>NC_072042.1:1209832-1509832 GCF_027791375.1 Indicator indicator | reverse complement strand
CACAAGCCTCTTCCATTCAGAGTTAACAGTAAAAGCAGATGGGGCTCTTCCCAGCATCAGCTGGTACCCAACTACACACTGACCTCAGGTCAAGGAGGTGGGAAGGCTGCACTGAGACACAAGAAGCAGAACTGGGAGTGTCAGGGATGATTTAATGGAAAAACCTTTCTCTGCTGACCTGATTTTTTCCCCTGCCAAAAGACTTTGGGGTCAGTCCTGCGTCTGAGCTACACTATCCGAAACAGAGCAGCATACAAGGCAGAGGTCATGAAAGAGAGCAAGGGGGAGAGGAGGACTGAAAGAGTGCAGAGAAGGGATAGAGGAAAAGATAATTGTAAGAAACATCCCTTCTGGAGCCCTGCCCTGTGCTCCTCAGTGCACAAGCACTGACAAACCCAAACCAGCTTTAATCTACCTTTAGATTACCTCTAAACTACCTTTAATTCAGAAACCAACACAAGAGCCCTTGGAAATCATGGATTTCCATTGTTACTGACCCCAGGTCATCTCAGGGTCTCCAGTGGCTCAGAGCTTGCTACAGCCACACAATTGCTCACACCCTGAATAAAAATGAGCTGAAGTACCACCAATGCGGTACCAAACCCCTGGGAGCACAAAGAGGGACATCTGATCTGGCTGTTCAGGACCTGACATGCAGAGGCTGTGTTTTAGCCCTGCTTTCCAGGGGAAAATAGAGGGGTCCACAGGCAGCATCTTGCCCCAGAAATGGCAGAGACAGTGGGACAGGTGCCAGAACATGGAGAGGGCTTGGAATCATGAGTCACAAGCACAAGGTTTTGAGAGGTTTCCAATTCTTTCAGAGAGCAGAAGCCTTGCTTTCTGCTGCTGTTGACATAAGGAGTGGGAAGAAAGGCTATTCACACCTTTTCCTTAAGGTTCTATGTGACTCACTGACCTTTCTCTGCTCTCATTTCCTCTGCCCACAGAAGGTGACGCAGGGAGTGACTTCAAGTGTCTTGCTCAGTGCAAACAAACCCAGTGAGTCGATTGACAACAGATCCCAAACACCCCTGCAGAGCACACAGTGACACTGATGTTTCAGCAGCAAGGATGGCAGGAGAAACACAGGGCAAAAAAATCTCACTCATGCAGATTACAGGGCTCAGAGGAACAGAGACACAACAATAGGACAGACCAATGTCTAGCAGGGACAGGATTTTTGCACAGAATGATGAGAGCTTTGGGTTTACCCCAACAAAAAGCCTCTTCCTGGAATGCCAGCTCTGTGCAAACAAAGCCTTATGGCCACAGACACCAGCAAAAACAACCCAGGCTGTGCAGGGGAACTGGTTCTCCTCTGAGCCCCCCACTTCACACAGTGGGTACTGATGATGCTCTGTGTTATACACTCACTCCCCCTGACCACCTACAACCATGGTAGGCATCCAACCCTCTCACAGAAAGGTTCTTCCAGAGAGGAGAGATCCCACCACACCTTTGTTCAGGGTCACCCCAGAACAGACTGAGATATTTCTCTTGCATTGAAGCAGGACCTGCAAGGATGAATCACACATTCACAGAAGAGGAAAGGTTGAGAGGAAGCTCTGGAAATGGTCTATCCAACCACCCTGCTCCAGCAGGTTGCTCAAGATGCTGTCCACTCAGCTTCTGAAAACCTGCAAGGTATCTACATGCACATTTGGACTGTCTCCACAATTACCTGGGCAGCCTGTTCCAGTGCTTGCCTACCCTCATGGTGAATAAGGTTTGAATGTCCTGTATCTCACTTTGTGCACCACTAAGAAGAATCCTTCTTTACTCCCTCCCATCAAATACCAGCCCAAGAGCTGCAGCAGAAGGGCACTGTGCCTGCATATTGAGATCATCACCGTGTATTAGGAAGTAGGACTACCCCTGGATGTTCCCATTTACTGTCCTTTCTCCATGTCAGTAACCAGGATATGGATGTAATGGGGAGCATTCAGTGATGTGTTGGGAAGGCATTTTATAGTCCTTCCTTCCAAACAGCTCCACAACTAAAGGAATTTCAGACAAATTAGAAAAATATAAAAAAAAAAAAATAAAAAACAAGCCAACTAAATAAGGTCCCCAAAGAGCAACTGAAAATCACAAAATTTCTTTTTCCATTTCGTCTCTTTTGAGGAGAGAGTCTAAATGGAGCTTGCAATTCTGGGCTAGCTCTTTCCTGGCAGCAGTTACAGCCATGTCTAAGCATGTGGGAAAAAGTTGCTTTACAAAGACGCACAAAGAAGAGCATTGGGGGCTAACACATGAAGGGAACATCCTAGCACGAAATTTCTTTTCCCATTTGGTTTCTTTTGAGGAGAGAGTCTAAATGGAGCTTGAAATTCTGGCCTAGCTCGTTCCTGTCACCAGTTACAGCCATGCCTAAGCATGTCGAAAAAAGTTGCTTTGAAAGCCACACAGAGACAAAGAAAAGCATTGGGGGCTAACACATCAAGGGAACCTCCTAGCACCAAATTTCATTCCCCTTTGGTGTATTTTCAGGAGAGAGTCTAAACTGAGCTTGCAACTCTGGGCTAGCTTATTCCTGGCAGCAGTTACAGCCATGTCGAAGCATGTGGAAAAAAGTTGCTTTACAAGCCGCACAGAGACAAAGAAAAGCATTGGGGGCTAACACATGAAGGGAACCTCCTAGCACCAAATTTCTTTTCCCATTAGGTCTCTTTTGAGGAGAGAGTCTAAATGGAGCTTCCAATTCTGGGCTAGCTCTTTCCAGGCAGCAGATACAGCCATGTCTAAGCACGTGGAAAAAAGGTGCTTTACAAGCCGCACAGAGACAAAGAAAAGCATTGGGGCTAACACATCAAGGGAAACTCCTAGCACCAAATTTCTTTTGCCATTTGGTGTATTTTCAGGAGAGAGTCTAAACTGAGCTTGCAACTCTGGGGTAGCTCTTTCCTGTCACCAGTTACAGCCATGTCTAAGCATGTGGAAAAATGTGCTTTACAAGCCGCACAGAGACAAACAAAGGCATTGGGGGCTAACACATGAAGGGAACCTCCTAGCACCAAATTTCTTTTCCCATTTGGTGTATTTTGAGGAGAGAGTCTAAATGGAGCTTGCAATTCTGGCCTAGCTCTGTCTTGGCAGAAGTTACAGCCATGTCTAAGCATGTGGAAAAAAGTTGCTTTACAAGCCGCACAGAGACAAAGAAAAGCATTGGGGGCTAACACATGAAGGGAGCCTCCTAGCACCAAATTTCTTTACCCATTTGGTCTCTTTTGAGGAGAGAGTCTAAATGGAGTTTGCAATTCTGGGGTAGCTTTTTCCAGGCAGCAGTTAAAGCCATGTCTAAGCATGTGTTGGAAAAAGGTGCTATACAAGTCGCACAGAGACAAAGAAAGGCATTGTGGTCTAACACATGAAGGGAACCTCCTAGCACCAAATCTCTTTTCCCATTTGGTCTCTTTTTTAGGAGAGAGTCTAAATGGAGCTTGCAATTCTGGGGTAGCTCAGTCTTGGCAGCAGTTACAGCCATGTCTAAACACGTGGAAAAAACGTGCTTTACGAGCCACACAGAGACAAAGAAAAGCATTGGGGGCTAACACATGAAGGGAACCTCCTAGCTCCAAATTTCATTCCCAATTGGTCTCTTTTGAGAAGAGAGTCTAAATGGAACTTGCAATTCTGGGCTAGCTCTTTCCTGGCAGCAGATACAGCCATGTCTAAGCATGTGGAAAAAAGGTGCTTTACAAGCTGCACAGAGACAAAGAAAAGCATTGGGGGCTAACACATGAAAGGAACCTGCTAGTACCAAATTTCTTTGCCCATTTAGACTCTTTTGAGGAGAGAGTCTAAACTGAGCTTGCAACTCTGGGGTAGCTCTTTCCTGGCAGCAGTTACAGCCATGTCTAAGCAGGTGGAAAAAAGGTGCTTTACAAGCCGCACAGAGACAAACAAATCATTGGGGCCTAACACATGAAGGGAACCTCCTAGCACCAAATTTCTTTTCCTATTTGGTCTCTTTTGAGGAGAGAGTCTAAATGGAGCTTGCAATTCTGGCCTAGCTCTTTCCTGTCACCAGTTACAGCCATGTCTAAGCATGTGGAAAAAAGTTGCTTTACAAGTCGCACAGAGACAAAGAAAAGCATTGGGGCCTAACATATGAAGGGAACCTCCTAGCACCAAATTTCTTTTTCCATTTGGTGTATTTTGAGGAGAGAGACTAAATGGAGATTGCAATTCTGGCCTAGCCCTTTCCTGTCACCAGTTACAGCCATGTCAAAGCAGGTGGAAAAAAATTTGCTTTACAGGCCACAGAGAGACAAAGAAAAGCATTGGGGGCTAACACATGAAGGGAACCTCCTAGCACCAAATTTCTTTTTCCATTTGGTGTATTTTGAGGAGAGAGACTAAATGGAGCTTGCAATTCTGGCCTAGCTCTTTCCTGTCACCAGTTACAGCCATGTCAAAGCAGGTGGAAAAAATTTGCTTTACAGGCCACACAGAGACGAAGAAAAGCATTGGGGGCTAGCACATGAAGGGAACCTTCTAGCACCAAATTTCTTTTGCCATTTGGTGTATTTTGAGGAGAGACAAAAAAATGGAGCTTGCAATTCTGGGCTAGGCCTTTCCTGTCACCAGTTACAGCAATGTCTAAGCAGGCGGAAAAAGCTGCTTTACAAGCCGCACAGAGACAAAGAAAAGCATGGGGGCTAACACATCAAGGGAAACTCCTAGCACCAAATTTCTTTTCCCATTTGGTGTATTTTCAGGAGAGAGTCTAAACTTAGCTTGCAACTCTGGGGTAGCTCTTTCCTGTCACCAGTTACAGCCATGTCTAAGCATGTGTGGAAAAGTTGCTTTACAAAGACGCACAAAGAAAAGCATTGGGGGCTAACACCTGAAGGGAACATCCTAGCACGAAATTTCTTTTCCCATTTGGTTTCTTTTGAGGAGAGAGTCTAAATGGAGCTTGCAATTCTGGCCTAGCTCTTTCCTGTCACCAGTTACAGCCATGCCTAAGCATGTCGAAAAAAGTTGCTTTGAAAGCCACACAGAGACAAAGAAAAGCATTGGGGGCTAACACATCAAGGGAACCTCCTAGCACCAAATTTCTTCTCCCATTTGGTCTCTTGTGAGGAGATAGTCTAAATGGAGCTTGCAATTCTGGCCTAGCTCTTTCCTGTCACCAGTTACAGCCATGTCTAAGCAGGTGGAAAAAAGGTTCTTTAAAAGCCGCACAGAGACAAAGACAAGCATTGGGGGCTAACACGTGAAGGGAACCTCCTAGCACCAAATTTCTTTTGCCATTAGGTCTCTTTTGAGGAGAGATTCTAAATGGAGCTTGCAGTTCTGGGCTAGCTCTGTCTTGGCAGCAGTTACAGCCATGCCTAAGCACGTGGAAAAAGGTATTTTACAAGCCACACAAAGAAAGGCATTGGGGATAACACATGAAGGGAACCTCCTAGCACCAAATTTCTTTTCCCATTAGGTCTCTTTTGAGGAGAGAGTCTAAATGCAGCTTGCAATTCTGGGGTAGCTCAGTCTTGGCAGCAGTTACAGCCATGTCTAAACACGTGGAAAAAAGGTGCTTTACGAGCTGCACAGAGAGAAAGAAAAGCATTGGGGGCTAACACATGAAGGGAACCTCCTAGCACCAAATTTCTTTTCCCATTAGGTCTCTTTTGAGGAGAGAGTCTAAATGGAACTTGCAATTCTGGGGTAGCTCTTTCCTGGCAGCAGATACAGCCATGTCTAAGCATGTGGAAAAAAGGTGCTTTACAAGCTGCACAGAGACAAAGAAAAGCATTGGCGGCTAACATATGAAGGGAACCTCCTAGCACCAAATTTCTTTTCCCATTTGGTCTTTTTTGAGAAGAGAGTCTAAATGGAGCTTGCAATTCTGGCCTAGCTCTTTCCTGTCACCACTTACAGCCATGTCTAAGCATGTGCAAAAAGTTGCTTTACAAGCCACACAGAGACAAAGAAAAGCATTGGGGGCTAACACATGAAGGGAACCTCCTAGCACCAAATTTCATTCCCAATTGGTCTCTTTTGAGAAGAGAGTCTAAATGGAGCTTGCAATTCTGGGCTAGCCCTTTCCTGTCACCAGTTACAGCCATGTCAAAGCAGGTGGAAAAAATTTCCTTTACAAGCCACACAGAGACAAAGAAAAGCATTGGGGGCTAACACATGAAGGGAACCTCCTAGCACCAAATTTCTTTTGCCATTTGGTGTATTTTGAGGAGAGAGACTAAATGGAGCTTGCAATTCTGGCCTAGCCCTTTCCTGTCACCAGTTACAGCCATGTCAAAGCATGTGGAAAATGTTGCTTTACAAGCCACAC
Organism: Indicator indicator; assembly: GCF_027791375.1. Classification (NCBI taxonomy): domain Eukaryota; kingdom Metazoa; phylum Chordata; class Aves; order Piciformes; family Indicatoridae; genus Indicator; species Indicator indicator. The sequence goes on along the minus strand of NC_072042.1, from coordinate 1,503,537 downwards.
AGAGACAAAGAAAAGCATTGGGGGCTAACACATCAAGGAAACCTCCTAGCGCCAAATTTCTTTGTCCATTTGGTGTATTTTGAGGAGAGAGACTAAATGGAGCTTGCAATTCTGGCCTAGCCCTTTCCTGTCACCAGTTACAGCCATGTCTAAGCAGGTGGAAAAAAGCTGCTTTACAAGCCGCACAGAGGCAAAGAAAAGCATTGGGGGCTAACACATGAAGGGAACCTCCTAGCACCAAATTTCTTTTCCCATTTGTTCTCTTTTGAGGAGAGAGTGTAAATGGAGCTTGCAATTCTCGGCTAGCTCGTTCCTGGCAGCAGTTACAGCCATGTCTATGGTCTGGGAAAAGTTGCTTTACAGGCCACACAGAGACAAAGAAAAGCATTGGGGACTAACACATGAAAGGAACCTCCTAGCACCAAATTTCTTTTCCCATTCGGTCTCTTTGGAGGAGAGAGTCTAAATGGAGCTTGCAATTCTGGGCTAGCTCGTTCCTTGCAGCAGTTACAGCCATGGCTATGGATTTGGGAAAAGTTGCTTTGAAAGCCGCACAGAGACAAAGAAAAGCATTGGGGGTAACACATGAAAGAAACCTCTTAGCACCAAATTTCTTTTCCCATTTGGTCTCTTTTGAGGAGAGAGTCTAAATGGAGCTTGCAGTTCTGGGCTAGCTCTTTCCTGTCACCAGTTACAGCCGTCTCTAATCTTTTGGAATAAGGAGGCTTTACAAACTACCTTAACTCCAAACTCCTTCACACTAACCTCCTTCACACCAAACTCCTTCACACCAAACCACTTTACACCCAACCCCTTCACCCCAAAGTCCTTCACCCCAAAGTCCTTCACCTCTATCTCCTTAACACGAAAATCCCTTCACAGCAAACTCCCTTCACCCCTAACTCTTTCACACCAAACTCCTTCTCACCAAGCTCCTTTCACACCAGACTACTTCACACCAAACTCCCTTCACACCAATCTCCCTTCACACCAGACTCCTTCACACCAAACTTCTTTCACACCAAACTTCTTTCACACCAAACTCCCTTCACACCAAACTTTTTCATACCAAACTCCCTTCACACCTATCTCCTTCACTCCAAACTTCTTAACACCAAACTCCCTTCACACCAAACTCCTTCATACCAAACTCCCTTCACACCAAACTCCTTCACACCAAACTTCTTAACACCAAGAAGGACTCTTGCTTACATGTTTATAGTAGGGTCTACACATTGGAGACCTCCAGGGCTGCAGCAGGCAAATCATTGTCAAAGGGGAGAAAAAGCAGCTCAAGGGGAGGCTTGCAAAGTCTGCAGGACAGTGACAGTGGCTTTGTAAAGGGAACTGCAGCCCTAGGTCAGCAGGCAGTAGGGAAGTGGCAACCATTTGCTGTGGTGTGCATGGATCACTAGAAGGTTCCTGGCAAGGTCTCCCCTAAAATGCTTTTAAAGAAACTCAGCAGCCAAGGGATTAGAGACAATATCACTGCACAGGCAATTAGCTTAAAGATAGGCACAAAGGGCTCAGTTCCTGCAAAAGATACAGCCCTAAGCGAGTTCATTGCCTCTGTGGTGTTCAGAATTCACTCTGAGCCAAGAGATCTTGGTGTTTCAGGCTGGTCAGGACTCCACAGGGCAGGACAATTGAGTCCAGACAATGGCAGCCAAAGCCTGTCAAAACAGGAACTTCCCAGAGCCTAAGTGACATTTTTAAACCGGAGGCACTTGAGTGTCTGGAGTCACACTGACTTTCTGTGAGACTCTGGAGAGCAAAGCAATGTAGAGTAGGAAAAGGCAAACAGATGGATATGGCCCTGTCTGCATGGACATTCCCAGCTTGCTAATAAAGTTATGGAGGAAGTAAAGTTATAGATGAAATCAAGTTATGGATGAAATAAAGGTATGGATGGAGTAAAGGTATGGATGAAATCAAGTTATGGATGAAGTAAAGTTATGGATGAAATCAAGTTATGGATGAAGAAAAGTTATGGGTGAAATCAAGTTATGAATGAAGTAAAGTTATGGATGAAATCAAGTTATGGATGAAGTAAAGTTATGGGCGAAGCCATCAAACAGTAGGTTAAGTTTTCAGAACCAATACATTGGGAAGAAGTTGCACCTGTCCACTTTTCAGAGAGCTGAAGTTTCCCATACTGAATTCATGTTTCAGGGGAATAAAGATGGAAAACCATCAGCATCCATCGGAGCAGCTTCTCACTAATCACATACCAAATCCTATGTAAAGGGGGTGGAAGCAGGAAAAAAAAGGCATCTCAAAAGGCAATGCACAGCCATAAGAGAGGGCATGGGATAAATCACCTGACCTGGGCAGTGTCAAAGAAATGTTCTGTGAAGAGAATATTCTTAACAGCCCAGGCAAGAAAGGAACTTTCTTTTACTATTTTTCTTTTCATATAACTTTGGAGGAATTCTTTGCAGCTAGTACAAAAGCAACAGTGTCTTCAGCTGCAAAGCAACCTGGAGGCCTCGCATGCTGTATTTATAGCTTCTAACCCCATGGCTAGTACTCCTCCTGTCATAACAACTAGTGGAGAAGTTTGGAAGGAGCTTTGAGTTGGATTCCCAACTGTTTCACAATGTTCTGCATTTCTTCTTGAACCTTCAAGATGATTTAAAGTGGTTGACCCCATTAAATTTAAGCAGGAAATGACCCCAGCTCCTCTCCCCACACTCAAACTGAATTGAAGCTCCTTTCTTTTGGAGGGTTGATGAAGTTTAGATCATCTCTTCCCCTTCCAAAGAGCAGCACTGAAGCACAAGCCTAGAAAGCAGGATGCCTGCATTCACTCTCCAGCCATCTGCCAGTCCCCAAGGCAAAGGGAGGAAGAGTTTTCTTCTGGGACTACCCAGTGGAGATCCTCCTTTCTCAGATGGGGAAATGTCTCTAGAAGTTGCACCCTTGCCCACCCTTCAGCTGTGAGCAGATATGGAGGTGCTGCCCTGGGGCAGGAGGTGCAGCAGACTGTCCAAACTAAAGCAGCTCTGTGCATAGGGCAATGGATTGGGGTCTTCCTGTAAAGAGGAGCCCCTTCTCCTTTTCCTTCTGCATCCAACAGCAAGGCATAGAAGAGCAGCCAAATGATGTGTCAGTGCTTCTGCTGGGCAAAAGATGCTGCCTCTTGGGAGGGGCAAGGACTGCCAGTTGCTGTTACTCTTACCCCTCCAAATCCCCTGAGCTCATGTTGTTGAGAAATTCAGGCACAAAGTCAGTCCAGAGAATGCAGATTAGCTGCATGGGCACATGGGCTCCTGGGCTAAATTCCTTAACTCTCATATTAATGCCTAATTAAATCAAATTTCCCAGGGCATACTTGAAGTGGTAATGAGCCTGGGGTGACAGTAGCATGGAGCATTCAGATTTGACAAGACAAGGAGGGGAGAACCAGCACAAACATGGGAGAGAGCAGGAGAGAAGTACTTCATTGGATTAAAGAGCAGTGCAGCACCTTCCCCATCCTGCTGCGCATCTTTCCTGTGCCTGGTTTTTTGTCTAGCCATAAAGTTGGTGTCCTATGACTCAGCTCAGAGCATTATGCCCTCACTGCTGGGAGCTGATGCTAATCCAGAGCAGCACTCTGCATGCTTGGAACACCTTTTATCCCTGGGCCTCTGACAATACTTGCCCAGCTCCATCCTCTGGGGTGACTCACGGTGTCAGTCACAGCACCCAGCAAGCTCCAGCGTGCTGCCTTCCTTCTGTCCAGCCACACTGCTCTCAGCAGGGCTTTGTTCAAATGTCATGCAGAAAGGAATGAGCACTGAGGGGAGAGTTGCAGATGGAGTTGTTTGGCTTGGAAAAGACCTTCAAGGACATCGAGTCCAAACATTACCTCTTGACTATGTCTGCTGTTTAGCTTAGTAACACCACAGCTCTGCCTCTTTTCATCACATCCATGGGGGGGTGGGGGGATTCAAGCACCTTCCTGGGCAGTCTGTTCCAATGTTTGAGAACCCTTCTAGAGCAGAAGTTTCTTCTAATGTCCAACCTAGACCTCCCCTGGTGCAATTTGAGGCCATTTCCTCCTGTCATTTCACTTACTACTGGAGAAAAGAGACCTATGCTGACCTGGCTCCAACTTCCTTTCAGGAAGTTGTAGAGAGCCAGAAAGTCTCCTCTCAGCCTCCTCTTCTCCACACTAAACAACTCCAGTTCCCTCAGCTGTGCCTCACCAGCCCTGTTCTCCAGACCCTTCACCAGCTTCATTGCCCTTCTCTGGACATGTTCCAGCCCCTCAATGTCCTTCTCAGAGTGAGGGCCCCAAAACTGAACCCAGTACTCAAGGTATTGCCCTGACAATAGGTACAGGACCTTGCATTTTGCCTTATTGAACCTTATGATGCCTGAGGCAAAGTGGTGCTTCTGCTGTAGCATGGATTTTGAGTTCTAAGGAGTGTTGGCCAGGAAGGAAGACACAATCCTGCTGAGCAGAGGTCCTGAGCAAACAAGTCTTACCCACAAAGCTTGTTAGACTCACCCAGCCTTTGGCTGCCACAACACATTTTTGTATGAGATGGATTTACACCCTCATGTCCCAGAACACCAGCATCACACCAAAGTGAAGAGGCTTTTGCCCAGAGAAGACATGGGAAGTGTAACTGAGATTTGTCCTCTTTGGGCACTTTTGAAAGTGTTTTTAATTTTTTTGTCTGGGTTTCCTAAGCACTTCTTTATCCTGAGCTCCAAAGTTCCAAGCAGCTGATGTGTTTGTGACCATTTAGGCTGAAGGCTGCAGCTCTGATGTTAATTGAATCCTGTGATCCCTAACATGCCCTTGTAACACCAATAACAGCAACATCTGGCAGAGGCAACAGAAGTGCAGCAGAGCCCTGGTTCCAACAGCAATTAAAAAAATAAAGGGGAGAGGGGGGAGGCCAATGGAAAAAAAGCCAATTACAGGTAATTGGATTCAGTAAACTGAATTATCTCACTATTAAAGCAGTGCTTGTTTTTTAGATAGTGGGACATTCAAACTATCAAAAGCATTAATTGATTCATCCCTTTTTCTCAAGTGCTTTCTCAACAGTGCCTCTGTTTGAGAGCTGCAACCTTTTGTTCCCCCAGGGAATCTACATTACACAGCCCCTGTTTGTATCCTGGTAGCTCTGTTCAGGCTAACTCCTTTTTCTGTGTGTGTGTGTGTGATGTCGGTGTTTTAACTCCAAAACCAACCAAGGCTCCTGCAAAGCACAATGGAAGGTTTATTTCTTCTTTTGTGATGCCTTCACTGTTGCTGGAAGTGTAATGTAACAAGGGAGAAAAAGAGAGCAATGTTTTGAGTCTGATATTTAGTCGTTCAGGTTTCAGATGTGGGTGGGGTAGGAAGCCAAGAGGATCCAGAAGCTTTCTCTGTGCTGTTGTGCAGCTCGGCACGGGAATGTTCTCCACAGCTCCAGGGCTGCTCCAGGGCAAAATTTTTATCTTATGTCCTCCACAGCCTCCTTTCAGCTCAGACATCTCCCAAAGGAGATGACCAGCAATGGTCTCTGGCAGCCCAGCAGGCAGCTGTGTGCTGAGCTGCATCCAAAGCAGGGAGGGCAGCAGCACAGGGAGGGGATTCTGCCCCTCTGCTCTGCTCTGCTCAGACCCCACCTGCACCTGGTGTCCAGCTCTGGAGATCCCAGCACAAGAAGGACCTGAAGCTGCTGCAGCAGATCTAGAGAAGGACACAAAGATGATCAGAGGGCTGGAGCACTGCTGCTATGGGGACAGGCTCGGAGGGTTGGGGCTGTCCAGCCTGGAGAAAGAGAAGGCTCTAGGGAGACCTTAGAACAACCTTCCAATACCTGAAGGGGCTCCAGGAGAGCTGGGGAGGGACTTTGTACAAGGACTAGGAGTGACAGGATGAGGGACAATGGCTTTGAGCTGGAATAGGGGAGACTGAGACGGGAGAAGAGGAAGAAATTCTTTCCAGTGAAGGTGGTGAGACACTGGAACAGGCTGCCCAGGGAGGCTGTGGATGCTGTCTTGCTGGAAATGTTCATGGCCAGGTTGGATGAGGCCTTGAGCAACCTGGGCTGGTGGACGATGTCCTTGCCCATGGCAGGGGGGTTGGAACCAGATGATCTTCCTGCTCTGATTCTGTGATTTCTGGACTGCCACTAAACTCAGGGTCTCAGAGAAGTGCTATGAAGAAACTCTTCCACCCCTTGACAGTCCCTAAGAAAGGATCTACCTGAAGGGAGGTTGTAGCCAGGTGGGGGTTGGTCTCTTCTCCCAGACAACCAGTGACAGAACAAGAGGACACAGTCTCAAGCTGTGCCAGGGGAAGTTTAGGCTGGAGGTGAGGAGAAAGTTCTTCCCAGAAAGAGTAATTGGCCATTGGAATGTGCTGCCCAGAGAGGTGGTGGAGTCACCATCCCTGGAGGTGTCCAAAAAAAGTTTGGAACCATGGTTTAGCTGTCAGGAGGTGTTAGGTAATAGGTTGGACTTGATGATCTCTGAGGTCTTTTCCAACCTGATTGATTCTATGATTCTGTGACCTAGGGACAGCAAAGAATTGTTGTGTGCCAAAGCGATGCATTCTTCACTGTGCACAGCTGAGGATGAGGATCCTACATCCTTCTCTCTGCCTTTCTAAGTGGGCCTGGAATGCTGAAGAGCCAGGCAGGGGAAGAAGTCAGCTCCAATGAGTTATTTAGGCAAATTGAAAGCATGATGTCAATTTGATGGGCAGCGTTTCAGGCCAGAATGGTACTATTGGCATTTTCCTCCTTCTGAATCAATAACTCCTAAAGGATTACAATTTAATTTTTAAAGGGTAATTCAATCAAGAATTTGAAAACAGAGGGCATTCTTAAAATGAAACTTTAATCAGATTTATTTATTTATTTTTAAATTGTACTTGGGGGGGGGGGGGATAAAAAGAGAAATTGTACTTGGTGGAGGACAGACAGGGGGAGAAAAGGCGATGCCCAAAGTGTCCTTCACCTTGGACTTAAAGGGGCAATTTTTTCTTACATCTCTAGTAGGGCTCTGTCCCTTTGCTTACCTCCAGTTGCTCTTGCCTGTGTCAGTTTTTTTCAGATATGTCTCCATCAAAACCCTGAAGAGATACCTTCTAAAACTCCTAAAATCTTGGCTGAGTTTGTCATAGAGTCATAAAATGGTAGAGGTTGGAAGGGACCTCTGGAGATCATCCAGTCCAACCCCACTGCAAAAGGAGGATCACCCAGGGCAGGGCACACAGAAGCACAGCCAGGTGGGCCTTGAAAGTCTCCAGAGAAGGAGACTCCACAACCTGTCTGGGCAGCCTGCTGCAGGGCTACAGCACCCTCACACCAAAGGAGTTTCTCCTCCTGCTCAGGCAGAACTTCCTGCTCCTTGTCCTGTCACAGAGCACCACTGCAAAGAGACTGGCCCCTTCTTCTTGCCCCCCACCCTTTAGATATTTGTAAACATCAATAAGATCCCCTCTCAGCTTTCTCTTCTCTAGGCTAAACAGTCCCAGGGGTCTCAGCCTTTCCTCATCACACAGATGTTCCAGATGTACCAGCCCCCTCAACATCCTTGTAGCCTCCATTGGACTCTCCTCATGTGGAGCTGGAATCTTCTGTGTCCCACCTTACACCCATTGTTCCTTGTCCTTTCACTGGGCACCACCAAAAAAAGCCTGGCACTTTCATCTTCATCCTAGACCTGATGACTTCAGCCCAGGCTTCAAAGACTTTTCAAGCCTCTCTGGCCAGTGTAGTAGTTTCAAAGTCACACAAACAGTGCAAGGTTCAGGTAAACACCTGCTGGGATCATTGCAAGTTCTAAGCAGCTCTAAATTCTGTGTTTTCTTTCCTCTCTCACAGCTGTGCCAGGTAACTCAGCACAAAGTTTTGATTCTATAAATCACAGAATCACAGAATGTTAGGGGCTGGAAGGGACCTCCAGAGATCATCCAGTCCAACCCCCCTGCCAAAGCAGGATCACCTATCCCAGGTCACACAGGAACACATCCAGGCAGGTCCTAAATATCTCCAGAGAGGGAGCCTCCACAACCCCCCTGGGTAGCTTATTCCAGTGCTGTGTCACCCTCACAATAGGGAGGGAATAATTCTTCCTCCTGTTTCCATGGAACTTCCTATGTCTCAGCTTCCACCCACTGCCCCTTGTGCTGTCATTGGGCATCATCATTGCCCCACAGGTGTCTAAGCCATGAAGCTCCAGAAGTCTTTAGATCTCAGAGTGCTCAGCACAGTGCATTGAAGAAGTTTTGGCCTCTCTGGTCACTGCTGGCCCACAGCAGCCCTTGTTTGGATGTCCCAGCACAAGCCCAGGGGGACACCTGCCTTCAGCCCTGCTTCTGCTGTAGTGCTGTGGGAACACAACATCGAGGTGCAATGCTCTTGGGGAGTTGTTTTGCATCTCAGCTTCTTGCTGTTGGCAACCCAGTGCATGCCAGAGCTTCAGCCAGGCACAGGAGCACAGGGTGCCTCTGCCAGAGTGGTTAGAAGGCAGTGGCAGCCCCTGTGGAGACACACAAAAGGAGATGTGTGAAAAGGCAAGAGGGTACAGAGGGTGAGGCAGCAAAGAGATGAAGAGACACATTAAGAGGTGTGAGAGGATCTGTGCAAGGAGACACTGTTGGAGACCCAGCTGGAGATGCCCTTCCAGAAGGAGGCACTCCATGTAGGAGAAGTTGCCATCAAGGGGAGGAAGAGCTGCACCTCCAGAGCCATCCCTGCTGTGCCTCACCTGGTTGACAGAGGAGTCTGGATTAGGCAGCATCCCCATGGGGGGTGTAAGCACTTTACTAGGGCTCAGTCATGGAATTTAGGTCCTGAAAGTAGCAGCGAGCTTTTGCTCAGTATTTCATCTGCATCCATAGACATCTAACTATGAGTCAGATGCCAAGACTGTGAAGACATCTTCCCTTATTGGTGTGCTCTTGACTTCAGCAGAACAAAATGTGTGTTAGAGCACTCAGTGAGGGTGAGAAGCAGTTGCACCGTGAGCCATTAGCCTTCGAGCAGGAACTGCTCTCTTGACAGATGATGCAGTCAGGGCTCAGGGGACGCTGAGCTCATAGCAATGCATGACATAGAAATGGCAAAGAGCTCTCCTGTTCTGGGAAGTGAAACTTCCTATATGAGGCTGAGGAGTTCTTCTCCAGGATTTTCACTTCCTTGACATTTTCATTAAGTGGTTTTTCTATTTTATTTTTTTTTTTCCCTAATATTTCTCATAACTTGATATTCAGGCCCTCATCCTGCTGGCCTTTAAAATCAAGAACTTCTGTCCATTCAGCAACAGTAAATCTGAAATTAAATCACTGATGATCACAACAGCTCTCCAGAAAAGTCACTGTGACACTGCAGAAAGCAGGGGCTGATAGAACACTGCTGTCATGTGCCCTCATAGAATCATACAGTCAACCAGGTTGGAAAAGACCTCAGAGATCATCAAGTCCAACCTATCACCCAGCACTTCATGACTAACTAAACCATGGCTCCAGGTGCCACATCCAATCCTTTTTTCTGAACACCTCCAGGGATGGTGACTCCACCACCTCCCTGGGCAGCACATTCCAATAGCCAATTACTCTTGCTGGGAAGAACTTTTCCAACCAAAGTGATATTGGATATTAAGCCCCATCCCTAAAAACATTGGAGGTCAGGTTGAACAAGGCTTTGCATAGCATGGTCTAGTTGATGTCACGAGGTTGGACTAGATGACCTTTAAAGGTCCCTTCCCACGCAGACCATTCTATATTTCTATGACATTTTCTTTAGTCCTTTATCACTATGACGAAATCCTCTCTACTGCTTGACCCTTCTCCTTCCTTAGTTCAGAAGAACTCTGCTCCAGCTCTTTCTTTCCTATGGTTTTAGTTCAGATTGAAGACAAATCAAATCCTGAAAAAAAAAAAAGTCTGCTGTGTCATTTGGGTTTATTTCTTCCATAGTTAATTGCAGCAAGTAACTGAGAGAGGTCTGGAGCACCTCCTCTGTGGGGACTGGCTGAGAGAGTTGGGGCTGTTCAGCCTGGAGAAGGCTCCAGAGAGACCTTAGAGGAGCATTCCAGTCCCTGAAGGGGCTCCAGGAGAGCTGAGGAGGGACTTTTGACAAGGGCTGGGAGTGACTGGACAAGGGAAAATATATTGAAGCTTGAGGAGGACAGATTTATACTGGAGATTAGGAGGAAATCCTTGACAGTGAGGGTGGGGAGACACTGGCACAGGTTGCCCAGGGAGGCTGTGGATGCCTCCTCCCTGGAGGTGTTCAGGGCCAGGTTGGATGAGACTTTGAGCAACCTGGGCTGGTGGGAGGTGTCCCTGCCCATGGCAGGGGGGTTGAAACTGGATGAGCTTTAAGGTCTCTTCCAACTCAAAGCATTCTGGAATTCTCTGAATATGTATAAGGATAAAAGAAGAGGTGGAGAGAGCTGGGTTTCTGGTTTTGCAATTATCAAGGAACAAAGTATTCAGCAGTAGTTCTTTTGCTTTATGCACCTGGAATTAATTATCTGCTAAAAAAAAAAAAAAGAATTAGTAGTTCTGTCATTTTTTGTACATTTCTGTTTCTCTCTGATTATTGGAGGGTGTTGTCAATGCCTTGCTGCAGGCAGTGGTTTGTCATAATCCTTTCTGAATAAGAAAGCTGAAGAAAAACCAAACCAAACCAAAGCAAACTAAACCCCAACCATTAACACAATCTGAATTCCAATGATCTTTCCTTTTCAATTAATGGCTCAAATAAGCATTTGATTTGCATTCCCAGAGACATTTGATGCAGGCTAATTAAAAGGAAGGGATTGTTGGCAGATCATTTATTGAGGGAAAACAAATTGCCAAAAGATAAATTAAGTCACTACATAATTAACTAAAAAAAAAAAAAAAGTGTATATAGAAAGAGATTAAAAAAAAAAAAACTACAAAAAATCCACAGCTGAAATAGTAAATTAATACATACATTTATCAATATCTCATAATGAAGTTTAAATTTCCCTCTGAGAAGTAGGTAAGAAGAAGCTGTGGCTGAAAGGATGTGTTCCATGCTCTGTGACTCAGATTTCCACACAGGCTGGGGCAGGTAAAGCCACAGCACTGCAGGCTTTTGGCTACTGACAGCTTCAGCTTGTCAGCCCAAGGTCTTCCTTCTCTGCTGGACAGTGCCTCCCCCTGCTCTGCTCAGCCCTACTTAGACCACGTCTGGAATACTTTGTCCAGTTCTGGGTGCCCCAGGTCAAGAGAGACAGGGAACTGCTGGAGAGGGTTCAAGGCAGGTTCTAAGGATGATGAAGGGACTGGAACCTCTGTGTGATGAGGAAGGGCTGAGAGACCTGGGGCTGGTTAGCCTGGAGAAGGAAAGGCTGAAAGGGAACCTTATCAGTATCTACAGATACCTAAAGGGTGGCTGTAAGGAGGAGCCAGGCTCTCTTCAGTGATACCCAGTGATGGGACAAAGGGCAAGGGACATGAACTCAATCCCAGGAAATTCCATCTCAGCATCAAAAAACTTTTACTGTGAGGCTGCTGGAGCCTTGCAGCAGGCTGCCCAGACAGGTTGTGGAGTCTTCTTCTCCAGAGACTTTCAAAACCCATCTGGATGTGTTCCTGTGTGCCCTGTCCTGGGTGTTCCTCCTTTGGGAGGACTGGATGATCTCTCCAACCTCTACCATTTTATGACTCTATGACAAACTCAGCCAAGCTTTTGGGAGTTTTGGAAGGTATCTCTTCAGCGTTTTGATGGAGACATATCTGAAAAAAAACTGGCACAGGCAAGAGCAACTGGAGGTAAGCAAAGGGACAGAGCCCTACTAGGGATGTAAGAAAAAATTACCCCTTTAAGTCTGAGGTGAAGGACACTTTGGGCATTGCCTTTTCTCCCCCTGTCTGTCCTTCCCCCCCCCCCCGCCCCCCTCCCCGTCCCCCCCCGCCCCAAGTACAATTTCTCTGGAAGTCCCTTCCTACCCCTAAGATTCTGTGATCCTGTGTTTCAGGAAGGGATAGAATGAACATTGCAGAAGATATTCAGGGAGAAGCCTTCCTCCTAGAGACTGAATCTTAATAGTTCTGATTCTGTATTCCTGAGGAATACAGACATTCTCCTGGAATATAGAGAGTCTAGTGCCACTCCACAAGGTCTTTTAAAAAAGGGTTTAAGTCCCATCAGGAGCAATTCTTAGTAGTTCCATCATGTCGAGAAATGCCAAATCATTTTCTGTGCATCATCACTGTCATATCCGTGGGTAATATCGATTTGTATTAAGCCATGTGCTTAAAAAATGCCATAAGTGTTTTTTTTTTTTATCTGTTTGATAGCAATTCATTACCATCAGAGATGGAAATGTGTCCAAAGCAAGACTCAGTGCTCTAAACTCTGACGAATTTGGCATAGGAGTCACTGGGTAGTACAATTCCACTCTCTGGCAGGTTCATGCAAAAACAATTAAGAGAGGATTGCTCAGGCCTGGGAAGGAGGAGCTGCAGTGCTCTGGGTCTGTGGTGCTTGGGATACACAGGGCTAAACTTCACTGTGGTGAGAACTAGAGTGAAAGCAGTGCTAAGAGACAGGGTAGGGAGGGTTAGTTGAATAGAGCCGAATACAGCCAGACACAAACTGCGCAGCAACTTTTTACCATGGTTTGATAACAGGGACTAGAAAGAGGAGCTAGGGAAGTTCCCAGCTCTGACTCTAACCAAGAGGGAGCAGTTGTGGAGAATAGGAAGCTAGGAGACAATTTGTTGGCCGGAAGACTACTGACATCCTGACTTGGATCAGCAGAAGTGTGGCCAGCAGGACCAGGACAGTGATCGTGCCCCTGTAGTGGGCACTGGTGAGGCCACACCTCCAGTCCTGGGTTCAGTTTTGGGCTTCTTGCTCCAGGAAGGACATTGAGGGGTTGGAGCAGGTCCAGAGAAGGTCAACCAAGCTGGGGAAGGGTCTGGAGAACAGGGCTGGTGAGGAGCAGCTGAGGGACCTGGGAATGTTCAGCCTGGAGAAGAGGAGGCTGAGGGGAGACCTTCTGGCTCTCTACAACTCCCTGAGAGGAGGTTGGAGCCATGGGGGTGGTCTGTTTTCCCAAGGAGTAAGTGATAGAATAAGAGCCACAAGTAGCCTGCAGTTCCATGCGTGAAAAGAGGATGAAAAAGATTTAATCTGCCTCTGGGGAGGGGTTAGAAACCCTGTTGGCTGTGTCGCCAGAAGATCAGTTTATCCCCTGTAAATTCCCAGTGGTCTATAGTCAGTGGGGAGAGACATGGTCACTTCTACAGGCTAAGATCAATCAGGGATTCACTTTGAATGCTCTAAATCCCTCCCAGGAAAACTCTCTCCTTCCTCTGGCCCTCGGATGAGCCTCTCTGGTTTAATCTCAAGCTGCAGGAGCTCCGTATCCTATGACCACGCTGAGTGTGATATATCAGAGTCATTGGCCTGTTAATCCCAGCACCTATTTCTCCTTTCTTTCATCAGACAGCCCTGTGTAGTCCTTGTGGTTACTATCTGATGAAAGAAGCCATTGGTGCTCAATGCACAAGCTGGGTTTCCATGGCTCAGAAAGAAGCAAAGAGGAGCTGGGTTTCCAGACCTGCACGAGGAGGGTCTGTTAGCATGGATATTTGGATGGGATCGTTTTCCACCTTGTCCACTGAACAGAACATGAGCTTTGAATATCATATCAAACCTTCTCTGCTTCATTGAGCTTCTCTTTCATGCTCTGGTGCTTTCCTTTGGCTTTCCAAGGTGTGTCCATTACTGGAACAGAATACTGAGCACCAGGGATCCCACCTTCAGTGGCACGTTCACACAAAAGCCATCGCTTAGCTTTCAGCAGTTGTGGATAATTAAGGGGATAAAAAAAAGAGAGGAAGAGGAAGATCATTTCTTCTACTTTAGGAGGCAGATGAGAGGATCCAAGTGTGAGTGGCCCTGTCACAGCATGACAGCTTACTGGGTAACTGCTGAGGGAGACGACAGGAATGGACTGGCAGGGCTGACCTCAGTCATTCAAATGGCAGAGCCTGAGCGCCAAACTCAGTGGGAATATAAATGATGTTGGATGGAAATGCTGCCAGCAGATCCCCCCCTGGGTTAGCAGATCAGCTTTAGACTAATTTGAGTGGGAATTCAGAGAGTTCCACAGGAGTACAAAACTGATTTCTGCTTTCGACTGCGAATGAAAGGAAAAATAGAGGCAGTGAGTGGAAGTGTTGCATGCCTGAGTGCAGGGAGGGAAGGGTGTGAAGGAAGGCAGAGATCTCTGGTGGTCTGCCTAGCATTAAAAAATCATGGCAGCAGGTAGCCTGTCAGCAAAGCATGACTCTGTGTTGAGTCTCCGCAAAGTGCAGTCGTGATGATTCTTTGTCCCAGCCAGGGCAGAATGCCCCTAACCCCTGGCATCCCCATCACTGCCACCACCTGGAATCTGCACCAGGAGGACAGGGACTTGGTTCTCTCTGAGTTTCTGAGTCTTCTCATTCATTTTTGATGAAATGATTTTGTTTTGTGGAAGCTGCCTGCTGCACTTTATCTTTGAAGGCCTTAGTTCAGCTGTTTGTCCAAGTTTATCCAAGCTGTAAGGGCTAAGCAGAGCTTGGGGCTGTTCAGCCTGGAGAAGAGAAGGCTCCAGGGAGACCTTAGAGCATCTTAGACCTGAAGGGGGCTACAGGAGAGGTGGGGAGGGACTTTGGACAAGGGCTGGGAGTGACAGGATGAAGGGCAGTGGCTTTGAGCTGGAAGAGGGAAGATTGAGACTGGAGATCAGGAAGAAATTCTTGACAGTGAGGGTGGTGAGGCACTGGAACAGGTTGCCCAAGGAGGCTGTGGCTGCCTCCTCCCTGGAGGTGTTCAAGGCCAGGTTGGATGAGGCCTTGAGCAACCTGGGCTGGTGGGAGGTGTCCCTGCCCATGGCAGGGGGGTTGGAACTGGATGATCTTCCAGGCCCCTTCCAACCCAAACCATTCTGGGATTCTGTGGTTCTGTTGTGAGGACCTGGAGGGAGAAAAGTGATTGCATTCTGCAAAACTCACTCTAAATCTAACTGATCTCTTTTAGCTAACAAAGACCTGCTTCTGCTCCAGTCTTGCATAATTTTCTCATCAGAGCACTCCACCATCTTCAGTGGAGCTCTCTCTGATTTACATCTGTACATGAGTGGAAAATTAAGACTCTGTGCAACTGAGACACAGAAGCTAGAGCCTGCTGATGTGATGTGACTAAATTGGGGGGTTTGTTGGTTGCTTTGTTGATTTTTCTCTTTTTGTTCCTTCAGCCTCAGTCCTGTGCCTGTTTTCAGAAACTGGAAGCAGTATGTTTGTGGCAGAAAGGTTTCAGTGTTGGAGGTTGAAAGTGGATTCCCTGTTTCAAACCAGTTTCTGTGCTAAAAAAGAAGAAAAGTTTGAAGAAGTGCGAGAAAAATACAATTTTATTTATTTTTTTTCAGGACTTAAAATGCTTCAGGAAAATGTCTGTTCTGCTTGGAAACATATTTTGTTATCAAAGCAAAGAGATTCAATAGAGATTTAAAAATAGAGATCCCACTGAGTCCTTCACCCCTGATCCTAGCTGTGAAATGTTGTCAGACTGTGGCTGCCCTGTGGCTTTGCTTCCATCTGGTATGTTCTTCAACCTCTGCCCCAGGTGTTTCCTGTTGGCTCTACCAGTCTGAAGGTGCAGAAGCACCAAAACTCAGGAAGCCCAAACTAGGGTCTGGGCATTGCAGCTTTAGTCTGGGTCTAATGGTGTCATATGTCACTGGGAATTTGCCTGCTCTTTCTTCCCTTGCTGTGACTCATTCATCAGACTGACTCAGCCTCCTGCTGAGACTTCTTTTTGCCCCGTGGAGAGCACAGCTCATTGTCATCCAGAGCCATACCTTCCATTTTAGTTAGGGTCAGCCTTAGCCTCAGTTTGTACTGGGCCAAGACCACACAGCATCTGGTTTTGCAGCTGTCCTTGCTCTAACACAGCTGTGCACTTGCCCTCCCTTGGGTGCTGTTACAGCCATAAACAAATGTCACTCATCCCCACCCTGGTGCCTTCAGGTCCCTTCCATTCACTTGGTGTTTCACCTCCTAGCCCTGCCAATGCTCAGTCCATTCTGTGTCACTCAAAGCCTGTATTTGTTATCCAGAGGGAGCCATTTCTGGTGGAGAAGAGTGAATCCAGCCATGGCTTCATGAGATGCTGTCCTCAGAGCCAGCAGAGCCTTGATCCCTTCTGCCCATGCTGGTAGGAGGTGGCTGGCAGGTTGCTCGAGACACATTAAGGAGAACAATATTGTGCTCAGATCAAGACCTGGATATTAATCAGGGGGGGCAGGTAGACTCTGGGGACATCAGGCAAAGGAAAGGATCAGCTACTGTTCTGTCTATTAAACAAGGTGACCACATCTCAGGGATAATGTGCCCTCTGCCTGGACAAGAAATTAAAGTGTGACTCCAGCCCTTTCATGGGTTGAACAGCTCCATGGTCCAGCACCCAAGTAGCAAGTGACAGGATGAGTGAAAACAGCCTCAAGTTGCACCAGGGGAGGTTTAGGTTGGTCATGAGGATCAATTTCTTCCCCCAAAGGGTTGTCAGGCCCTGGAACAGGCTGCCCTGGGACAGGCTGCCCAGGGCAGTGGTTGAATTATCATCCCTGGAGGGGTTGAAAAGCCACGCAGATGTGGTGCTGAGGGACATGACTTAGTGGTGACCTGGTAGTGATGGGTTAAAGGTTGGACTGGGTGATCTTTCATAGTTCTATGATTCTGCAGTCATAACCTCATCACTGACTGCTGTTGTGGTGCTCATGGCACACTGCAGCCCTCCTAGATCCACCCAGTAAATGCAGAGCTCTGCTATGACAAAGCAGGGGCTCATGGTGTGCAGCATGGCAAAGAGGAGGAGGCTTGGGTGCAAGAAGCAGAGTCACTGGGCAGACAAAATGAAGAGAGAATAGAAAGGAGCACACCAAGCTCTGTTTTGCTGTTCTGCTCATGGCCTGAGTGTGACTCAACTCTCATGAGTGAGCAGAGCAGGACCTACACTCAGGGGCCACACCTTCAGGGAGCCTCCTCAGTGGTTTCTTAGCATGGACCACATAGCTTCTGTGACCCAACACTGAGGGAAAGATCTGCTGGCCTTGGTAGTGGGGAGATTTCTTCCCTGCACCTAGAAAAGCGTTCTTGTGGACTTTGGGGGGAAGAAAGTAAATAGTGGCTGTGAGCCAAGTGTGTGGTGTACAGCCAGGGTAGCATTTCATTAGCATGATTAGATTTGGCCTGAAATCCTGGTGAAAGCAGATCTTGATAACAACTAGAAATGAAATCCCTGAAGCAGTTTTGTAATGCAAGTGTTGGAGGAGACCAGGGAGCTCCAGGCAGCAGTGGCATGGCTATGATGAATTTAATAAGCAGTGGGAACTTTGTTTCCATCAGATACAGAAGGAACAGCCCAAAGCCAGGTTGCTGCAGCATCTTGTGGGAGTGCATATTTTATTTATTATTGAGTGCTGTATCAGAAAGAGTTTTCTTCAGATCCTCCCTTTTCTCCTCATTTTTATTTTTTCCCTCATCTGTTAAACTCTCCTTGATGTTTGATACATTTTTCATCCTCTGTCTGCACTGGACTTCCCCTTCCTACCTCTTCCAAAATTTTCCTATGTGGACCTGGTCTTCAGAACTTGAGACTTTGGTACAACGATGCTCCAATGTCTCCATGAAGTCAGCAAAGCTTTAGGTTCAGTGGGATTCTGACAGTGCCTTGAACTAAATTTCTATGAGGGACCAAGCTCATCCATCCTGAGGCTCCATGGAAGTCTCACAGATAGCTTGTATGAGTAAGGAGGAGATAACAGTCAAGAAGTGGAGTGATGGAGTGCTCAGATCAGTTTCAGAAGAGCTCACCTGAGGCTCAGTCATTTCTCCTCAAGATTCCCATGGGGGAAGGAAGAGAAAATATTTTGACTTTTAGGATTGGTGTCTAATTATTAGAGTGAATTATCACATGCAGGGAACTTAGCTGTGGCTTTGTTAGGAAGCTCTCAGAAACTGTGACTCCTCATTTCAGGCACCTCACCTAGGGAGCACAAGCAGCCTGAGAAGCACATCTCTGTGGTGGGTTGAAATTATCCCCCAACTAATTTGGAGAACTACCCTCCCTTTCCCCCTCCCCCCAAAAATAAAATGGCCAGACCAGCTCAGAAGGTTTTGGAAGCAAATGAAGCTCTATTTACAAGCAAACTGCAATCTAGAAATGTGAAATGCAATGAAGATGTACAAAATACACATTATATGTGCAGTATAATGTATTTACAAGTTATAAACAACACAGAAACTCCTCAGATCCTCCTGGATGGATCCAGGGGACCCCTTGACCTCCTCCCCCTCCCTCCTTCTTTCCCATTACCTCACACAGGAGTCAAAACAGAGGTCCCCTAGCAAGGCTGTGGGAGAGAGAGAGAGGAAAGCTGAAAGCAGAAGCAACAGGAGAAGAAAACAGAGCAAGAACTGTTTATGCCTCTGCTCTACATTCCCAGTAGCAACCCAATACATTCTATAGACCTTATCATTATTTTCTTTTTGCATCCAGTGGTAATTTATTTTACTTTCAGTTTTTGCAGTCAGTGACTAGGCTGAAGTTCCCCCTTCAAACTATAACAATCCCCCAAACACAGTGCTTTGAGCCCTGCCTGCTGGTCCAAACATCCTGAGACTGTGCAGGCCTTTTGAGCCCTGGATTTGGAAAAGACCTCTCAAACCAGTAGTCAGTCTGGTCAGTGTGTGGCAGCAAGCCTTCCAGGGTTGAACTCTCTGCAGAATTTTGTTTTCCATCTACCACAGCCAAAGATTTTGAGCTGTTACAAATACCTCCACAGTTCAGCACTAAAGAAGTCTTCCTGGTGAAGCAACCAAAACCTGCATCCAAATCACTCAAGAACCTGTGAGAAACACTCAAGAAAGCCTTTGCATGCTGGTAAAATCTTTCTGTGGATGGAAATTTGCAGTAAAGGTTAATTCTAGGACAAACTCCTCTGCTTATGTAGCAGGGAGCTACTCTTCCTAGAAACCAGTGTTATGTCAAGAAATTACTTCTCTAAATTGCAACTTGGAGTGACATTTGGCCCATTAATATAGCAAGAGTGAAAGCTGACTGTGATCAGGCTTCTATTACATTCTCTGCCCTCTAATACGCTTTAGTACTTTCAGTACTTTGACTCTAACTGGTTTGTTCCAGGGGCCAGCAATGTAACCCTGCTATTACATCTTGGCATCAACAAGAAAGGGGCAGAAGACAACAGCTGCATGAAAATGTGGTGGGTTCTTTTTTTTTCTGCAATACGGAGGCGAGCTGGCATGGCGTGAGTCTTCTGTGAGATGAAGAGTGGGCTTGAATCCAGGTTTAATTTTGTCTAGCTACATGAGCATTGCAGTTCCTGTCTCTGTTGCTAGCTGCTAGTTTGAGGTGTCTTGGACTGACATAAATCACATGGAGGTTTCCAAGAGTCAGACCTGGAACATCTGTTGATGGACTGTGCAGCACCACTGCTTGTGCTGAGTCCTGGACAAGCTGGCAAAAGAAGCAAGACCTTTGACTCGCCTCAGCATGGACCTTGCCCAAGCTCTTTCCCTGAACATTTTTCCAAAATTCAGGCTGAGACAATCTCTTAAAGCAGGTTTGTGGACTCATAATTATGAGCAGTGGGTGAACTAATTCAGTTTTGATGGAGTTGAACTTAAATAATATAGTTACTGAGCCTAATAAGCACTTTTACTAGCTAGAAATGTTGGAGCAGATGATCTTTGGGGTCCCTTCCCACCTGGCATTGTGTGATTCTGTGATTTTGTAATCTGCTGACCTTCATCCAGCCCCACTGGCTTTTCTCTGCAGAAGAGCCACGTGCCTGCAGAAGCAGGGACCCTGTGCAACACGTAGCTGGTTTCTGTGCAAGGATACCATGAGGCAGGAGGTGCACAAGGCCTGATGGCCTTTCTTGCTCTATTGCCATGATCAGGCTACAGCAGCTGCTGCAGCTGTGTGGGGAGAAGGAAAAGAGGTTGTGCACTGAGCTGCAGCAATAGAGGTCAGATCATTGCTGTAGGTACATCCTCTGGGATTAATTTAGGTAGGTGTAATAAGGCCAGCTCCAATACTTGAAGCACTCAGGACTCATGACCTGAAACCTTCCCCACAGGGCAGGTGCCCCTGCCATTGCCTGAAGAGAATAAAGGTTGAAATTTATTCTTCTTTGGAAAGAGATTATTTGAAATCCACCTCCAACACACAGAGCCTTTTATACTAAAGGCTAGAAATAGCAATAATAGCCCAAAGATGTAGGAGAGCCCTGTCTGATTCTCTCTGCTTCCTGCAAAGATTAAAAGTCACTCTCTCTTGCTCTTAAGAAGACAGCCTGGCCACAATCAAGGTGTGCTGGGCATGGAGGGGCTCTGTCTCTTTTTAATTCTGCATTTAGGTGTCAACACTTCATCTGCCTGGGCCCTGCTCTAGCTGCCAACTCTTGGGTTTGATGTGGTGCTTGTCCTGCATTGTTTTTTTGCTTGGTTTTGTGGTTTAACTCCAGCAAACAATTAAGCTCCACACAGCTTCTTGTTTATCCCCCTCCAGTGGGATGGGGGAGAGAATTGGGAGAGTACAAGAAAGAAAACTGGTGGGCTGAGATAAGGACAGTTATCAACAAGCTGTGCACACAAGCAAAGCAAAACAAGGAGCTTGTTGACCACTTCCCATTGCAGGCTGGTGTTCAGTCCAAACCAGCACACATGAAGGGCTCCCATGGCCTGTTTGTATCTTCCTAGCCAAGCCTCACTCCACCCCACATTTACATCTTACAAGGCATCCACACAACCCTCAGGAAATGAAGGTGCAGCACAGTCTTGTTGCAACAGCAGTTGGGTATAATTGCAAAACATCTTGGAGAGCATGGGAGAAATGCCTGTGGTAGCAAATGAGCTTGCAAAGCTGAGAGCTGTTGATGTGAGAAGCCTTGTTCCCATTAGTAACATACAGATTTGTTATGACATTGTAACTCTTGGCTGTGATAGGCACAATATTTCCTTGGAATATCTGGCAGCTGTATCACTGTTTAATATATCTATTAAACCCTCCATCTAGATGTAAGAGCAACCAATAAAACTTGTTTATTTACCTTGGAAACCTTTGAGAGAGTAAAACACATCACTCTCTGGATGTATTTCCCATTCAAATCAACTCCACATTTGAAATGGCAGCAAAGAAAAGAAAAAAACAAACAATCAAACAAAAAAACCCCTACTTTTTTCCCCCACCCCCACAACTGCCTTTCCTGTGGACAAAACAAGGACTATCAAGATGCATTTATTTATTTATCCATTTATTGCTGCTCTCTTCTGAAGTAAAACTCCCAAAGCGCTGCCCCTGATGTGCTTGGACAATTGCATAAAATATCCAAGAGGGAGCAATGATCACAAGCTTCATAGAGGACTTCTCTGTGCTCAATCTGCAGGAGGAAGTCAGCATTTTGTTTTTATTGGCATTTATGGATCACATTTATTGTTCCTCTGCTGGGACAAAGTGAGGGTTTGCTTGGCTGGCACACGCATGTAAGGCAGGCTTACCTTCCAGCATCTCTCAACTATCCATCCCCTTCCCCCCAAAAAAGAAATTGCTTTCAATTCTGAAACTATAACATTTCAAACAAGAGTGGGAGAAATAAAACAGAACATTAAAACAGCCTTCTGGGTTCAGATAAGTGCACAACAACTGGGAAAGGCAAGAATAAGAATCTTTTTTTTGCTTGGTATATTTTTGTGCTTGGTATTTTTTTTTTTTTGCTTTCCCACTTGATGAAGGTTACAGTCTCCTGGTGACTTGTTGTCTTAAGCTTTAATATCTTTTGATATTTTTCCAGGCCTGTTATAGCCAGAGCTTTAGACACATAAAATAGCTTGTGTATCAGGAGGAGCAAAGGGCAGCTTGCCCTTGTCTCTTGTCACTTTGCTGTTTGCTCAGCGGGAGCCAGAGTTAAATCGCTAAAGTTTATAACGAGATGAATCAAGGTGGAGGCTGGGAAAAAGCAGAGAGATAAAAAAGAAAACATGTGCTTTTTTCTTTTTGTGTGTGTGTGATTCCCTTGAATCCCTCCAAATAGCTGCAGAAGGGCACGAACAAGGGAATATGTTGTCGGGTTTTTTCTCTCACAGCGAAGGTAAAGGAGATTGTGATCTTCCCCAGGTGATGCTGTTAATACAGTGAGGAGATGAAGTGGGTTTGCTCCTGAGCTGAAGCCCTGAAGAGGCAGGTTATGTTAAGACCAAGGGAGAGCCATGAGAAAGATTAGGAGACTTGAGCATCTCCCCTATGAAGAGAGACTGAGAGCCCTGGGGCAGTTTAGTCTGGAGAAGAGAAGCCTGAGAGAGGATCTGATCAATGACTATCAATATCTGAGGGGTGGGTGTCAGGAGGAGGGGGCCAGGCTCTTTGTGTGGTTCATAATGATAAGACAAGGAACAACAGGTTCAAACTAGAACATAGAAGATTTCACCTCAACATGAGGAGAAACTTCTGTACAGTGAGGGTGACAGAGCCCTGGAACAGGCTGCCCAGGGGGGTTGTGGAGTCTCCTTCTCTGGAGACTTTCCAAACCCAGCTGGATGCATTCCTGTGCAGACTACCCTGAGTGCTCCTGCTCTGGCAGGGGGGTTGGACCTGGTGATCTCTTGAGATCCCTTCCAACCTCTGATATACTGTGATACCTGAAATTGTTTCTAACTTATTTGTCCTCCCCCTCTTGTTTATTTCTTTAATTTTACAAGGTGACTGCTGAAATAAAAGTTAACAGTGCAGGCTTGAGCAGAACCAAGGAAAGACAGACACAGGCCAATGGGCAGGGAAGGTGGTCCTGGTGTAAGTACTAACCTTGCCTGTCTCCAAGTGATTAGGCATTAATTAGCAGTTCAGTACATGGTACATGCTAAACTTGTATCTGTGTGCCTGTAAATGGGCACCTGTCCTGGTTTTGGTGGGTCAGAATCCCAGGCCAGCCATGGGCTACAGGCTACGAGCAGTGTGGAGTGTGCCAGGACAGCTGAGCTGAGTTGGCTACAGGTATGTCCCAGATCACAAACATCACACCCAGCATAAAGGGGAAAACTGACTGAGGAGAAGGGAGCTTTCTGCTTGGGGTTTCCTGCTTGGACTCCTCCTGATTCTTCTCCTGCTCTTGAGGACTGCTTTTCCTAGTCAGTGTGTCTGCTGTACCTTTGCTGAATATGAATTTATATGCTTCATGTTGACATTGGGATCGGTTTGGCTGTTTCATCAAAGCCATTTTCATTCAGCTTTGTGGGTCTCCTTTTCCTGATTCCCTTCTCTGCTGGGTTAGGTTATTGGGTGGTAGAGCAAGTGCTGTAGTTCAACCCCAGACACAGGCTGAATGCTGACAAAAACTGCCATATATGTTGGGGTTTTGTGAAAGAGGAGTGAGAGGGATTTTTGGTGCAATTTGTAAGAGAGAAAACTACAGTTTCAATGTTTTGGTTTTTTTTCTTGTGATGATCAGTGTGTAGTTCACAGTATTTGTGGCAGTTTAGGCTGGGTGCCCCCTGCCACTGCCGCATGAGATACACCTATGGTGTCCTGGGTGCCCACCCACAGGGGTGGACACAGGAAACGATGTATTTCTACCCATAAATCCTGCACCCTATAAGGCCATCTGCAAAGTCATTCTCTTCCTCTTTCTTCCCTCTCTGCTCCCCTGGGAGATGTCCTCTCTTATCGGGTAATGCCAGGGGAGTATCCTCAAGACCTCTTAGGTCTGTCTAGGCCTAATGCCAGGAGGAGAATGGAGGGGGGGGGCAGTCTCAGACCTGGCCAGCCTGAGACTTGCCTAGCAGCAGGAGGGGGAAGAAAGAGCCCTGGGGGGGGGGGATTTGGTTTACCCTCAGGTGGGAAGAAGGGAAGGATTGGGAAGCCTTTGGGAATTCTGTGAGGGGTTCTGTACGCTTTGGGATACTCTTTGTCACTATGCTTTGTAGCTTGTAGTTCTCTGTAGCTTCACCAATTGCTTTTCCATTTAAACTTTCCATCACTCTCCAATCCGTTTGTGTGAGTCTCATTCTTTTGTCCCTTTCGGGGCAAGAGACGATCTGTCTGGCCCCAAACCAGCAGAGATTTTTGGTAGCAGAGGATGGTTCCTGTGCTGAACTCTGCAAATTGGATTGGAGAAGAGCAGGGGTGGAAAAGTTAAAATGGTATCTGGGCGTTGTTGGTTTTTGGTGGCTGGGCTCAAGGTTTTGTGCTGGGGCGAACGTGTGGGCGTTTTATGGGTTCCGAAGGGACACCCTGGTGCGTAGCCGTGGCGTGGAATCCCTCCTGCTGTTCCGAAGCGGCAGCGGGGATTCTATAGCTGCAGGCACTGGGGGAAAGCTTAAGAATGTGGTGCCTGCCCCTTTCCCTTTTGTTCCCCGCGGCGCCAGCGGCGAGCAGAGCGGCGCGCAGCCGAGGAAGGGGGAGGGACAGTCGGAAGCAGACCAGGGTCGGCTTGTCCCGCGGCGGTGGGGGCTGGCCGCAGCGGGGCGGTGAGCGGTGGCTCCCGCAACTCAAGAAGGCGAGCGGTGGCTCCAGTTCAAAAGCTGCTTCCGAGGACCCAGGGAGCGAGTGTAGCTTTGGCTGGAAAAGCCGCTCGTGTGGCCCGAAGGGTGGCGGCGGTTTTGATCTGTACCGCGGCTGCAGAGGTGACGGCGGCTCTCGCTGTTATCTCTCCCCTGATTTTCGGACGCGCTCCGAAAATGGCGCCTAAGCACCTGGCTCCGCCTCTCTTCTCGGTGGGTTGCAGTGCAGCCACTCCCTCTCCGGGGGAGGGCTGTGTAGCCGGATGCCTCCACGCCTCGGCATGCATACGCTCAGGGGGAGCGGTGTGCCTGTGCGTGGTGTGCATCTGTATTAGCCTCGGGCCGCGGCTGGAAGCGGTCAGCACTGGGCTTGGGAAAGGTCCGTGCAGCTTTGGAAAGTCTCAGCGTGCTGTTGCCTGCAAGGGGTGGAAGGAGTCGAGTCGAGGAGCCTGATTGCTCAGACTCGATTGCCCCGAGGGGTGGAAACATGCCGCTTGAGTGGATGGAGAAATGTTTGATTGAGAAGTTATGAGGTTGTTTCCAGGTGGCCAGGATGCTCCATCGGATCCATGCAGAGTTCACCGTGCAGAAGAATGAACTCTGCGTCGCTGGGAGGTTCCACAGGATGAGGGAGAAGAGCTGGACTGAACTGTTACCTGAGCCCGAGGGAGAGACTTTTTGGAAGGACGCCCAGATGGAGACTTGGACTTTGCCAGACATGTCATCTGAAAGTTGTTTCTGATTTGATGATATGTTTTGGGTGCAGGAATTATGGGTATGAAATAAGGGGTGGAATGTGGCAGTTTAGGCTGGGTGCCCCCTGCCACTGCTACATGAGATACACCTCTGGTGTCCTGGGTGCCCACCCACAGGGGTGGACACAGGAAACGACGTATTTCTACCCATAAGTCCTGCACCCTATAAGGCCATCTGCAGAGTCATTCTCTTCCTCTTTCTTCCCTCTCTGCTCCCATGGGAGATGTCCTCTCTTATCGGGTAATGCCAGGGGAGTATCCTCAAGACCTCTTAGGTCTGTCTAGGCCTAATGCCAGGAGGAGAATGGAGGGGGGGGGGGCAGTCTGAGACCTGGCCAGCCTGAGACTTGCCTAGCAGCAGGAGGGGGAAGAAAGAGCCCTGGGGGGGGGGGGGTTGGGTTTACCCTCAGGTGGGAAGAAGGGAAGGATTGGGAAGCCTTTGGGAATTCTGTGAGAGGTTCTGTACGCTTTGGGATACTCTTTGTCACTATGCTTTGTAGCTTGTAGTTCTCTGTAGCTTCACCAATTGCTTTTCCATTTAAACTTTCCATCACTCTCCAATCCGTTTGTGTGAGTCTCATTCTTTTGTCCCTTTCGGGGCAAGAGACGATCTGTCTGGCCCCAAACCAGCACAGTATTATCTGCTTGAGTGGATGTACATCATACAGTGGATGTACATTATACATCACTACAGATCATATCATTGCATAATCAATACTTGGGAAGCATTTAGCAAAGTGTTTTGAAAATTTCCATTTTGGAAGTCAATTTAATAATGAGAATGGCAATGAAGACAAAATCAATTTCAAAGTAAGGCTGAAAGAAGACCAAGACAAACATGCTAATCCATGTTAAAAAAGCTTTGAGATAGTAAGTCCAGAACAGCAACACTGATAAACCAATCTAACCCTTCCGGACAAGAAAATCAGAGAGAGTCCTGCATCTGGGTCCAGGCAATCCTAAGCACCAATATAGGCTGGGCAGGGACTGGCTGGCGAGCAGCCCTGAGGAGAGGGACTTGAGGGTGCTGGGGGAGGAGAAGCTCAGCAGGAGCCAGCAGTGAGCACTTGCAGCCCAGAGAGCCAAGCAGAGCCTGGGCTGCAGCAAGAGAAGTGTGGCCAGCAGGGCCAGGGAGGGGATTCTCCCCCTCTGCTCCACTCTGCTGAGACGACACCTGGAGTTCTGTGTCCAGTTCTGGAGCCTCTATTACAAGAAGGATCTGGAGGTGCTGGAAGGTGTCCAGAGAAGGGCCACAAGGATGAGCAGAGGGCTGGAGCTGCTCTGCTATGAGGACAGACTGAGAGAGTTGGGGTTGTGCAGTCTGGAGAGGAGAAGGCTCCCAGGAGACCTTCTTGTGGCCTTCCAGTATCTGAAGGGAGCTCCAAGAAAGCTGGGGAGGGACGTTTTAGGCTATCAGGTAGTGACAGGACTGGGGGCAATGGAACAAAGCTGGAAGTGGAGAGATTCAGACTGGTTACCCAGGGAGGTGGTTGAGGTCCCATCCCTGGAGGTTTTTGCAGCCAGGCTGGATGAGGCTCTGGCCAGCCTGATGTAGTGTGAGGTGTCCCTGCCCATGGCAGGGGGATTGGAACTGGCTGATCCTTGTGGTCCCTTCCAACCCTGACTGATTCTATGATTCTATGATTCCATGTTCCTTGTTCATCTAGTGATGGGGAATCTCCCATTAACACACACAAGTTGTTCCAGTGGTTAACTACTATTGCAGCTGAAGTGGTTGTGGTGGGTTGAAAATTCCCCCCAACATTAAATTTTCCAGACCAGTTCAGTTGGAAGCAAATGGAAGATGTATTTACAAGCAAAACTACAATCTGCAATGGAATACAAGGAATATGTACAAAATAACACAGGATTTACAATATTTACAGGTGTTTATAATTATCAAACAGCACAAGGAACCCCTGGCCAAAGACTGGGGGAGCTGCAACAGCTTCTCCCCCCTTGCCTCCCCTTTACTTCCCTGTACAAGAGAAAGAAGCAGAGATATATTTTGTTAGACTTAGCCAAAACAATGCAGCCAAGGTCAAGCAGAAGCAGGTTAGTCTCTCCCAGAGTGAAGAAGCAAGAAGAAAGCAAGATTGTTGTGGGAACTAAATCTTATGATAGATAGCTCTCCAATGGGGTTGTTTAGAATAATCATTATTTTCCTTTTTACACCCAGTAGTGATTTAGTTACATTTTACTGCTTTCTGATCAAGATCTGTGAAAAAATTTAAAGGCATAGCCAAGACTGCCCCAAGTGGCCCAGACTATTTCTAATTCAGCTGGATCTGTCATACCTCCACCTGCTAGACTGCCTCCAGAACTAGAAGACTAACTAGAAGTTCCCTGTGCTAATACCAGCACTACTTTTTAGCGCCTTCTGTATCAGGAGCACTTCACATATGACTCTTTAGGAGCTCCTGCACTAAGGACTTCCTAAAAAAGCATCATGATCATAAGGCTCAGCTTTAATGTCCATGAGGCTTCTTTAGTGGACAGTTTGGAATAGGCTCAGAGTTTAGTCCTGAGCTTGGGAAATTTCATCCAGCTTGAACCACTTCACTGTCTAGGTCTTGTATGACACCTGAGTTTGGGAGGACATAAAATCCACAAACCCAATTCTGTTTGATTTTAATATCCTTTAATGGGGCAAATGCCAGGGAGAGGATCCACTTTGTCAGGCTCATTTCAGCTTCCTGGGGAAGAGTGGTTGAAATAGAGAGGGCCTTGCTCAAATGTCCGTGGGTGAGTATGGAAAGCACTGCTGGAGAGTGTCTGCCAGCACAGACCTGGACATGTCAGAGCATGAAGGGAAGGAGTCCTACACTGCCTTCACATCCTTCATTAAATTACCTCTGCTTTCCTGAGTGTCCCTCATGCAAACATCTTTCCAAAGAGATAAAGGGGAAAGAGCTAGGAACAGTCACTTATAAACTCAGGTGTTTCAAGTACAGTCCTCTCCAAGGCTTGTTCCATTTAATCAGTGGAGATGTTGCTGAAATCAGGAATCAAATTCTGTAATGCTGTCCAAGTGTTAGAGGGCATTTCTTTATTGTAATGTGCCAGGAGCATGGGGATTGCTCCACAAAGCATACATCCAAGCCAAGATTTCTCCTGGCTATTAGTACATGAGACTTACAAAGTCACACCTACCTAAAACAATTATTCCTCCCACCTATTACATATTCCTGGGGCAAGATTCAGCAGAGTGTCTGTCTGCACTCACTTGAGTCATCTGAATGTCCCAGAGCCCCTCCTCGTATTATCCTCTTATGGCACCAAAGACACTGTGATGTTTTTCCACTCTGCTTGTTTCCTCTACAAGATAAAGTTGTTCCCTAAACAACCACAGCTCCTTTCTTATCTGTCACTGGTTTGCAGTGAGAGGTGGTGGAGTCATTGTCCCTGGAGGTGTTCAGGAGGTGGCATGTTCAGCATGTAGACATAGCACATCAGGACATGGTTTGATGGTGAGGGTGGTGCTGACAGTTGGACTCCAACGATCTTGGAGATCTTCTCCAAGAGAAGCAGTTTTATGATGCTATATTCAAAACACACAGATGGTCTTGGAGCTGATTAGCCACCTGTCTGACCTCTTGAATTTCAGGATCATGTTGTTCAAATAGTACAAATATTCTCAAGGCCTTATGCCATGGACAAAGAAAGAAGGAGAAAAAACAAAGTTTTCCACACTGGAATGCAGGTCTAGGGGCCTAAGGTTTTTTGATGCAGGCCAAAGGGTTTGGGATGCAGCCCCTAAGGGTTTGGGACACAGCCCCTATGGATTTGGGATGCAGCCCTATGGGTTTGGGATGCAAGCCCTAATGGTCTGGGATGCAGCCCTATGGGTTTGTGATGCAGGTCTGCAGGCCTAAGGTAACAGAGAGAGGTTTCAGGAGGTCATTCAGAACTTCAGTGATGGACTCTGTGGAGAATGACAACCATTGAGCTCCTGTCTCACGTGGTGGGTGATGGTTAGGTGACTGAATTCTCCACCATCACAGCCACCACATGGGTGCTTCACTCTTGCAGTCTGTGGAAACCCAGGGCAGTGTTGGGGCAGGGCTTGTCCTCAGGAGTGTAGATAGAGCACAGTCATCACTGTCTGCAAATGGCTCTGAGAGAAGCCATTAGAGAACTGGGAAGGGCTTATCACTAAATACCTACTCATGTTTTAAAAAGAAGAAAAGCCACATGCACTTGCAACTTGAAACGGCATGTGTTTTAGACAAAAGGTGTAAATAGTGGAAGGAAAGTATCCCAGAGAGAGATCAATACTGGGTGGGTTCTGTGTGAAAAAGCTCTGAGCTGGCTGCTCAGTGCTTGGAAACATGAAGACTGAGTAGCTGAGTGACAAAAGTCATCACTCTTTCATGTTCTGCATCGTAAATCTTATGTGTTTCAGAGCTAGTGAGCACAGGGTGTTAGGGGTTGGAAGGCACCTCCTGAGATCATGAGTCCAACCCCTCATAAACGAGGAAGCAATTCCTTGACCACAATTTGCTTTAGCAGCTTTCCTGGAGTCTCCTGAATTAGTAGAGCACAAAACAACAGCAACAACAAGCTCTAAAATATTTTTTGTTTCATTGCAGAAGGAAAAAGAAAAAAAAAAAAAAGTGAGGCTACAAAGGTGTATCTGTCTCTCTCTTCTGTTTTCCACATGAGGCCCCTGATTTAATTATTCGAGTCACCAGAGACTTTGAAAGAAGCTTTCTTCAAAACCCTTTTCCCCACTCTCGGGGATGGAAGTAAAAATAGATTGTTAAATTGGTCTTAGGGAGCTGCTGTTTACTTTAGAGGTGGCTTTAAGGAAAAATAAAATGTACTAATGAACACTAATGATGGCCTTGTTCCTTGTTATGAGCCTTCCTTAGCTCAGATGGTCCCAATTACAATCTAGCAGCACAGGATTCCAATGGAGAGCCATGAGGATGATTAGGGGACTTGAACATCTCCCCTATGAAGAGAGGCTGAGAGCCCTGGGGCTGTTTAGTCTGGAGAAGAGAAGACAAGGAACAACGGGTTCAAACTTGAATATAGAAGATTTCACCTCAACATGAGGAGAAACTTCTTTACAGTGAGGGTGACAGAGCCTTGGAGCAGGCTGCCCAGGGGGGTTGTGGAGTCTCCTTTTCTGGAGACTTTCCAAAGCCACCTGGATGCATTCCTGTGCAGACTACCCTAAGTGATGCTGCTTTGGCAGGGGGGTTGGATCTGATGATCTCTTGAGGTCCCTTCCAACCTCTAATATACTGTGAGGCTGTGACTCCACAGTCCTGGGTTTGCTCTACTGCTGATGGCCAGACTCTGGACTCACATTGGCACAGTTACCACAGTGTGCCCACTGCTGCCACCTAATCAAAAGGCCCTTCCTGATTCCAGCATCAGGAGCCAGAGAGGGGGATCACAAGGTTTTCTCTGGACATCTGCAGAAGATCAAAAGCTGGGCTGACCTGCAGGTGCTGTGCACTGCCCACTTGGGGACTTTCTCTGTTGGGAACAGCTCTGTTAGAACCATAGAACGGTTTGGGATGGGAGTGAACTTTAAAGGTCATCTAGTCCAACCTTCCTGCACTGAGCAGGGACAATGGGGGCAATGGTCTTTTAGATGACTGATGCTTTTCAGTAGCCTCTTCTGTGGCATGTTATCATTCCTGTACTGTAGAGGTTAACAGAAAATCAGAGGTAATATGAGATGTTTGATTTCTTCTCATCTATTCTGAGGATGGCCCAAGACTGGTGGCTGCAAGGACAAATCTGTGTTAGGGACCATCTGCTCCAGAATCAGGTGGTGCTTGCATCTGGTCTCACACAAAGAGGTGCATCTGAGCATGTTTCCTTATGCAAGCCTGCTGTGTTGGCAAGGCAGTCAGGCTGAGGGGATTGCAGGGGTGGCAGCAGTGAAGAGCTTATGGCCTCACTGCTGCATAGACCCAGCTGGGCCTCAGTGTCACCTTTCAGTCACAAACAAGGAACAGCCAAGTGGTTGGGACCCATGGCTAGGCCCTCTTCAGCACAACTGCCCCAGCACATCCAGGTGAGGTGCCAGGCCCTGTCTGCTCACTGTGGCTCTGTGCAGGGCTCTCAGATCATGCTGCCACGTGTGGTGCCCTGTGCCCCCTGGCTGCACTCCTGGGCTCAGGTTCCCTGCAGAGGTGGCCACCATTTCATTCTTCCAGTTTCACCAGAAGGAGACATCCTCTCCTTTTCCTGGTCTTCCTTCTCTTCTGGGAGACACTGGCTGACAGAGCAACTGCTGTAGTTTAGCCCCAGATACAGGCTAAATGTAGACAGAATCCTTCTACCAAGGTAATTCAGGAAAGAGGAGTGAGTCTTTTTCTCTCTTGCTGCTAGTGATAAAATATTTACCCTTACATTGCTAAAATGTTCCAATAAAGTAGCAGGAGAGCTGGAAAGTTCTTAATAAAACCATTAGCTGCGTGCTATAGACTGCAGTTGGTCTTCAGGGGCCAGATACTGATCTCAGTTAGAAGCTGGAATAATTTCCTAGCACTCAGAGGGCTTCCACTGATGTACAAGGAATACAAGCCAGAACTTCATCATAAAGCATCATGGCCACATTAACTTCCACAATTTACACCAGTCCAGGGGTCGAATCTCAGCATTTTAGGATTTGGCCAGGAGAGAAAGGAATGCAGTTGAATGGGGGGCTCTGGTTTTGAAACCAGTTTCTGACTAATAACATTCTTCCCTTCATTTGAATGCAAGGTCCTCTCCTGTGCCCATATCTGATGGAATGAAATATTGCTGGGCTGTGTAATATCACTGCTGGCCCCCCGGGGTCATGTTGAATGTATATTGCTGCATTTAGCACAGTATGGGACAACCTTCTACCCTGCACAGCCTGCAGATTGAATCTGAGGATATGGGGTGGTGACAGGGAGAGGACTGCTCCTGAAAGCTCCTCTTTTAATAAGACATGGGAATTTTGAATTCAGCCTTGGGACAGCAATAAGTTAAGTGAGGTTCATGGGGTGGGAGCTGTTGGGCACCACAGAGCAGAGCAGTAAAGGTGTCTGTCCCAGTGCTAGAAAAGGGACACTGCTGCCTGGGGTGAATCCTAAACATAGGAAACACTTCTTTGGTGAGAGGCTTTGCTGGAGGCCTGGAGCAGGCTGCCCAGAGAAGTTGTGGAGTCTCCTTCTCTGCAGAGATTTCAAATGCCCTTGGCCATTGTGATCCTGGGCAAGCTGCTGTGGGTGCCCTGCGTGAGCAGGGGGCTTGGACTGGATGATCTCTGGATGAACCACAAGGATGCTTAGCGGACTTGAGCATCTCCCCCATGAAGAGAGACTGAGATCCTTGGGGCTGTTTAGTCTTGAGAAGACTGAGAGGGGATCTGATCAATGTCTATCAATAGCTGAGGGGTGGGGGGCAAGTGGAGGGGGCCAGGCTCTTTTGGGTGGTTCACAGTGACAGGACAAAGAACAACAGCTTCAAACTTGAACACAGAAGATTCCAGCTCAACATGAGGAGAAACTTCTCTACGGTGAGGGTGACAGAGCCCTGGAACAGGCTGCCCAGGGGGTTGTGGAGTCTCCTTCACTGGAGGCTTTCCAAAGCCACCTGGATGCATTCCTGTGCAGACTCCCCTGGGTGATGCTGCTCTGGCAGGGGGGTTGGACCTGATGATCTCTTGAGGTCCCTTCCAACCTCTAATATACTGTGAGATCTCCAAAGATCACTTCCAACCCCACCATGCTGGGATTCTGGGATCATTAGTTCTTGAATAAACAACAGATTTGCTCCATCCAGGCTTAATTCCTTTGCATTGGTGTTTTTAATTGAATCCATACACAAAAGTGGACTGCTCAGGGACATCCCATCATACTAGGTATTAGAAAGACATCTTTCTCTCCCTCTACTCTGCTCTAGTGAGTACTGCATCCAGTTCTGGAGCCTCTATTATATGAGAGGGATCTGGACATGCTGGAAGGTGTCCAGAGAAGGGCCATGAGGATGAGCAGAGGGCTGGAGCTGCTCTGCTATGAGGACAGACTGAGAGAGTTGGGATTGTGCAGTCTGGAGAAGAGAAGGCTCCAAGGAGACCTTCTTGTGGCCTTCCAGGATCTGAAGGGGGCTCCAAGAAAGCTGGGGAGGGACTTTTTAAGATATCAGGGAATGACAGGACTGGGGGGAATGGAGCAAAACTAGAAATGGGGAGATTCAGATTGGATATTAGGGAGAAGTTTTACACCATGAAGGGTGCTGAGACACTGGCACAGGTTGCCCAGGGAGATGGTGAAAGCCTCACCGCTGGAGGTGTTTAAGGCCAGGCTGGATGTGGCTGTGAGCAACCTGCTGTAGTGTGAGGTGTCCCTGCCCATGGCAGGGGGGTTGGAAGTGGATGATCCTTGAGGTCCCTTCCAACCCTGAGAATTCTATGATTCTATGATCCTGCCAGTGAGGATGGGGAGACAATGGAGCAGGTTGCCCTGGGAGGTTGAGGATGTCCCCTTCCCTGGACGTGTTCAAGGCTAGGCTGGATGAGGCCTTGGACAACCTGGGCTGGTGAGAGATGTCCCTGCCCATGGCATGAGGGTTGAAACTGGATGATCTTGAAGGTTCCTTCTATCCCAAACCACTGCATCACTGTGTGAATCATGTACAGTGCCCCAGGACTGGCTTGTGATTGGGAATGGAGTGAGATCTATGATGGATGGTGCCTGGGTGAGGAGGGTGGGAGCAATGAGTGAAATATTCTGTGGGAAGAAGAGTGATTGAAAAGCTGAAAGCTGGATTCTGGAAAGGATCTGAGGATTCCTCTAAGTCTGAAGTTATGGAGACCACAATTTGCTTTCCATCTGGGGAAAGAGGGATACAGGCCCCACCCCATGTTTCTGAGGGATGCTTTCAAGATGCCACATCCAAGTAAAAACTTTAGCCTGGCCTGAATGAAACAACTCCGTGTTTTGTGGTGAAGTTTTATCTGAGTCAGGACTTTTGATCCTGAAAACAAAGATTTGTGAGTAAATTTACTTCGGTTGAAGGTCAATTCAGAGGTTAGAAAAAAATAACCACTGAGTGAAAAATCATTTCAGGCTGCAGAATGAAATCCTTCTCTTACAATTAAAGCAGCCTTAGAGGGTTATGTCAATATTTTCATCATTTTCTTGCAAGATAAGATACTGATGATAGCAAGAGAGCTCTGCATCATCTTCCATCCTGATGGGAATGTGTACCTGGAGAAGTCTGCCTGTGTCAGGCTGTGTCAGCTGCCTCTGTGCAGCAGCAATCACACCTTCCCTGAGCCCCATGGAAATCCAGCCAGGTCCTTTGGTCCAAATGTGACAGCTCTGCTGTTCTGAAATGCCACTGCTTAAAGGACAAGGATGTTCTGGTTCCTGGGCCTGACAGGTGTATTTATCATGTCTGGGGGAGTTCTTTGGGGCTGTGCTGATAAGGGAAAGATGTCTTTGTACACAACTGCCCTGCTCAAACTGTGCTCCCCTTTACCTTGTTTGCAGGGCATTTGGTGCTCTTCTCCCTACTGTCAGGAAGAGGCCTGAAATTGTGCCAGGGGAGGGTTAGGTTGGAGATGAGGAAAAATTTCTTTGCTGCAAGAGTGGTGTGCTGGTTTGAAGGCCAGACAGATCGTCTCTTGCCCCGAAAGGGACAAAAGAATGAGACTCACACAAACGGATTGGAGAGTGATGGAAAGTTTAAATGGAAAAGCAATTGGTGAAGCTACAGAGAACTACAAGCTACAAAGCATAGTGACAAAGAGTATCCCAAAGCGTACAGAACCCCTCACAGAATTCCCAAAGCTTCCCAATCCTTCCCTTCTT
This sequence comes from Indicator indicator, assembly GCF_027791375.1. Taxonomy (NCBI): domain Eukaryota; kingdom Metazoa; phylum Chordata; class Aves; order Piciformes; family Indicatoridae; genus Indicator; species Indicator indicator. The sequence continues at coordinate 1,468,429 of NC_072042.1, read as the reverse complement.
CCCACCTGAGGGTAAACCCAAAGCCCCCAGGGCTCTTTCTTCCCCCTCCCACTGCTAGGCAAGTCTCAGGCTGGCCAGGTCTGAGACTGCCCCCCCCCTCCATTCTCCTCCTGGCATTAGGCCTAGACAGGCCTAAGAGGCCTTGAGGATACTCCCCCGGCATTACCCGATAAGAGAGGACATCTCCCAGGGGAGCAGAGAGGGAAGAAAGAGGAAGAGAATGACTTTGCAGATGGCCTTATAGGGTGCAGGACTTATGGGTAGAAATACGCCGTTTCCTGTGTCCACCCCTGTGGGTGGGCACCCAGGACACCAGAGGTGTATCTCATGCGGCAGTGGCAGGGGGCACCCAGCCTAAACTGCCACAAGTGGTCAGGGATTGGCACAGGCTGCCCAGAGAGGTGGTGGGGTCCCCATCCCTGGAGGTGTTCAAGAAACCTGTGGCCATGGCACTTAGGGCCATGGTTTAGTGGCCATGGTGGTGTTGGGTTGCTGGTTGGACTGCCTGATCTTAGGAGCCTTTTCCAAGTGAAACAATTCTATGATTGTATCACAGGCAAGGTCTCCTCCTCTCTGTTTGCTTCCTCTGTGACCAACCTGGGCATTGGCCCTTGTGTGGCACCACCAAGAAGTGACCTTCTGTAAACCACCACAGCACATACACCAGTGAAGAGCAACCACCTTGAGATCCATGGTTGAGTGACTGTGGTGGTGCTGGGTTGAAGGTTGGGCTGGATGACCTTAGAGGTCTTTTCCAACCATAATGATTCTATTATTCCTTGGGGCTTGTGCTTCCTCTTAATGTGAATCACCTTTAATGCATGGAACAGTGTTGACTTGTTGAGTCTTGTCACTTTATGGGGTGGAAAACAGTCACTGTCACCAGCAAATGAATAACAATTGGGATGAAAAATTAGCCATGGTGAGCACAGCCTGTACATTGCTGTGCTAATTATAAACACTGGCACATCCATACATCAGAATTAATTTCTAATAGAAAATGGGCAATGCTCTGTTGCATTGATCACTGTGGTGAGGGATGTGCAAGTAGGGAAGCCACCAGGTACTGCTTTTGGGAAACAGCTGAGTCTGGGACCAGACCTTTCTCTGTGGTGATGCCCAGGGACAGGACAAGTGGCAATAGGCACAAACTGGAGCTCAGGAGGTTCCACCTGAACAGGAGGAGAAACTTCTTTGGTGTGAGGGTGCTGGGGACCTGGAGCAGGCTGCCCAGAGAGGTTGTGGAGTCTCCTACTCTGCAGAGATTCCAACCCCCCCCTGGCCATTGTGATCCTGGGCAAGCTGCTGTGGGTGCCCTGCTTGAGCAGAGAGGTTGGACTGGGTGAGCTTCAGAGGTCCCTTCCAACCCACACCACACTGAGATTCTGTACATCCCTGGGAACTAAGAGGAGCCAATGCTTGTGCCATGTTCTGCTCACAGGACCCATCTCCTGCACCACACAACCCAGCAGAGAACCCATGGTGCTGAGTTGGCTTTTGGGAAGCCTTGCACCATGGCAAGATTCAAAACACCCCAGAGGAGGCAGCAGGATCAGGCCAGTGGGATGTCCTTTGGGGCATCCCATCCCTGGGGACAACTTCTCTATGCCAACCTCAGCATGAGGAGAAACTTCTTTCCAGTGAGATGGATAACTTCCATCTCCTATCATTTTGTGATAATTAGCTGCCTTGATGCAAACATCACCTTTCACTTTGGGCTGTGTCTGGAGCTAGAAACCCCTGCAGAGGGGAAACTTGGTTAAAAAAACAACAGCAGCAGCGTTCAAAGTCATCCTTTATCTACATTGCTTTTGTTTCAAAGCACAGAAGTCTGTGCACCTGAAAATCCTTACTCTGAACAAGCTGAGGAAGTGAGTGTGAGGTTCAGCTCTGCTTTCCGTTTTCTGGCCAAGTTAAAAATAATTATTTATCAGCCTGAACCACCTTTGACAAATGTTTCGAAGCAAGAGGGAGATAAAGCGGGGAACAAAAAAAAAAAAAAAAAAAGAAAGAGAAAAAGGAGAAAATAATATATAAAAATTTTTAAAAGTCGTTTTCTGCACTGGCAAAATGAATGCTTTTACCTTGGCATGCTGAAATGATGCTTTACTTTGATATTGACCTAAATTTAACTTCTGAAGAGGTTTAAAGAAATACAGAAACCTCCAACCTGAGCTGATTCATTTCAGTTTGAACTCAATGTGCTCTCTGATCTGCCAGATTGTTCTCCAGGCTCTTCTCATTCCAGCTAGAGGGTAAGCAAGAAAAGTGACATTTTGGATGTGCTTACGATGAGTGGGGGCTTCCTTGGGGTGACCAAAGAACCAAACACCACTTCTCAGCATTCTGGAATTCATTCCACCTAACTGTAACCTCTTAAAAGTCAGTCTCTCTGTTTAAATTACTTAAGCTGTGCCAATAGTGGCTAGAAGAAAATTGGTATTTCCGGGGAGTGCCTGATCCATCTTCAGACTGAGTGGAAGGAGGAATCACTAAGTGCTTGCTCCTCTCCAGGGACCACCAGGATGTTTGCAACGATCAGTTAAGCACAGTCTGCCAGCTCTTAGCTGCCTGTACCATGGACACAGAGGTTCTGCCTCTCTTCCTGCAATTTCTTTCAGAGGTTTCTTCTTAGGACAGGAAAAGGAGATGGCTAAAGGTCAGGATTTGTCTTCCATGGGACCACTGTGCCTGTGTGGAATTACCAAAGTTAGATGTGCTAAGGGGTGAAGGGCTGAGGGCAGGTCCAGTTCTCTAAATTCAATCCCCTGGATGAGAAGAATGTTGCAATAACAAAAATCATACAAATCCTCTTGACCCTGAGTTTGACATCGTGGTGATTTTGTAGTCAGTGAGCAAAGGGAAACAAAACTGGTGCAGGTTTCCTTCTAGCTACAGGTAACCAAACAGACATACCCCTTAATTACTGGAGCCAGCTGGAAATGTCTGCATGAAAAAGCATTCAGAGTACACTTCCAGGTTCTTCCTGTATTATCTCTTTCCAAAATTATGATGGTTTTAACCCAAAAATAGCCTGAGTTTCGATCAGCCTTTGCTACTTTCTCACATACCCTGAGGCAGACTTGTTCCCAGCAGAGGAATGGAGCCTTCAAGCAGGAGCTGCCTGCAATAACTGACACCCTTCACTCAAACAGGGTTTCAGGACATACAAGCAAGCAGCGGAGAATAAAGGAGAGGAAACTGCAGGAGAGAACTGCTGGTAGAGCTCATCAGGCTGCAGTAGCTGCTCCTGTCTGACAGTAAAACTCAAACATATCATCATGATTTTCAGATCACAGCCTGTGGGCTGTTTTCTGCCTCTTCTGGTGATAATGAAAACAATTCATAGAATCCTAGAATCACAGAATGGTTTGGGTTGGAAAAGACCTTAAAGATCATCTTAGTTCCAATCCCTCTGACATGGGCAGGGACACCTCCCACTATCCCAGGCTGCTCAAGGCCTCATCCAACCTGGCTTTGAACACTTCCAGGCTTGGAGCCTCCACAATTTCTCTGGGCAACCTGTTCCAGTGCCTCTCCACCCACACAGAAAAGAATTTCTTCCTAATGACTCATCTAAACCCAGCTTCTTCCAGTTTGAGGCCATTACCCCTTGTCCTGTCACTCCTTGCCTTTCTCCAGCTCTCCTCTAGCCCCCTTCAAACACTGGAAGGCTGCTCCAAGGTCTCCCTGGAGCGTTTTCTTCTCCAGGCTGAACAACCCCAACTCTCTCAGCCTGGCCCCACAGCAGAGGGCTTCCAGTCCTCCCAGCTTTGCTGTGGCCTTCTCTAGCTCCACTTCAACAGGTCTCTGTTTGTGCTGTGTTGAGGACTCCAGAGCTGGTCCCAGCACTGCTGGTGGGGTCTCAGCAGAGGGACAGAATCCCCTCCCTGTCCCTGCTGCCCACACTGCTGGGGATCAGCCCAGGACAGGCTGGCTGTGCTTGGCATTGGCAATTCCATTGCAGGTAGCTGCCAAACACTATCTGGAGGTGTATCTTTTGTAATAAATGGAAAAATCTGGCAGCTTGGGTTCAGAGAAGGAAACATCTGACTGTCATTTGATGTAATCCTTGTACTTCCTGAACTTGCCCCTGTTTTGTACACAGCAGGGCAAGACTGCTTGGAAACAGCTCCCTTCATGTTTGCTCCAGGAAACACAAACGTGGTGACAGACATCAAGGCAGATGCATTAAAACCATAAAGTTGCATCAAACCTTGCAATACTCAGAGACACAGGTTTTGGCAATGATCTCCAGTGATTCCTTTCAAACTCAGTAACTCAGTAATTCTAGACAAAAAATGTGTTGCAGTGTTTTACTTAAATGCAGTTGGAAGCAAATTGAGTCCATCAGTGTACTCTGGGCTTTCATCATTCAAGCAGTTGATCACCTCCTCTTCTTTTTATCCTTAGTTCTGCTTTGGTGCTGATGCTTAGGTGAGATCAAAGGGGAAGGAGAAAATCCCAGCTTCTCAGAAATTCACTTCTTCCACTGCATGCAGGCCCAGGCTAGCCTGTGGGTAGAGAGCATGGACTGGGGTTGTATTGGTGAAGTTCTTCCTCATGAGAGTGGTGAGAGCCTGGAATGGGTTGCCCAGTGAGGTGGTTGAGGCCCCATCCCTGGAGGTGTTTAAGGCCAGGCTGGATGAGGCTCTGGCCAGCCTGCTGTAGTGTGAGGTGTCCCTGCCCATGGCAGGGGGGTTGGAACTGGCTGATCCTTGTGGTCCCTTCCAACCCTGACTGATTCTATGATTCATCAGGAAGCTGCTGAGACAACAAAATGTTTTATGATGCCTATCTGAGTCTGAGGCAAGGCAGAACCTCAGAATCACAGATCACAGAATGCATTGGACTGGAAGGGACCCTCAAAGGTCATCTTGCCAATGCCCCTGTAGTGAACAGGGACATCTCCAAGTAGATCAGGTTACTCAGGGCCTCAACCTCATTCAGGTGTTCTTAGACTTCATATTTTTTAGAACTGGCCAGAGAAAGATGATGTGTCTTTGTGGGCAGCTTGTGGTATTTTAAAAAATTCTGGTGTGTAAGGATTGGGGATCTCAGAGGGCCTTTCCAACCTCTGTCATGCTGTGATTCTGTGATGAAACAAATGAGAGTTTAATGAGGAACATAATCCCTGACCTAGCTGGAAGAGCTCAGCTGAAAGGCCCAGGAATTACTGAAAACAGCAGATGGGCTGCACACATGCAAGGTCCAAGCATCCAGAAGGTCCAAGCATCCAGAAGATCCAAGCAGCTTGTCCCTGCGAAGCTGTGAGGTGGTGGTGGAAGGCAGTGGAGCAGCTGAGCAGCACTGTTGTAAGACAACCAATCAGCAGGTCCTTGATAACATTTCCTATGGCCTTGCTTTGCACTGGGTCCAGTACTGAAGCCCAGCCCCTGCAGCATCAGTAAGGATGCTCTCACCCAGCCCTCCCTGAATCAGACCTTGTGGTGAGGGTGAGGAGGAGTTTGGTCCTATATGTGTGGTCATTGTCATGCATGGATGCTGCTGACCACACTGTGGCTGAGGAGATCTGCCTTTGTGCTCCTCCTCCAGAAAGGCCCTTGGTGTTGTACACAGCTGAGTGAGAGCTGCCTCATCCATCTGTTGTGCTGCTGCCTGATGATGCATCTGCAGCCTCTGATCCTTGACCCTGATTGCCTTTCATCACTGCCTGCACTTACTCTTGAGGGCAGCTCTCTCTATTCAGCATTGCTCCCCATAAAAGCTTGGCTTGCTAAGACTTTCAAATCATAGAATCACAGACTCACAGAATCATAGAATCAGTCAGGGTTGGAAGGGGCCACAAAGGTCATCCAGTTCCAACCCCCCTGCCATGGGCAGGGACACCTCACACTACATCAGGTTGCTCACAACCACATCCAGCCTGGCCTTAAACACCTCCAGGCATGGGGCCTCAACCACCTCCCTGCACAACCCATTCCAGGCTCTCACCACTCTCATGAGGAAGAACTTCTTCCTCACATCCAGTCTGAATCTCCCCACTTCCAGCTTTGTTCCATTCCCCCCAGTCCTGTCACTACCTGATAGCCTAAAAAAGTCCCTCCCCAACTTTCTTGTAGCCCCCTTCAGATACTGGAAGGTCACAAGGTCTCCTTGGAGCCTTCTCTTCTCCAGACTGAACAGCCCCAACTCTCTCAGTCTGTCCTCATAGCACAGCAGCTCCAGCCCTCTGATCATCCTCATGGCCCTTCTCTGGACACCTTCCAGCATGCCCATATCCCTCTTGGAACAGAGGCTCCAGAACTGGATGCAGTACTCCATGTGTGGTCTCAGCAGAACAGAGCAGAGGAGGAGAATCCCCTCCCTGGCCCTGCTGGCCACACTTCTCCTGCTGCAGCCCAGGCTCTGCTTGGCTCTCTGGGCTGCAAGTGCACACTGACAGCTCCTGTTGAGCTTCTCGTCCACCAGCACCCCCAAGTCCCTCTCCTCAGGGCTGCTCTCCAGCCAGTCCCTGCCCAGCCTGGATTTGTGCTTGGGATTGCCTCGACCCAGCTACAGGACCTTGCACAGAGCAGGAGGCTCTGGTGATATAAGTCTGAACTTCCACCAGAAAAAAAAAAAAAAAAAAAGAATAAAATTCAGAAGCTCTTGTCATTACATGCTTGAACAGGTCCGGGAACATGGAAAAACTCTGCATGAATATTCTGGCAAGTAGCAGAAGGGCAAGATTGATGCTGCCTTCACCCTCCCTGGCTTCTCATCACCCGTGTAATTAACACTCACCACCCCGAGATGGATGGGAAATTCAGTGCAAATTGTGAATGTTAAACAGGGAGAGTGGGGTAGGTGCCCCCTCCTTCCCCAGGCTGACCTACTTAAAGGTATTCTCTGCTGACCTGGGTAAACAGGAGCTTCCTGAGTCAGAGCAAGGATAATGAGGTGTGTGTGAACGAGCTGCATCGATCTGCACTGCCTGGGTAAGCACAGAGCCCTGCTGAAAGCTTCAGATCCCCTCTCCCTGCGTGCAGTGGAATCAGGATAAAACTCCAAAGGGATTGTCTGCAGACAGCAGCTTCCTTGTTTGTTCAAAGCTCTGATCAGGAGTGTTTCAAGTCAAAGGAAGCAGAGTTGTTCAGCTGGGCACTGAGAATGGAGTAAGAGGTGCAGGACAGGCTGACAGCTTCTGTGCAGAGCCTTTGTCTGTGGTGCAGGAGGAGAAGTTTCAGGAAGAAGAGGGTTCACCCGGTGGAACAGGCTCAGCAAACGTGCAGCAGCCCAGATGGCAGCATAGAGCTGCTGTGCAGGTTTGAGATCCAAGCCATGATAGGAAGAGCTTCAGGGTGGCAGCACAGACAGGAACTCTGGGCAGCTTTTGCTTGCTGGGTTTATTCCCAGCTGGTTTTGTTTCGTAATCTGCAACCATTTCAGACCAACGCTAAGATCTAAGCAGGTTTTTAAGTGTAGAAACCTTAGCAGTGAGGTGATCTTAAGCCTCTTTCAAGTGCTCTGGGGGAAAGAACAACATAATCCCAATAGCTGAAAACTGTAGCAAGAGAGCCAAGAAAGATGCCACAGCACATTAGCAGTGTGAATGATCAACCACTAAAGCAGGGAGGTTCTGCATCTCTGGCAGTTAGAAACAAAAATGTGGCAGTTTTCTGGGAGGTGCTAGTCAAGCATCTGGCAAGTGTCAATCTCTTGGCCCAAAAGAGCTACACAAACTATCAGACTCATCTCCAAGCCTGTGTTAGCATCACTGCTTGGTTTCAGTCTGTCTGGGAGCTCACAAGGTCTGCAAGCAAGAATTCTGAGCAAGAACACAGGAACAGGGCAGTCAGCTCACAGTGCTCTGAGCCCAGCTCTTCCATATGGAGCCCAGACCTCTTCTCCAGGCTGTGTCGTGGTGCCATCACTGCTGAAAAATCACAAAGCCTCAAGATTAAATCAAGCTGTTGCTGCTCATCCAAGACATATTTTCACCCTTGGCTTTGAAGTTCTGCATAGCCACAGCAAACCACAGGAAACATCTGACAGATGTGGACTTCTCAGGGTTCCAGCGTCCTGGTGGTGAATGTCCCTTTGTACAAATCACCAAATGCTCCATCTGTGCTAAGCAGATTGAAATGTCAGCCCCTCTGTCTGGGGTAAGCCCAGCAGAATTTGTGTTTAACAACTTTTTTTTTTTTTTTGTGTCAGTCTATTAGATTAGCTATTACCTTGTTCTGGCTTTAAATTCTAATTTCACCTTTTCTCTTCCTGCTGCAGGCTGCAATATTCATGTACTGCTAAATCAAATACTCCATTAACAGCACCTGAGATAAATATTGAATTAATGGAATAATGCAGGTTAATAGCAGATTCATAGGATAATGCTGCTGAATACTGTGCATGAATTATGCTGGCAGTTGAATCACTGCCCCTCGCTGTGCTCTGACTGCAGGGACAATAAAAATAGCCCCAAAATGCTAAGCTCTCTGAGATTTAAATATTTACTGAGAGCAAGTAATAGGTCATTGGTGTGGACAGGTGCTGTGATGAAGCTAGGATAAGCCATAGGCACTGAATTTTTCAGGTTCTGCCTTCCTGCTGAGAAATAATAGAATCCACTGCTTGCTGCTGCTGAATAAATGCTCCTTTTCCACCCTGGAATCCTCTGTCTCCTTCAGCCCTGTCCAGGGCCAAGCCACTTGCTGTGTAGTTCCTCACAAAGGCACCTTGTTACAGCTGCAGGAATGTCTGAAAGCAACAGACAGGCAAAAGAGAAAAAAAAACAGGCCAATATTTTTAACAACAACAAAATAACAACCCACAAATCCCCTTCAGAAAGGGTGGAAGCAGGGAGCTGCTGAAGCCAGGCACAGCCCTGCACTGCTGGCTGGAGCTGAGCTCTTGTTGACTGCTGTGCTTGGGTCCTGACGGACGCTGATGAAGGCTGGAGCAGAGGCTGCTCTGTGGGCTCTCAGCACCACTGAGGTGCCAGAATTTAATTCCCTGCTCCAACCAGCCAGACCTCTCCAGCCCATCCACTTGCTGGGGCTGAGTGACTGGACACACATAGCCCAGCTCTGACATCACCACACTGGGCAGGAGTGTTTGATCTGCTGGAGGGTAGGACGCTCTACAGGGGAACCTGGCCAGGCTGGATCAATGGGCTGAGGTTCAATGAGGTGAAGTGTGAGCAGTCAGTCCTGCACCTGGGTTACAACAACCCCATGAACACCCCAGGCTGGAGGAAGAGTGCCTGGTAGAAAAGAACCTGGGGTTTGGCTGAAAGCAGCTGAAGATAAGCCAGTGTGTGCTGAGGTGGCCAAGAAGGCCACCAGCATCCTGGCTTGGATCAGGAATTGTGTGACCAGCAGGACCAGGGCAGGGATATTTTCCCCTGTGTTCAGTACTAGTGAGGCCACACCTCAGGGTTCTTCACTCCACGAAGGACATTGAGGGGCTGGGGCACATCCAGAGAAGGGCAACAAAGCTGGGAAGGGTCTGGAGAACAGGGCTGGGGAGGAGCAGCTGAGGGAGCTGGGGGTGTTTAGCCTGGAGAAGAGGAGGATAAGGGGAAACCTTCTGTCTGTACAACTTCCTGAAAAGAGGTTGGAGCCAAGTGGGGGTTGGTCTCTTCTCCCAAGGAATAAGCAATAGGACAAGAGGAAATGGCCTCCAGTTGCACCAGGGGAGGTTTAGGTTGGACATATTTATTCCCTAGGAAGTTTGTCAAACCCTGCAACAAGCTGCCCGGGGCAGTGGTGGACTCCCTGTCCCTTGAGGTGCCTAAAAACCATATAGATGTGGTGCTGAGGGACATGGTTTAGCAGCAGGCTTGGGAGTGCTGGGTTGATGATCTTAAAGCTCTTTTCCAGCCCAAGTGATTCTGGGATTCGATGAGGACCTGGCGCACAAACCAAGCAGTGTTGGACATGGTTCAAGGGACTGTTCCCTGCTCCCTGTGACATGACCCAAGGGCAGGCAGAGTCCACACCAAATGAGTGGGAAGGGCACAAAGCCTACCAAGACACATTTTTAAACTGTCCCCATGGCTCTGCCCTTCATTTCCTCTTTGTGACAAGGCTGTCGAGTCAGTTGCTATATTTTTCTCTCTGGCTTCATGAATATTTCATCTAGGAGAAACTCATCCCAAGTTTGTTTCTTTTTTTGTCTTTTCTCATCCAGGAAATGTGGTGTGTGTGTGTGTGTATGCAAACTCTCCCTAATTTATGTAAATACAGAGGCAGAAGAGTTTCACTTCATTGTTACAAATTAAAAGTTCCCTGACATTTCCAATTAGCTGGGGAGAAAAGCAACCTAACCATGAATCCATCAGCAAGTCTGCTCTGGCACACACAGCACACTGCCAGCACCACACTGAGTGGAGAGCCTCTGAGCTGTGCTCCCTGCAGCCAGCATTGGTGGCAGTGGTGACCTATGGCCCTGGGGGCATATTCACAGTCTCACAGTCTCACAGTATATCAGAGGCTGGAAGGGACCTCAAGAGATCGTCAGGTCCAACCCCCTGCCAGAGCAGCATCACCCAGGGGAGTCTGCACAGGAATGCATCCAGGTGGCTTTGGAAAGCCTCCAGAGAAGGAGACTCCACAATCCCCCTGGGCAGCCTGCTCCAGGGCTCTGTCACCCTCACTGTAAAGTTTCTCCTCATGTTGAGCTGAAATCTTCTCTGTTCAAGTTTGAAGCTGGTGTTCCTTGACTTATCACTGTGAACCACCCAAAAGAGCCTGGCCCCCTCCACTTGCCCCCCACCCCTCAGCTATTGATAGACATTGATCAGATCCCCTCTCAGTCTTCTCCTCTCAAGACTAAACAGCCCCAGGGCTCTCAGTCTCTCTTCACAAGGGAGATGTTCAAGTCCCCTGAGCATCCTCGTGGCTCCTCCTTGGATTCTCTCCAGCAGTTCTCTGTCTCTCTTGAACTGGGGAGCCCCAAACTGGATGCAGGTGTGGTCTCAGCAGGGCAGTGTAGGGAGGTAGAAGAACTTCCCTAGACTTGCTGGACACCTTTCTTGACACATCCCAGGATCCCATTGGAGAAGCTGTGGCAGAGGATGCTTGAAAACTTGGGCATAAAGGAAAGGAAACTGCCATCAGAGCTAAGGACTGCACTTAAATACTGAGCAGAGAAGGGGCTTAGCTACCAATGCCTGAAGGGAGCCTACAGGAAGGCTGCAGAGGGACTTTTCATGGGGGTGTCTAGAGACAGGACAAGGGGGAATGGTTTGAAGCTGAGGGGGAGTAGGTTTAGACTGGATCTTAGGAAGCAGCTCTTCAATATGAGTGTGGGGAAACTCTGGAATGGGTTGCCCAGGGAGGTTGTGGATACTTCCTCCCTGGGGGTGTTCCAAACCAGGCTGCATGAGGCCTTGAGCAGCTGAGTGTAGTTGTGAGGTTTCCTTGCCCAAGGCAGGGAGGTTTGGAGTAGATAATCTCTGAGGTGCCTTCCAACCTAAGCCATTCTATGATGGTTCTTTGATTCTAAAACCCAACTCAGCGGTGTCCCTCTTGCCTGACCCAAGGATTAAGTTGGGGAGAGGAGTGTGGTTAGTGTATTGGCATGGACCTGATGAAGTCATAAAATGGTTTGTGTTCAAAGGGACCTTAAGGACCATCTTGTTCCAACCCTCCTGCCACATCTTCCACCAGCCCAGGTTGCTCAAGGCCTCATCCCACCTGGCCTTGAACACCCCCAGGGCAGGGGCATCCACAATCTCCCCAGGCAACCTGTTCCAGTGTCTAACCACCCTCACTGTAAAGAATATATCTTCCTAATCTCCAGTCTCAATCTCCCCTCTTCCAGCTCAAAGCCATTGCCCTCTGTCCTGTCACTTGTCAAAAGTCCCTCCCCAGCATTTCTGCAGCCCCCTTCAGGTAGTGGAAGGCTGCTCTAAGGTCTCCCCTCTGAGAGGAACAGCTATGGGGGATGGGGTTGGAGTAAAGCGAGGCAACAAGCAGAAGCCTTCAGGTGGGTGGCATAAATCTTGTCCTGTATGATGCCTTTGATTGCATTTAGGTCTTGTGAGGTGGTAATGTGAAACATCTCGTACCTGATTTCCCAGCTTGGATGTCTCTCTGCCTTCCCCTGAGAATTGGGATGCCTTGGAACAGTCATTGCAGTGCTTGATGTCCCCCAAAATGCTCCTTCAAAGGCAGCAGTGCCATGCTAATGTTCAGAGGTAATGTGCAGAGCTAGCATTCAGAGCTGCTGCTGCTGCTGCTGCTGCCTCCTAGGTTGTTTCACAGCAAAGGGCACCCTGGCTTTTTTGGTGGCAGTGTCTGAAATTCCAGCAACATCACATTTCCCACTTTACAAATCCATCAGCCTGCAGACACAGTCGGGTACAATGTGTTCAGACATCCAGTGCAAGGAAAACTAATAATAATACTGATGCTTTTTATTGGCTTCACACACCACAGCTTGTACTTCTCCTCCCCAGGGCCAGATAAAAGTTTTGTGTTGTTGTTTAAGAAAAAAGCCCATTTTTGGCACCAGAGCTGGCAGAGAGATTGAGAGCTCCACTTCCTCCCCTTCCCCCTCTCTCTTTTCTCCCCCCACTTCTTGTAATCTTTGATGAAGCACACACACACACACAAAAAGAGAAGTGTTCTCCACAGAAGGGATGCTAATTGACAATTAATGCTTTTATCTTCTGGTGCCCAGACTGTGAGACCTGAAGAAGATGTAGAATAAAATTAGTGGTAATTAGCTTTTTAGAGCATTAAATAAACAGTGACATGAACGATGGAGAATTAATGTTGTGCATTTATTTTTAACAATATTTATACAGGCAGGTTCTGAACAAGGCCCTCTGGCATTAGCTTTTACTAATACAGGCAAGAAAAAAAAACCCAGAACAAACCCAAACCAAGCCAGCAATGAGAAATAATTACATTTAGGCTGCATTAAGACAGCACTATGCAAATCAAAGGAATAATGAAGAGAACCTTGTTAATAGAGGGGGTTTGGAGCCTCTGTTCTTGAATGTGATATTTGGGCTTTGTGTTCCTCTGAAGAATTCTGAAATTACCACCCTCCATCAATGGCAAGCCACAGGGGTGTGACTCTGTACAAATAGCACCGGGAGGGATCATAGAATCACAGAATCATAGAATCAGTAAGATTGGAAAAGACCTCAAGGATCATCAAAGTCCAACCTGTCACCCAAGACCTCATGACGACTAAACCATGTCACCAAGTGCCACGTCCAATCCCCCCTTGAACACCTCCAGGGATGGTGACTCCACCACCTCCCTGGGCAGCACATCCCATGGCCAATTACTCTTGCTGGGAAGAACTTTCTCCTCACCTTGAGCCTAAACTTCCCTTGGTGCAGCTTGAGACTGTGACCTCTTGTTCTGGTGCTGGTTGCCTGGGAGAAGAGACCAACCCCCTCCTGGCTCCAACCTCTCTTCAGGTAGTTGTAGACAGCAATGAGGTCTTCCCTGAGCCTCCTCTTCTCCAGGCTGAACACCCCCAGCTCCCTCAGCCTCTCCTCATAGGGCTGTGCTCCAGACTTCTCACCAGCCTCATTGCCCAGCACATTCCACTGGCCAATTACTCTTTCTGTGAAGGACTTTTGGTCCCTTCCAATCCCTAATGCTCTGTGATTCTGTGACTCTGTCTTTGCTCCCTTTATTGCCCCAACCTGAGGCCACTGGCTGCCTGGGCACATCGTTGATGTCTCAGAGATCATAGAATCATAGAATCAGTCAGGGTTGGAAGGGACCACAAGGATCATCTAGTTCCAACCCCCCTGCCATGGGCAGGGACACCTCCAATCCCCTCTTGAACACCTCCAGGGATGGTGACTCCACCACCTCCCTTGGCAGCACATTCCGACATCTAACAACTCTCTCTGGGAAGAACTTTCTCCTCACCTCCCGCCTAAACCTCCCCGGCACAGCTTGAGACTGTGTCCTCTTGTTCTGCTGCTGGTTGCCTGGGAGAAGAGACCAACACTCACCTGGCTACAAGCTCCTTTTAGTAGCAATGAGGTCACCCCTGAGCCTCCTCTTCTCCAGGCTAAACAATCCCACCTCCTTCAGCCTCTCCTCGCAGAGTTTGTGAATCATAGAATCATAGAATCAATGGTTTGGGTTGGAAGGGACCTCCAAAGCTCATCCAGTCCAACCCCCTCTGCAGTCAGCAGGGACATCCTCAACTAGATCAGGTTGCCCAGAGCCTTCTCGAGCCTTACCTTGAATATCTCCATGGATGGGACCTCAACCACATCCCTGGGCAACCCGTACCAGTGTTCCACTACCCTCATGGTGAAGAACTGATTCCTAACATCCAATCTAAATCTGCTCTGCTCTAGTTTGAAGCCATTGTCCCTCATTCTATCACTGCAGGCCTTTGCAAATAGTCTCTCTCCAGCCTTTTTGTACCTCCCTTCAGGTATTGAAATCATAGAATCATAGAATCAACAAGGTTGGAAAAGACCTCAGAGATCATCAAGTCCAACCTATCACCCAACACCTCATGCCTATCTAAACCATGGCTTCAAGTGCCACATCCAATCCTTTTTTGAACACCTCCAGGGATAGTGACTCCACCACCTCCCTGGGCAGCACATTCCAATGGCAGATCACTCTTTCTGGGAAGAACTTGGAGACTTCTTTTCTCCAGCTGAACACCTCCAGCTCCCCCAGCCTGTTCTTGTAGCAGAGGTGCTCCAGCCCCCCTGATTATTTTTGTGGTCCTCTTCTGGATTTGCTCCATCAGTTTCATTGTCCTTGCTGTATTGAGGGTTCCAGAGCTGGATGCAGAATTGCTGCCACCAGCCAAGGTGAGGATTTCCAAAGCAGTGATCTGAAGTGTGCCAAAAGGCTCTAGATCACGTACTCCACCACTGACCAACCTGTTGTTTCTGACTGAATGTGTTTATTCCCTTCTGTTTTGGCCTTTTGGAGCACTTTGGGGAGATGATCTTCACCATATAAAGAAATTCTTGACAGTGAGGGTGGTGAGACATTGGAACAGGTTGCCCACGGAGGTTGTGGATGCCTCCTCCCTTGAGGTGTTCAAGGCCAGGCTGAATGAGGCCTTGAGCAAACCTGGGCTAGAGGGAGGTGTCCCTGTCCATGGCAGGGGGCTTGGAACTGGGTGATCACAGAATCATGGAATTGTCAGGGTTGGAAGGGACCTCAAGGATCATCCAGTTCCAACCCCCCTGCCATGGGCAGGGACACCTCACACCACAGCAGGTTGCTCACAGCCACATCCAGCCTGGCTGCAAAAACCTCCAGGGATGAGGCTTCCACAACCTCCCTGGGCAACCTGTTCCAATGTCTCACCACCCTCATGGGGAAGAACTTCTTCTTAACATCTAATCTGAACTTCTAGTTTTGTTCCATTCCCCCCCAATCCTATCACTCCCTGACACCCTCAAAAGTCCCTCCCCAGCTTTCTTGTAGCCCCCTTCAAATACTGGAAGGCCACAAGAAGGTCTCCTTGGAGCCTTCTCTTCTCCAGACTGCACAACCCCAACTCTCTCAATCTGTCCTCATAGCAGAGCAGCTCCAGCCCTCTGCTCATCCTCATGGCCCTTCTCTGGACACCTTCCAGCACCGCCAGATCTTTCCTGTAATAAAGGCTTCAGAACTAGATGCAGTACTCCAGGTGTGGTCTCAGCAGAATGGAGCAGAGGGGGAGAATCCCCTCCCTGGCCCTGTTGGCTATGCTATCTTGAAGGTCCCTTCCAACCCAAACCATTCTGTGAATGTAGGAATCTCTGTTAAGGTGCTGGGTGTGTGCTGTCTGCCCCCCACCCCATTCATTCATGAGCCCTCCTCATGTTCATACCTCACTTTCCAGGGTGGTTGACCCAAGTGAAATGTTCCTCATCCCAACATTTGTGACACTGGGGCAGAAAAGGAGAGAGATAACAACAAGAACAACAAAATCTCTTCATCAGCTGAAGCAGCCACAGATCATCCATCTTCTGCTAGAGCTCCAGCAAATGCAGGAGCAGAGAATGGGAAGAGATGTAAAAGCTTGTCTGTGTTGCACAGTGGTGCTGCTAATGGGGTGTGCTAATTAAGGAAGGAGCCTCAGCAGACGAATCCTTGAAACAGTTTCTAATTAAAACTCTCTCCAAAGTCAGAATCAGAGGGGAAGAGAAGGGAGCAGGGGGAAGGGTCCTCCTTGGAGTCCCTCAGCCCAGAGCCTGCAGAGGAGCCCAGAGCCCAGCCTGCTGCTGGCTGCCAGCCTGCCTCCAAAGGTCTGCTTTAATTAGAAGAGCAGAGGCGCCGGCGGCAGCCCTCAGGCGCTTCATGAGGAGCTGACAGCGCTCTGAATGCCACCAGCCCCGCGGCGCTGCGGCAGGGGACGGCAGGGTGGGTGTCAGTGGCACAGCCACAGAGCCTCTGGGGCTGCTGAGACCTCCTGCCAGGGCTTGGCAGGGCTTGGGCACTGCTCCCTGCTCCCTGCTTCTCGCTGGTGTGGATCACAGGGTTTGAGTCATGCCAGGGCTGTCACCATGAGTGACCTGCACCAGGGCAGGGACACCTCAGAGGGACTGTGGCCGTGGGCAAACCATGCTGGGAAATGGACACCCCTGAGGGACTGGGGCCTGGGTGACCCACACTGGGAGAAGGACAGATGTGAAGGACTGTGGCCATGGGTGATCCACACCAGGGCAGGGACACCCCTGAGGGGCTGTGACCATGGCTGGGAGAGGGACACTTCTGAGGGACTGTGGCCTCTGTGACCCACAAGAGGAGATGGACACCCCTGTGACCATCAAACTATAGAACTGTCAGGGTTGGAAGGGACCTCAAGGATCATCCAGGGCCAACACCTCACACCACAGCAGGTTGCTCACAGCCACATCCAGCCTGGCTGCAAAAACCTCCAGGGATGAGGCTTCCACCACCTCCCTGGGCAACCTCTGCCAGTCTCTCACCACCCTCATGGGGAAGAATTTCTTCCTAACATCCAATCTGAATCTCCCCATTTCTAGTTTTGTTCCCTTTCCCCCAGTCCTATCACTCCCTGACACCCTCAAAAGTCCCTCCCCAGTTTTCTGACCATGAGTGGTCTACAGTGGGAGAAGGACAATCCTGTGGGACTGCAGCCATGGGTGACCTACACCAGGGCAGTGACACCCCTGAGGGACTGTGGTCATGTGTGGTCACCCATGGAGCACCTCTGGGAAATGGTCTTCACCATGCAAAGAAAGAAATTCTTGACAGTGAGGGCAGTGAGACACTGGAACAGGTTGCCCAGGGAGGTTATTGATGCCTCCTCCCTGGAAGTGTTCAAGGCCAGGTTGGATGAGACCTTGAGCAGCCTGGGCTGGTGGGAGGTGTCCCTGCCCATGGTCAGGGAGAAGGACACCCCTGAAGGACTGTGGCCATAGAATTGTAGAATAGTTTTGGTTGGAAAAGACCTCTAAGGTCATAGATGACCTACACCAGGGCAGGGACACCTTGAAGGGACTGTGGCCATGGGTGACCAATGTGAGTGGAGGAAAAGCAGTTAACAGGCCAAGAGCAGCATCAGCCTTCAGTGACTACTGACTTGGATGGGGTGTGGGGAGATGGGGAAGGTGTGGGGAGATGGGGATGGTGTGGAGAGATGGGGAAGGTGTGGGGAGGTGGGGACAGTGTGGGGAGATGGGGATGGTGTGGAGAGATGGGGAAGGTGTGGGGAGGTGGGGAAGGTGTGGGGAGATGGGGATGGTGTGGAGAGATGGGGAAGGTGTGGGGAGGTGGGGAAGGTATGGGGAGATGGGAAAAGTGTGGGGGTTTAGCTGAGCTCCAGGAAACAGGAGGTAGTGTTTTCTTCAGTGTATTTTAACCATCTCCTCTTTTTTGTTCCTTTTTTTCCCCCCTCAAAACCCCAATATATACATCAGAAGTTGGTGTTAATTGGCAAGAAATTAAACTAAGCAAAATTCCCCACGTTGGGACTGTGCTGCCTGCAGCACACTCCATGGAGCATGTGCTGTACTGTTGAGCCTCCAGCTTGCACAGCCCATACTCTTGTCAGCTCCTGTTCAGGGGTTAGGAGCTGGCTGTTTCCACTCCATTAAGCTGCTTGCTGCTTGGGTTCACGTCCTGGGAACATTCTCAGGCTCCTGGGTTTGCCCATGCAGGTCAGATGATAAGGTAATGATTAAGGCTGTGATGTCTGGCAGTAGTTTCTGTACATCATCACTCCTCCTAAAACTGACCACTCCTGTTAGCATTTAACTCCTTAGAGTAACCATTGGGCTGTGTGCTGCTGGGAGGAAAAAAGGATTGGGTCCAGATCCCACCACTGCCCACTCCTTCTCCTCTGCAGTAACTCCCATCCAGAGACTGTGGCAGGAACCATGGCTGAGTTAGACAGAATCACAGAATGGTAGGGTTGGAAGGGACCTCTGGAGATCATTGAGTCCAAACCCCCTGCCAAGGCAGGGTCACCTAGAAAAGGTCACAGAGGAATACACCCAGGTGGGATTGGGAGGCCTCCAGAGATGGAGAGAGATGTGGCTGTGAGCAACCTGATGTAGTGTGAGGTGTTCCTGCCCATGGCAGGGGGGTTGGAACTGGATGGTCCTTGAGGTCCCTTCCAACCCTAACCATTCTATGATTCTATGATACTCTGCCACCTCTCTGGGCAGCCTCTTTCAGGGCTCCATCCTCCTTAAATTAAAGAATTTCCTCCTCATGGGTAGATGGAACTTCTGATGTTCAACTTTCTGTCTGTTACTTACTGAAAAAAGCCTGGTCCCATCCTCTGGACATCCATCCTTTCAGTATTGATCAGCATTGATGAGATCCCCTCTCAGTCTTCTGTTTTCCAGGCTCAGCAGTCCCAATTGTCTCAGCCTTTCCTCATCACAGAGATGTTCCAGTGCCCTCAGAACCTTTGTAGCCCTTTGCTGTACCCTCTCTAGCAAGTCCCTGTCCTTCCTGAATTGGGGAGCCCAGCACTGGACACAATACTCCAGATCTGGCCTCACCAGGGCAGAAGAGAGGGGGAGGAGAACCTCCTGGACCTGCTGGCCACTCTCTTCTTCATGCACACCAGGAGACCATTGGCCCTCTTGGCCTCAAGGCCACCCTGATGGCTCAAATTACATCATTCCTTCTTGCCAACAAGGAAGGCAAGAGTTTGAAATGAAGAAAACTTTCTGGGATGGGAAAACAGCAAAACAAGAACTTGAGGAGACTGCATGTGGATGTTACTGACCCTTGTGGAGACAGCTCTCCACTCACCTTCTCTTGGAGTCCCTGATGGACAGCCTGGAAGATGATGATACTCCCCTTACAGATTGATTACAAGGTAGACAATGTCAGTTCAAAGCCTTGCCTTGCTCTGCCACACTAATGGGACTGCCAAGAGGACATGAGAGGATTATTTTCATTCCGTTCTTCCTGCAGAGACAGCCCCAGAGCTCTAGTTAGGCTCTAGTGGTGGTGATGACTATGGTGTGGCTGCTTGTCCTTTGTCTTCAGACCCACCAGTCTCACTCCCATCTGGATCATTCAGTGGTAATTACAGCCCTGTGACCTGTCAAGGCTCTTGGGAGATAAAAGACCCATTCCTTCCAACAAGACAGAGGTCACAAAACACTTGAGTCATGTTCATTTTGGGGGTCATTCAGGGAACCAGAGCTGTAGGTGAGGCTCAGAGATATCACAAATAGAAATTGGCTGGCAAAGCCAGGCAGGCAGAGAAGGCTTTGCAATGACCTCTTCCTGGAAGAAATCACTGAGAGAATCACTGAGTGCCACTTAGGGCCTTGAATGGAATCAGCTTCTGTGTTTTGTTAACAGCCACAGCTTGGGGAGGAGAAATGAAAGTGGTGCATCCAGTCCTGATCTTGAGCAGCCATATCCAGCAAGAGGGATGCAAGCTGCTGCAGAGAGGAGGCTGAAAACCACTCTGCTCCCACCCACCAAAATACTCATCCAGGAAGGAAAACCTTTCCTGAAACCACTCTCCTTGATCCCTTCCTGCAGTAGCCTTTTCCTGACCTGCTCCTTCTTGCTTCCTGCATGTTTCAGTTCACTTCCTCTCTGCCAGCTGCAGCTGAGTGGCTGCACTGCTGCCAGGCTGACAGCTCAGCCAGAAGGAGCAGAGGAGCCAGCAGCTCACAAGTAGTTGCTGTTCATGATGGCAAATTGCAGCTTGCATGTCCTCAGAGTCTAAACACCTGGCAGCTCCACACCACAGACCTCTTGTGTCCCAAGACCTGACCTAGGGGTGCTTAGATGTGCCCCAAACCATTCCTCTTCCTGGCAGAAAGTGCTGCTGCTGCTGTCCTGAGTGTCTGGGGCCAGTCACAATAGTACAAAGGAGATGAACATCTGGGGATGGTGGTTGAGAGTTGGCTGAACATGAACCAGCAGTGTGCTAGGGTGGCCAAGAAGGTCAAAGGCATCCTGGCCTCTACCAGGAACAGTGTGAGCAGCAGGAGCAGGGAAGGGATCATGCCCTTGTGCAGGGCAATGCTGAGGCCACACCTCAAATAGTGGCTTGAGTGTTGGGCTCCTCACTCCAAGAAGGACATCGAGGGCTGGAGCAGGTCCAGAGAAGGACAACAAAGCTGGGGAAGGGTCTGGAGAAGAGGGCTGGGGAGGAGCAGCTGAGGGAGCTGGGGGTGTTCATCCTGGAGAAGAGGAGGCTGAGGGGAGAGCTCATTGCTGTCTACAGCTCCCTGAAAGAAGGTTAGAGCCTGGTGGGGGTGGGGCTCTGCTCCCTAGTCTCAGGTGATAGAAGGAAATGGCCTGAAATTGTGCCAGAGGAGCGTTAGGTTAGAGATTAGGAAAAATTTCTTTGCTGCAAGAGTGGTCAAGAATTGGAACAGGCTGCCCAGGGGGGTGGTGGAGTCCCCATGCCTGGAGGTGTTCAAGAAATGTGTGGCCATGGCACTTGGGGTCAGGGTTTAATTGCCATGGTGGGGTTGGGTTGATGGTTGGCCTGGATGATCTTAGAGAGCTTTTCCACTCAAAAGGATTCTATGACTGTTTGCTTCCCCTGTGACCTGTCTGGTCATTGGCCCTTGTGTGGCACCACCAAGAATTTTACACCTCTCCACTCTTGTGAGACCACACCCAGAGCACTGTGTCCAGATCTGGAACCTCTATTACAAGAAGGATCTGGAGGTGTTGGAAGGTGTCCAGGGGGCTGGGGCTGCTCTCCTATGGAGACAGACTGAGAGAGTTGGGGCTGTTCAGTCTGGAGAAGAGAAGGCTCTGAGCCCAGTATCTGAAGGGGACCACAAGAAAGCTGGGGAGGGACTTTTTAGGGTGCCAGGGAGTGACAGGACTGGGGGGAATGGAGCAAAACTAGAAATGGGAAGATTCAGATTGGATGTTAGGAAGAAATTCTTCCCCATGAGGGTGGTGAGAGCCTGGCAGAGGTTGCCCAGGGAGGTGGTGGAAGCCTCATCCCTGGAGGTTTTTGCAGCCAGGCTGGATGTGGCTGTGAGCAACCTGCTGTAGTGTGAGGTGTCCCTGCCCATGGCAGGGGGGTTGGAACTGGATGATCCTTGAGGTCCCTTCCAACCCTAACAATTCTATGATTCTAATTGACCTTCTGTAAACCATCACAGCACATACACCAGTGAACAGCAAACACCCAGAGATCCATCCTCCCTCCAGGAGAATTTCCACCTAAAAATGAGGAAAAACTTTTTTGGCATGAGGGTTCTGGAGCCCTGGATCAGGCTGCCCAGAGAGTTTGTGTATTCTCCTTCTCTGGAGAGGTTCCAGACCCATGTGGCCATTGTGATCCTGGGCAAGCTGCTGTGGGTGATGCTGCTTTAGCAGGGGGCTTGGACTGGGTTCCTAGAATTCACAGAATGGTTTGGATTGGAAGGGACTTTAAAGACCATCCAGTTCCAACCCCCCTACCCTCCCACCCACCCAGCTTGCTCAAGGCCTCATCCAGCCTGGCCTTGGACACATCTAGGAAGGAGACATCCACAACCTCCCTGGATAACCTGTTCCAGTGTCTCACCTCCCTCACTGTAAAAAAATTCTTCTTATTCAGAGGACTCTTCCAAGAGGGATTCTGGGATTCTGTGAGGGCCAGCTACAGAGCATCCCCACCAGTGCAGAGATGGCTGCAGGATGCAGATCCAAGCACAGCATGTGATGATTCCCAGGTAGCAAGACTTCCAGTGCTGGACAGGGGCACTGCATGCCTGGCTGCCCACAGAAGGCAAGGCCACATAACCCCAGCTCTTGGCCAGTGTCTCCTGTCCACACACTGGAGCAGAAATAAACAGAACATTGTGGAAACCAAAGCCTGGGGTGATGCTGGCAAACATCAGCTGCCTCTTACATAATGTGGAGCAGCCCAGCAGCCCCAGGATGTTTGCCTGTATGTTTTGGAGCTTGCACAGGGTTTGTGAGGGAGCAGGCAGGATGCTAGGAGGTGGAGCTGTTGCTATGGCTACCTTCTGCCAGGAGGTTACCACAGAGCAGAGCCCAGAGCTGTCTGCAGAAACAAAAGCACTTTGGCTTTGTTCACATGGGCTTTGCACCTTTCAAAAAGCAAACTTTACACCACCCAGAAATGGAGCAGGGAGGGGTTTACTGCTTCAGAAAACCTGACAAATATTTCAAGATTTGGAGTTTTTCTTTCCTCTTGTCCCAAAACAGCAGGATCTGGACAGGTGGGGCTGGTTGCTTGGCTGGCTAAGTAGGGAGCTGTGTGGTTTGTGGGGTTCAGAGACCAGGAAAGGGAAGATTTGGGTCTTGGAAGAGACAGTAAGAATTTGGGTGTTCAGCAGAGGCAGGCTCTGCTGCAAGGCTCAGTTCTAGGGTTGGAAAAGCTGCAGCAGAAGTGCCCCAGCAAGGTCACACATCCAGAGCAGGTGACAGGCTGGCAGCAGATGTGGTTTTCTGGACAGAAGATAGAGGTTCCACTGCAGACACTGAAGAGGTCCTGGGGAGTCCTTAGCCTTTTGACCTCAGACACAGTTAGCCAAAAACATAGAATCATGGAATCATAGAATTGCCTGAAGGTCATTGAGTCTAACCATAACCAAACATCTGCCTGTCCACAGCTCTTAGACCACATACCTAAGCTCCTCATCCAAACACCCCCAGGGATGGGAACTCCACCACCTCCCTGGGCAGCCTGTTCCAGTGCCTGATGACTCTTCAGGTGAATAACATTTTCCTGATATCCAACCTGAACCTCCCTTGGTGCAACCTGAGGCCATTGAAAACCAAAGAAGGCAGGCAGCCTGGCTTGGCTGATGGAGCCCTGCTTATTCTCTCTGCCAAAATGAAAGAGAGGCGGTGGGGCCAGGACATTTTTGCTTGCAGAGAAGATGAATTCCCTTATATAAACCAGATTTAATTTGAACAAACTCACCTTTCCAAACAAGAACCTACTTGGCAGAGCTATGGCTTTGTCCAGGGCTATCAACTGCTTCAGAGCTTGCTGTGAGGGCAGGATCTGAGGCACTACAAAAGCTGCTCATAGTCAGGACACTGCCAGTGGCTTTTTCTGATGGAAATAACTTCTACTTACTGCACTAAAATTCCTTTTGCATTGCACAAGAGGCATGAATAGCTGGAGAACTTCTAAGAGGGAGCCAGCTGTCATCAGCAGGCTCTGGGTAATTGTGGAGGTCATTAGGTAGGAAAGGAACTGGAGATGCCACTTGGAACCTGAGGGCTGAGGTACTTCACAAAAGGCATCTTGGGATCCCTGAGCACCTCATCACCACCCTCAGAGGCTGCCTCTTCACATCACTGCAGCCTTCCATGGGCTGACAAACCCAAGTCCTCAGACTCACCTTGCCAAAACCTGTCTGGCTAAAAGCTTGGCCCCAGGATCAGCCACTCATGGAGTCTCCCTTTGCTTCCACACCTCACCCACCTCAAGGGAAGGTGGCACAGGTGTGGAAGTCCTGAGATTGCACAGCAAGGATCTTCCTCCAGTTCCAGGGAGGAGTTTGCAGTGCAAACCTCTCTGCTGCAGATCTGGTTGGTAGTCAGGGCTGCCTGGGGTCTGTTTTATCTCCTCTTGAAACAGACATCTACACAGGTTAGAAGAATTGCTCCTCACAGCACCTGGCTCTCTTCACTGACTTTGACAGGAGTCTGGAGGGTCTGTTTTGGCTGTAGCCACACTTCACTGACTGCTGCCTAAGTGAGGTGTGTCCTAGCCTGGACTGAGCTGCTACTTTTAATTTGGTTTAATATCTGCAGTGAGTGTGCAAGCATGGAGATGAGGCATGAAGATGGGGCAAGCATGGAGAATCCATCCTCTGACCTCACTGACTGACCTCAGCAGGATCCCTGACTCTGGAAGCCTTGAAAGATGCATCACAGAATTGTCAGGGTTGGAAGGGAGGCTAAGGATCATCTAGTGCCAACCTCCCTGCCATGGACAGGGACTCCTCACAGCAGATCATGTAGATGGCTTTCAGCATGTTGAGGGTAGGCAAGGAGTTAGTAAAGGATTACAAATGAAGAAGTGATTCCCAGGCTATCACCTCCCCCAGCCTGGTACAGAAGGGAGTTCAGAAAACCTCTCCTTGGAGCAATGCTCTACCCAACTTTTCACAACACTGTCAGAAAGACAGAGAGTGTCACAGCCACTTTTTGGCACCCATAATGTAATAGTTTATTAATTCAGCAGCAGCAGAAGTTAATAGGCTGGGGATAAATTATGAAGGTAGCAGGAGGCAGGGGAGGTCTGCATTCCTCTCACTCACAATAACTGAAAGAGAGGATTATTAATACACAGCAAGATTAAAGCCATTTCCATCTGATGCATGGCTCCTGCTTTCTCTGCCCACAAGTGAGGTGGACAGAATTCTCTCTGCTTCCATGGAGAAGGACCTGTGAATCCTGATGGACAACAAGTTCCCCATCAGCCAGCAGTGTGCCCTCATGGCCAAGAAGGGCAATGGTCTCCTGGGGTGTGTGAAGAAGACTGTGGGCAGCAGGTTGAGGGAGGTTCTCCTCTCCCTCTGCTCTGCCCTAGTGAGGTCAGGTCTGGTGTCCTGGCTCCAGTTCTGAGCTCCCCAGTTCAAGAGTAACAGGGAGCTACTGGAGAGAGTCCAAGGAAGGCTATAAAGATGTCAAAGGGCCTGGGAGCATCTCTGTGAGGAGGAAAGACTGAGAGTCCTGGGGGTGCTGAGCAGCTTGAAAGGGGATCTGAGCAATGCTCAGCAAGAGCTAAAGGGTAAAGGGCAAAAGGCTGGGGCCAGACTCTTGTCAGTAGTGCCCAGGAACAGGACAAGTGGCAATGGGCACAAACTGGAACCCAGGAGGTTTCATCTGAACAGGAGAAGAAACTTGTTTGGTGTGAGGGTGCTGGAGGCCTGGAGCAGGCTGCCCAGAGAAGTTGTGGAGCCTCCTACTCTGCAGAGATTCCAAACCCACCTGGCCACTGTGATCTTGGGCAAGCTGCTGTGGGTGCCCTGCTTAGACTGGATGATCTCCAGAGGTCCCTGGGAATCCACTCAGCAACTGTGGCATTGTCTGGTGAACACTTGCTATGCCTTTTTCTCTTAGCTGATCCATTTTAAGCAAAGGATAACTAATAAGTTGAAATTTCTCCTGTTAGCTTTTAATTTAATCTGAATATATTAAAAAGGGGAAAAGAAAAAAAAAAAAAAAGAAAAAGAAAAGAGGTAAAAAAAAGGCCTTGAAACAAATCAGCTGCCTGAAGGACTGCTGGTGAACAAAAGAGCTGTTTTAACACTGTGTGCTGGCATTGAAATGCTAAACAACCTGCAGCCCGGCCAGAGCGTCCAAGGTACCCTACTACAGAGAGGTCCTTAGCCCTTTTCAGGAGTGAAAGGAGAGGTTCAGTTTGCAAACAAGCTGGCAAAGACAGAAAGCAAAAGACCAAGGAGGTCAGAGGGGAAGCCAATAAACAGCCAGAGTTGAAAGCAATGCAGCAAGTGGGGAGGGACCTTTCTTAAAGTGGGCCAAAGATGAAGGGAAAAGTTGGGTTTCAACACTGGAACAAGCTGCTCAAGCTTCCTGGAGTAGTCCATGGCAGTGGAGGGAGTGTAGAGGCAGGTGTGAGGATGCCCGGGACTGCAGGCTGGGATTCTGGAACAGGGCAGTTTGTCATAGAATTGTAGAATCATAGAATCATAGAATCATAGAGTCATAGAATCATAGAATCATAGAATCATAGAATCATAGAGTCATAGAATCATAGAATCATAGAATCATAGAATCATAGTCAGGGTTGGAAGGGACCACAAGGATCATCCAGTTCCAACCCCCAACATAACACTCCAACATAACCTGCAACATAACACTGCACAACTCCACTGCCATGCCTGCAGCCTCTGACCTTCCTTCTGTACCCTCCCTGCCTTCTCCTCTTGGATCTCACGAGGTCTCTGGTGGCCTGTCACATGCCCAGAGGTAAGTGAGCATGCTGCAGTCTCTACACCTGAGTCCCAGGTGTGGCAATGTTTCTTTGGATTTGCACTTTTCCTGATCACAGAATTACAGAATCATTTCAGAGATCATCAAGTCCAGCTGTTGACCCAACTCCACCATGGCCATGAAACCATGGCCCCAAGTGCCATGGCCATAGGCTTCTTGAACACCTCCAGGGATGGTGATTCCACCATCTCCCTGGGCAAATCTCATACCACCAAACAATGTGCTTTTAGACCAGATAAACAGAGAGGAACCAGCCTGAAATTGTGCCAGGGGAGGATTAGGTGGGAGATGAGGAACAATTTCTTTGCTGCAAGAGTGGTCAGGGATTGGAAGAGGCTGCCCAGGGAGGTGGTGGAGTCCCCATCCCTGGAGGTGTTCCAGAAACCTTTGGCCATGGCACTTGGGGCCAGGGTTTGGTGGCCATGGTGGTGTTGGGTTTCTGTTTGGATCTGATGATAGAGGCCTTTTCCAACTAAACAATTCTATGATTCTGTGATTCTTAGAGGCCTAAAGTCCAGCTACCTGGACACAGAGGAGCTGCTGCACTCCCATTCAAAGCCTTTTGCCCATGCTCACCACATGGGTTTGCTTTATTTTCTTCTAAGTCCAGGAGCCATAGCTCTCTGTTTCTCTGCAGAGCTATAAATCGAAACTAAAGAGCAGATTGAAAAGCAGCAGCTTGTACTGCATAAGCAGTGACCTTCCTGAAGAACTTTAATGCCTGAAACATCCTCATACTTGTTTTGAATCAATCCAATATCACCTGAGCACAAGGCAATCTCTCTGTCTGAAAAGGGCTTTGAGGAGGAACAAGCTTAGCTAAGCCAGGCTGGCAGTGTTGCAGGCAGGATTTTGATGACAGGAGTGCAGGTACCACTTCTCCTTAATGGCATTGATTAAAAGCTTTGAAGGTATCCTCCCCTCCGCGGGGTCACTTTGATCTGGGTGAGGGAGATGCTTTTGGGGTTTTTTTCTTCTCTCTCCTCACAGGTGCAGCTTCATCACTTCTGCTGCTGCTAATGGAAATCACAGGTTCTGTGCTGGCAATGGGGCCACAGAACCTTGCACAAATCCTTTTACCTTCAAGTGAAGTTGGAGATGGCTTCATGCAAAGTAATGGAGAGTGTGTGTGTGCGTCAGGAAGTGTCCCAGTCTCAAGAGGGTCTTGCAGTAGGTTGGAGCTGTGCTGAAGAGTGAGATTTGGAGTGAGTCATTTACCTTTTGAATTGCAAGGGTTTTTTTTTCTGGAAAAGCAGGACAAAAACCCCTTGGTCTTTGTTGTCCTTCACTTGAGGTTTAAGTCTCTGCCTGCTGCACAGGAGCTGATGAGCACAGAGTGGAGAGCCACCTTCCAGCCTTTACTGCAGCTGTTTACAGCAACGGGTGCAGGAGACAGCTCAGAAAGCCAGCACCCCTCTTCAGAGGGGCTGGGAGGGGGTTAGTACATTGAAAAGCTGCACAGCAATTCATTGTTGGTCATTTTCTGTCACCTAAACAGGGCCCTTGTGCACAAGCTCCCAGGAGTGGCTTGTTCATTATACAGAGGGAGGTGTTCAAGAGGGGATTGGACGTGGCACTCGGTGCCGTGGTTTAGTGGTCATGAGGTCTTGGGTGACAGGTTGGACTTTGATGATCCTTGAGGTCTTTTCCACCCTTATTGATTCTGTGATTCTGTGAAATTAGCATGTGGAGTCTCCTCCCAGAGGTGTGATTTTTTTGCCATGCTAATTAGTCTTAGGTGACTTTAGATTACCTTTAGGTGGTCTCACTCCCCCCTTTGCCATCCCGGTCTGGTCAGGAGGTGATCCACCTAATTGGAATTAGCCCATACCAGTGTTATCTTGTGTTATCTTCATCCCAGCACCATAGAACTGTTGAGGCTGGAAGAGACCTTTGAGGTCATGCAGTCCAAGCACTCTCCTGGAGCACACCATCCCACCACTACTGGTAAACCAGCACCGCTAAACCATGGCCCTCAGCACCACATCCATACCTCTTTTAAATACCTCCAAGGATGGGAACTCCACCACCTCCTTGGGCAGCCTGTTGCAGTGCCTGAGAACCCTTCTTTACTTTGAGGGTGTAAATTATATCCCTGGTGGGCTAGGGAGAAGCTGCCACTTTGCAGCTGAGCTCACTGGCTTGACAAAGAAATCTCAAAAAAATCCCAACCAGCCCCACAACAAACCCAAAACAGCCACCACCACCAACCCAAAAGAAGGATTAAAAAAAAACAAAGCAAAACAAAACAAAAGGTGGGAGTTGTGAGGCTGCCAGCCTGGGAACAACAGCAGCTGGTGCTGGCCAGCACTGTCAAGAAAGCTGATGGCCTGAGGACATCTGAGGCAGGTGGACAGTGCCCCTGAGGTGTCCAGAGGTCACTTACTGTGGTCACTGAGGAGTCAGCACCATCTGCAGACTCAGGTGGTCACAGTGAGAGTGGCACATGGCAGCCAAATGGCTGAGCTGGGAGCCTGAGCTGCAGTCTGCAGGAGACACCTTCACTGCTGGCAAGAGTTTGGTCTGTGCTTGAGAGTAGGGACCTCATCCTAAACCAGCCCAGGAGCCTGGACAGCCTCTCCTGCCCTTAGCTTGTGCTCAGGGCTCTGTGGGCCAGCAGTGCATGAAAGCCTGGGCCAGGGCTGCTGCTGGTGGCCTCCTAGCCCAGCAGCCTCTGAGTTACTCTGGTTCTGATAAGAAGTTGAAAATTTGAAACTGGTCCTTGCTGGTCCCAGCTAGACAACTATGGCCCATGAGGAATGAATGCCTGTGCTGGCTGCCTCAGTTCCTGGCAATGACTGATCCCTGGTCTCAGCCACCAGTCACCCAGAGCAGCATCACTGGAAACCCATCCGGGACCCACCTCCAGTAATTTCCTCCTGCAAAGACAAACTTCACTTTATCCACTCCACTGGCAGTAAACTGAAGCTGATTAACCTCCTCTGCCGGGGCACATTAGGAGATCTTTGATTTCTGCCCTTGCCCATGCCTGGATGATTTGCTCTTCTCTTGTATTTCCTGACAGCTTCCTCTTTGTGAGGCAGCTCCTGCCCTAGGCTGCCTTCTCCCCTCCGGCACCGCAGCGCTGCAGTGCTGAGAGCTGATGGGTGAGGAGTGGCTGATGATTAGCAGATCAGTACCGACACTTCTTTTCCCTTGTCCTCACCCTGGATACCCTGGTAGCTATCACTCCTCCTCTTCCCCTTGATGGATCATCCCTCCAGGCAGCTGAACAAAGTCCTCCATTAGCTGCCCCAGCCCCGGCCGCGGGAGCCCTGTCAAAGGCAGTGCTGGTATCTGAGGCTGCTCTGCTGATAGACATCACAAAGGGCTGGGCAGGCAAAGCCCTCCCTTTGGAGGTGCTCTCTGGGAATTTTAGGGTGTCAGGGAGTGATAGGACTGGGGGGATGGAACAAAACTAGAAATGGGGAGATTCAGATTGGATGTTAGGAAGAAATTCTTCCCCATGAGGGTGGTGAGACACTGGCAGAGGTTGCCCATGGAGGTGGTGGAAGCCTCATCCCTGGAGGATTTTGCAGCCAGACTGGAGGTGGCTGTGAGCAACCTGCTGTAGTGTGAGGTGTCCCTGCCCATGGCAAGGGGGGGTTGGCCCTGGATGGTCCTTGAGGTCCCTTCCAACCCTAACAATTCTATGATTCTATGGATGATGGCAGGAGGTGCAGGTGGGAGGGGGGAAGATTTGATTATTAAAAGAAGCCATCCTCACTCCCTCCTCTCATTACTGGCATTTGGAAGGCAGGATTCACATTTCTTCCAGGTTCTGGTGTTGGCTACAGATGTGAAACTGTTGTCTCTCAGGAGTGCTTCCACCAGCAGAATTCAGCTGGGAGGAAATGGGCTGGTGACACCCAGCAGACAATGATCTGTTGGGAAGGATCCTCTGCAGATGTGTTTCCTCTTCATCAGCACTTAGCATTATCAATAAGCCTCCTTCCCTTCTGCCCCACACTAAATTGGGACTGATATTTTAGCTTGCTTTGTTTTTTTGTGCTTTTGTTTGTTTTTTTCCCCCCCACCCCTCAGAAGGATGAAATAAATTAGTGAAAGCAAAGCAGGAAAATGGATCTGTTCTGGGTGGGCCAGAGAAGATGAATGAGGCTTCCAGTGGAGCCTAGACACTAACTCTGCTGGGCAACATCAGTGTGGTCATAGAATCACAGAATGGCCTGGGTTGGAAGGGACCTCCCAAGCTCATCCAGTCCAACCCCCTCTGTAGTCAGCAGGGACATCCTCCACTGGATCAGGTCACCCAGAGCCCTGCCCAGCCTCACCTTGAATGTCTCCAGGGATGGGGCTTCAGCCACCTCCCTGGGCAACCTGTTGCAGTGTTTCACCACCCTCATAGTAAAGAGCTTGTTGCTTAGGTTTCAGCTGTGACATGCCCTGTGCTGGCTGTCACTCCTTTAGTAAAAGCAGAGAGGACTTTTTCTTTCAGAAGCTTAGATCCCTAGAATGGATTGGGTTGGAAGGGATCTTTTAAGGATCTTCTAGTCCAACCCCCCCCCCCCTGCAGCCAGAAGGGACATCCCCAACTGGATCAGCTTGCTCAGAACCCTATCATGCCTGACCTTGAATGTTTCTAGGGTCCACCACCTCCCTACGCAAACTGATTCCAGTGTTCCACCAGCCTCCTAGTAGAGATCTTCTTCCTAATGTCCAACCTACATCCACCCTGGATGATGTTAGAGATCTCTTCCAACCAAACCAACTCTATGGTTCTGTGATCTTTCCATGGTCATGTTGTGGTGTGTGGCCTTCCTCCTTACTGCCTTGCATTCTCTGTATTAAAGTCTGTTTTCCCAGCTCCAAACTCCCAGCTAAGCCTGGTTTAGCTCCAGACATGGTAGTGGTTGGACTCAATGATCTTGAGGCTCTTTTCCAACCAAAATGATTTTATGCTTCCATGCTAATGCTACATGAATTTTGCATCCAGAGTTATTCCCTGCTGCTGCTTTTTTGGAAAGTTTTTTCTTTTTCATCCTTTAGTAGCAGAACTCAGCTATTTTCAGGGGAAAAAAAAAGAAAAAAAAACAACCAACCAACAACAATGGCAAACATTCATTTTTAATAGGGAGATCTTTTATCTAAGTACTTCAAATGAAGAAACACATCTAGTGTGCTTTTATTTCATTGCATCTAATTTACTGTATTAAACCTCCTGTGCACTGGCTTTCATTTAAATGACCCTGTTTGCTTTATTTTAGGCAGAGAGGGTTAGTAGGAAAAAAATAATAAAATAATCAGATTTTTTTTTTTTTGATGGAATAACTGCAGGAAAAAGTTTCCTTCTTGAGCAGAATGAAAATGAGAATTTGAATGCTGGCTGCCATTCTGGAAGTACTTGGAAAAAAAAACCCTAAAACAAACCAAAAATCCCTGCTAAAACAAAACACAAACCCTTAAGACAAAACAGAAACCCCTAAGCCAAAACAGAAACCCCTAAGCCAAAACAGAAAGCCTTAAACCAAATCACAAACCCCTAAGGCAAAAGAAAATCGTGTAAGAGAAAACACAAAGCCCTAAAACAAAATGAAAACCTTAAACCTAAACAAAAGCCTCTAAACCAAAACACAACACCCTAAGACAAAACACAACCCCCTAAACCAAAACACAAACCCCTAAAATAAAGCAAAAGTCCCTAAGACAGAACACAACCCCTAAAACAAAACCAAAATCCCTAAGACAAAACACAAACCTCTAAAAGAAAACAAAAACCCCTAAAAGAAAACAAAAACCCCTAAAACAAAAGTCCCTAAACCAAAACACAACCCCCTAAAACAAAACACAACCCCCTAAAACAAAACAAAACCCCTAAACCAAAAGAAAACCCAAAGAGCTAAGGTCAGAACATTTGTTTTGGTTTTGCAGGGGGTTGGGTTGGTTTTGTTCCCTCCCCTGAGGCAAGAGCAAGCTTCTGGTCACCTGGAGTGCTGGGACAGTCCTCATCTTAACAAAAGACCACTCTGCCTCTGGCTTTTGAGAGCTCTAGGAACCTGGGAAGACCATGAGGATGTCCTAGAGGTTGTGGAGAAGAGAGAAGGGACACTCTTGCTCCAGCTCAGAGGGGCTGGAAATCCTGGGGGTGCTGGCCCAATGGCATCCACAGCCTCCCTGGGCAGCCCGTGCCAAAGTCTCACCACCCTCACACTGGAGAACTTCTTCCTCAGCTCCAGTCTAAACCTGTTCTGCCTCAGCTTCAAACCATTCCCCCTTGGCCTATCTCTACATACCCTCAGCAAAAGTCTCTCTGCAGCCTTCCTGTAGGATGCCTTCAGGTACTGGAGGGCAGCTCTAAGGTCCCCCTGGAGTCTTCTCCTCGCCAGACTGAACACCCCCAGCTCCCTCAGCCTGTCCTCACAGCAGAGCTGCTCCAGCCCTTGGGTCATCTTTGTGGCCTCCTCTGGACACACTCCAACAGCTCTGTGTCCTTCTTATGCTGGAGACACCACAACTGGAGGCAGGATTGGTGGTGGGGTCTCACCAGAGCAGAATCAAGGGGCAGAATCCCCTCTCTTGCCCTGCTGCCCACACTTGATGCAGCCTGGGACACGATTTGCCTCCTGGGTGATCTGTTTAGTGTGCAGGACAGTGAGGGAAGCTTCCCAGCCCCACTGAGCACTTCCTTCTGGCAATGGCTGAGCAAAGTGAGCAAGCTCAGAGAAGGGAGTGACAGCAAGATGGATGTTTCCATGTGCCAAGGGCCTGTCCCCAAAATCAGAACTGGAAGGAGGGAAGGCTGGGATGAGACTGGCATTAAGCCACCTGCTTCAAATGGACCTCGTGAGATGCTGACACACTGCAGCTCCCCAGCTGCTGTGCTGGGGTGCAAGGGCTGG
The DNA here is from genome assembly GCF_027791375.1 of Indicator indicator. Taxonomy (NCBI): domain Eukaryota; kingdom Metazoa; phylum Chordata; class Aves; order Piciformes; family Indicatoridae; genus Indicator; species Indicator indicator. The sequence continues at coordinate 1,435,227 of NC_072042.1, read as the reverse complement.
TGGCAATTTGGCTGAAACAGGATCAAGGCTGTGTCCTGGTGGTCAGCAGGGTGCAGTGAGGGGGCTGGGATGCTTTCTCCTCTCACCACACTGGCCCCTTGCAGGGGCTGGGCTCAGAGAGCCAAGAGCTCTTCCCGATGGGCAGTGGGGGCTCATCTTTGTGGCCCTCCTGGTTGGGAGCCAGCCACAGCTGGGTGCCCCGGAGGTGGCTGAGCCTGCACACATCTCCCAGTGCCATGGAACTCCCTCCTTACTGCTGCTGTTTTCCTCCTTGTTGTGCTGCAGTGGCCAAAACACACCAGCAACCAGATCCAAAAGAGCCAGGCTGCCTGAGTGTTGCCATCTCCACAGACGTCAGAGGCTGAGGTGGGCACGGAATAAAGATCTCCTCTTCAGAGGAAATAAATAAGATGTTGATTGGCAAGCTAAATCCTGCCCAGCCTTGCTGCCTGGCTGCCTGGAATCCCAAATGAGCCCAACTGCAACATGCTTTATGCTGTTTCCCTGCCCCAAATGCATTTTTTTTTCTTTCTTTCTTTTTTTTTTTTTTTCTCCCCCAGTCTATTTCCTTAAGCCTGCAGGACTGCTGTCTCCAATTCCACTTCCCATCTCTCCCCTCGGGCAGGAGCAGGCTAAATACAAGCTCTCCTTAGCGACAGCACCTTTCATTTCATGTCTCAGCTTTCTAAGCACATCGGAAGGGTTAGCATGTGTTAACAGAGCCATTGTCATGAGATAATGGCCTGCTATTAGAGCAGCTCTTTTCTCTTCCCTTTTTTTTCTTTTTCTCCCTTTTTTTTCCTTTCTTTTTCCTTTCTTTTTTTTTTTTTTCTTTCCCCTCTCCTTCTGATGGCTGTGGGCCATTTTCCTCTGATGTGAGAAATGTCTTGCAGTTCCTGGACATATTATGTGGATCAGCCTTGTCACACAGCCCAATCAGTTCTGTGATCTCTCTTTTCTCTCCTTTTTTTTTTTTTTTTTTTTTTTTTTTTGAGAAAGAAAGAAAGGATTAAAAATGTCCTCCTGAGATGGTTGTGTGGCAGCATGACAAAAATCAGGCCACTCGAGAGGGAAGAGCTGATCCCAAGCTGAATAAACTGAGCTTGAAGATCAGCATCTCCAAGCAGGGCACCGCAGGAGCCTGTGGGGAGCTCTGCCATGAAGTCACCCTCTGCCTTTAAACAAAAGTCTGTCTCCAAGGGAAATAGAGCTTCTTGTCCTCCTCTGCACAGCCTGGAGAAGTGGAGAGCATCAGCCTAAGCAGATAAATGTTGAGGTCAGAGTCTAAGGATTTATCAACTCTGGTTACCATCTCCACTTGCCTCTCCTTAAGGAAATAAAGCAGCTTGAATGACCTGGAAATATTAAGTCTGAGATAAGCAGGCAGGTAAAACAAGACAGAGAGGCTGGAAAGAGCAGCATGGACAGCAGGGGATGGCTTCCAGCTGCCATGAGGACTGTCCACAGGCAGGTCCCGCTGGAGGAGCAGCCCAGCCTCCTGCAGCAGCAGCCTTGTGTGGCAGGCAGCTCAGCACAGGCAAAGATGTCCTGACTGCCCTCAGCAGCAGATCAGAGGAGGAGGTTGTCCCTATGGAGGAAAGAGTCCAGCAAAGCGTCCAACCTCTACCCATGAGGTTTTGCTCCTGCACTGCAATGAGGGATGCAGCCAGGGGAGCAAGGAGAGATTGCAGGTTTCTGAACCCTCTTGAAGAGTGAGAGGAGAGTTGGGACCAAAATGCTGCTGGCCTAAGCTGGAGGTCAGGACACAGTGGTTGCAGGGATGCTGTAATGCCATGGATCTTCTTGTGAGGGCTTCTGCAGCAGTGCAGAGTGGTGGCAGCCAGCTGGGGCACATCAGGAGCCAAACAGTCGTGGCCAAACTACAGGCTGATGTGAACAGAAGCCAGGGAAGGGGGCTGGAGAAGAGATGTTAGGACACATTGTACTAATGAGAAGGGACCTCTGGAGCAGGGCAATTGCAGAGCAGGTTGTTCAAGGCTGTGTCCAGGAGAGCTCAGAACAGAAGTGTTACTACCTTGACTCCTATTGTTGAAAGTCTAAGGACTGAAAATCTCACCTCCAACCTTTACCTGTGGCCAATTCGTGCTCTTTGGTTTGGCTCCCTCCTTCCCTAGGACAGATTCATTCTCCCTCTGGCCATCCAGACGGCCAACTGAGTCAGCTGTGTGCTGAGGTGGCCAAGAAGGCCACCAGCATCCTAGCCTATATCAGGAATAGTGGCCAGCAGCAGCAGAGAAGGGAATGTCTCCCTTTGCTCAGTACTGCTGAGGCCACATCTCCACTGCTGGGTTCAGTTTTGGGTTCCTTACTCCAAGAAGGACATTGAGAGGCCGGAGTAGGTCCAGAGAAGGGCAACAAGGCTGGGGAAGGGTCTGGAGAACAGGGCTGGGGAGGAGCAGCTGAGGGAGCTGGGGGTGTTCAGCCTGGAGAAAAGTTGCCTGAGGGGAGACCTCATTGCTCTCAACTCCTTGAAAGGAGGTTGGAGCCAGGTGGGAGTTGACCTCTTCTCTGTAGTAACAAGTGATAGAACAAGAGCAAATGGCCTCAAGTTGTCTCAGAGGAGGTTTAGGTTGGATCTTGGGAAGAATTTCTTTCCTGTAGGAGTGGTCAGGGATCGGAACAGGCTGCCCAGGGAGGTGGTGGAGTCACATCCCGGGGGGGGGTGTTTGAAAAACCCGTAGATATGGCACTGGGGGACATGGCTTAATGGCCATGGGGGTGTGAGGTCAACAGCTGGACTTGGTGATCTTGAAGCTCCTTTCCAGCCAAAACAATTCTGTGACTCTGAGTTGTCCTTATGGCCAGTTCTGGCTCAGTGTAGCAGCCTTTTGGGAAGGAACCAGCATCTCTTCCTTCTGTTCCTTCCAGGGACAAGGGTGAGAAGGCAGCACTGAGGACAATTCCCTTCAGCCTGGTGGTGCACAGAAGATGCAGGATACAATCAGGGTGCCTCCACCTGGGGCCAAGCAATCAGCACAGCCTGGATGCCCTTTTCCTGAAGCCCATGGCTGCTGTGGATCCCATGCTTGGTGTCCCACACCCTGAGGGGATGCTTATTTATTTATTTGCCTGCTTTATTTGTGATGCAAAGGTTAAACAAATCAAACATTAGCGATTCAGTGCAAATGACAGGAGGCTAAGTGGTGTTAGCTTTAATTACTGTCAGTGTCAAGGAGAACAAGCAGGAGCTGTAGGTCTGGTGCTGGGCAGGGTTGTTGGGGGGGGGGGGGGTTGGCAGGTGGTGATTTGCATTCAGATGGGGACATCTAGTGACTGTGATGACACAGAGCAGGAGCTGGAAAGCCTGGTTCGAGGCTTCCTCACCCTCTTGCGAGCAGCTTTTGCCTTGCCGATGCTGCTCCTCCCACCTCACCTTCATCTGCTGCTGCAAAGGGCATCCAGCAGGGGGATCGCAGAATGGTGTCAGTCGGAAGGGACCTCTGGAGATCTAGTTTGATCAGCCTAGATGGAGGTGTTCCTGCTCACTGCACAGGGTTTGGACAGGATGATCTTTGAGGGCCCCTTCCAAGCTGCTGTGTTCTGTGAGGTCATCCAACCCCAGCCTCCCCCTAAGGCAGGTGTCACAGTACCACAGTCTCACAGGATGTTAGAGGTTGGAAGGGACCTCCAGAGATCATCCAGCCCAACCCCCTGCCAAAGCAGCATCACCCAGGAGAGTCTGCACAAGAATGCATCCAAGTGGGTTTTCAGTGTGTCCAGAGAAGGAGACTCCACAACCTCCCTGGGCAGCCTGCTCCAGGGCTCTGTCACCCTCACTGGAAAGAAGTTTCTCCTCATGTTGAGGTTGGCATAGAGAAATTGTCCCCAGGGGTGGGATGCCCCCAGAGACATCCCACTGGCCTAATCCTGCTGCCTCTTCAGGGGTGTTTTGTGTCTTGCCATGGTGCAAGGCTTCCCAAAAGCCAATTCAGCAGCATGGGTTCTCACCTGGGCTCTGTCCAGTGCTGTGTGGTGCAGGGGATGGGTCCTGTGAGCAGACCTTGGCACAAGCATTGGCTCCTCTTAGTTCCCAGGGATGTACAGAATCCCAGTGTGGTGTAGGTTGGAAGGAACTTCTGGAGCTCATCCAGTCCAACCCCTCTGCTCCAGCAGGGCACCCACAGCAGCTTGCCCAGGATCACAAAGGCCAGGGGAGGTTGGAATCTCTGCAGAGTAGGAGACTCCACAACCTCTCTGGGCAGCCTGCTCCAGGCCCCCAGCACCCTCACATCAAACAAGTTTCCCCTCATAGTCAGATGGAACCTCTTGGGTTCCAGTTTGTGCCCATTGCCACTTGTCCTGTCCCTGGGCACCACTGACAAGAGTCTAGCCCCAGCCTCTTTCCCCCCACCCTTTAGCTCTTGCTGAGCATTGCTCAGATCCCCCAGCAAAGCTGGTGACCAGGGATGGCTCTGTCTGCCAGGGGCTCTGTGGTGCCCACACACCAGGCTGTAGCATGGGGCAGAGAAGCTGTGGGGCCCCAGTTCATGTGGCACTGGGCAGTGGCTGCTCCCAGTACAGCCATTTCTGGATACATCCCATTGTCCAACAGACTGTCAGGAAAGCCAGCCTGGCTCCTGCTCTGCCTCCTCCATGCAGAGCTGTTTCTTCATTCAGTGCATGGCCAAGGCTGTGTGTGGTCACCTGGAGCCAGGTTCCCTGCAGGGCAGGTCTGCTGCTGACCACCTGGCCACGTGCATGCAGCTTTGATCCCACCACCTGCTCTGCTCAGGGGCTGTCTCCAACTCCTTCTCTGTTACAGCTCTTGTCCCAAATGTCCTCTGCTCAGGAAAACTTACCTGGGAAGTGCAAGCCCAGCTTTTCTCTTTTATTCATGCTCCAAGCAGACAGCCTCACCCCAGCCAGCAGCCCTGTGTGCTTTAAACCAAAGATCCTTTCTCTCCACTGCCTTTTCACACACCCAGCCAGCTCTCTCCCTCCTTTCGGAGCAGCTGGTGTTCTGAGGCTTTCCAGAACAGGTTGAGGACATGGAGAAACTGGAGGGCTTGGTAAAAGGTGTGGCCCAGTATGATCCTACAGTGTGAGGGTGTGAGCCAGAGCCACCTTCCAAGCCCCCACTGCCCATCGGGAAGAGCTCTTGGCTCTCTGAGCCCAGCCCCTGCAAGGGGCCAGTGTGGTGAGAGGAGAAAGCATCCCAGCCCCCTCACTGCACCCTGCTGACCACCAGGACACAGCCTTGATCCTGTTTCAGCCAAATTGCCACCAGCCCTTGCACCCCAGCACAGCAGCTGGGGAGCTGCAGTGTGTCAGCATCTCACGAGGTCCATTTGAAGCAGGTGGCTTAATGCCAGTCTCATCCCAGCCTTCCCTCCTTCCAGTTCTGATTTTGGGGACAGGCCCTTGGCACATGGAAACATCCATCTTGCTGTCACTCCCTTCTCTGAGCTTGCTCACTTTGCTCAGCCATTGCCAGAAGGAAGTGCTCAGTGGGGCTGGGAAGCTTCCCTCACTGTCCTGCACACTAAACAGATCACCCAGGAGGCAAATCGTGTCCCAGGCTGCATCAAGTGTGGGCAGCAGGGCAAGAGAGGGGATTCTGCCCCTTGATTCTGCTCTGGTGAGACCCCACCACCAATCCTGCCTCCAGTTGTGGTGTCTCCAGCATAAGAAGGACACAGAGCTGTTGGAGTGTGTCCAGAGGAGGCCACAAAGATGACCCAAGGGCTGGAGCAGCTCTGCTGTGAGGACAGGCTGAGGGAGCTGGGGGTGTTCAGCCTGGGGAGGAGAAGACTCCAGGGGGACCTTAGAGCTGCCCTCCAGTACCTGAAGGCATCCTACAGGAAGGCTGCAGAGAGACTTTTGCTGAGGGTATGTAGAGACAGGCCAAGGGGGAATGGTTTGAAGCTGAGGCAGAGCAGGTTTAGACTGGAGCTGAGGAAGAAGTTCTCCAGTGTGAGGGTGGTGAGACTTTGGCACGGGCTGCCCAGGGAGGCTGTGGATGCCTCCTGCCTGGGGGTGTTCAAGGCCAGGCTGGATGAGGTTTTGAGCAGCTGAGTCTAGTTGAGAGGAGTCCCTGGGCATGGTGGGGAGGTTGGAGTAGGTGATCTCAGAGGTCCCTTCCAACCTGAGCCATTCCATGATTCCCTTCTCTTTCCCACATTTATGTCTACCTTCAATTTTCTTTTCCCCTTACACCTGGCTGCTCTCACAATCTCCTGCATATCCATTTGAAATGAATCCTTTATTTCCCAGAGCAGCCTTTGCTATCAGCTCCAGCCCTGGCACCAGTAATTGCTTTCCTCCTATTAGCTGGTGAGACTCTGTGGCTAATTTGTGGCTACACTGATAAAAACCCTCAAGTGTCAGCTGATTACACCAAAGTTTTACTGCAGAACATGATTTCCCCCATATAGCAGCTTTATTAATTTGATGTCTTCCTGAAAGGTCTTGCAACAGAGTTTCTGAGCCCCCAGGGAGCTCTGCCACACAGCCTGACTGCAGGCATCCCTTTGTGTTCCCCACTGTGCACAGACAGCTCTGCAGTCAGCAGTTCACCAGGAGCTCTGGGACAGGACCTGCCCACACCAGCTCCCTGCTACCTGTTGGCAACTTGACCCCTGGTGGGTTGTGCCATGGTGCCAAAGTCTCTGTTTTCAGGGCTGGGTGTGAAGAAGTTGCCCTCTTAAAACTCCTGCACCAGTTTCCAGACTGATGGATGTAGAGAAGTTGCCCTTTTCCAGTTCCTACACCCACTGAATCCCACACTCCCAATATGGAAGGGGTTGGAAGGGATTTCTGGGGATCATCCAGTCCAACCCACTGCTAAAGCAGGGCACCCACAGCAGCTTGCCCAGGGTCTCAACGGCCAGGGGGGGTTGGAATCCTGGCAGAAGAGACTCCACAGCCCCTCCAGACAACCTGCTTCAGGGCTCCAGCACCCTCACAGGATGGAATCTTTCCTCCTGGGGTATCTGGGGGTATCTGGGACCTCTTCCCTTGCTGTGTCCCCTGGTAAGGCCCTGAGAAAGAACTGGCTGTGGAATGAACCTGCAGTGTTCTGTGCTGCAGTGAATAGGAGCAGGCTTTGATCCTTCTCTCTCTGTCCAAAACAAGGAGGTTTGCATCAAGAGAAGGCCACAGCAGATCAGGGCAGTGTGAGGGCAGGGTGTGGGGGACAGCCTGTGTGACCCCAGAGACATCACTTCCATCCCAGGCTGTGCCAAGAGCTGCTGTCTGTCAGTTGTGGGCAGGTCTCCATCATCCAGGATGGAAAATCAGAGGGGGTAAGTGTGCTCAGAGGTGTAGGAAGAGACACTCCTCATTGTTCAGCTGTCACACTGTCTGTGTGCCTTGTCCTAGATCACAGAATTGTTTCAGTTGGAAGAGACATCTAAGATCATCCAGTCCAGCCAGCAACCCAACCCCACCATGGCCACCAAACCCTGTCCCCAGGTGCCATGGCCACCATTTCATGAACACCTCCAGGGATGGGGACTCCACCACCACCCTGGACAGCCTGTGCCAATCCCTGACCACTCTTGCAGGAAAGAAATTGTTCCTAACCTCCAACCTAATCCTCCCCTGGCACAATTTCAGGCCATTTCCTCTCCTTCTATCACCTGAGATTAGAGAGAAGAGCCCAACCCCCACCTCACTGCAGCCTCCTTTCAGGGAGCTGTAGAGAGCAATGAGGTCTCCCCTCAGCCTCCTTTTCTCCACACTAAACACCCCCAGCTCCCTCAGCTGCTCCTCCCCAGCCCTGTTCTCCAGACCCTTTCCCATCTCTGTTGCTCTTCTCTGGACCTGCTTCAGTTCCTCAATGTCTTTCATCTCAGTAGCTCAGTTGTGCTTTGTCTGCCTGGAGAGAAGGACTCTGCCTTCCTACCCATCCCTGCAGTGCCTTCTAGGATTGCCTCAAGCCCTTTACAATGCTCTTGTCCTGCATCCTTAGGTTCACTTTCTCCACAGAGAGGGATCATGGAATGGTCTGGGCAGGAAGGGAGATCCAAAGGCCATCAAGCCCAACTCCCTCTGCAGTAAGCAGGGACATCCCCAACTAGATCAGGCTGCCCAGACAATAGTCTGATGTTCCCCCAGGAACAGAGGATTAGCTGAGGAGAGAGATCTTCAGCATTCATCCTTGCCTCTAGTTTAACCCACACAGTACAGAACAGTGGGAACAGGCCATGAGACAATGAAATACCACAGCAGCTGCAAAAAGAGTTCCTGCCATGACTGGTGATTAAAAAAAATCAACAAACCTTAAAGGAGCAGCTGAAGGAGAAAAGCCACTTAGGATTTATTGCCAGAGCTCTGACCCTGAGCAAGTTCCTCATTAAAGGAATTACACAGGGAGTGTACTAAAGGCTGTGGCATTCTTGGCCTCTTGAAGCCTCTTCCCAAATTGAGCATAAAACGACAAATAATAATTTGCACAACATAAATTCCCTACCACCTTAAACTGTCTGCTCCCTGAGTTCCCTCAGAGGACTGAGAGAAAGAAACAAAGAGGGCCACAAGGATGAGCAGAGGGCTGGAGCTCCTCTCCTATGAGGATTCTATGATTCTATGAAAGAAGCTCACTGGTTGTGATTTTTTTGTTTTGTTTCATTTCATCTTTTCTCCTTTTCCTTTTTCTTTTCTTTTTTCTTTTCTTTTCTCCTTTTCTTTCCTTTCTTTTCCTTTTCTTTCCTTTTCTTTTCCTTTTCTTTTCTTTTCTTTTCCTTTTCTTTTCCTTTCCTTTTCCTTTCCTTTCCTTTCTTTTCCTTTTCTTTTCCTTTTCTTTTCTTTCTTTCCTTTTCTTTTTTCCTTTTATTTTCTTTTTTCCTTTTCTTTTATTTTCTTTTCTTTTCCCCTTTCCTTTCCTTTTTTTCCTGAGGAACATAAAATTCCTGCATCCTGGGACAGGTTTTGCAGCCTGCTGTTGCTTGGAGAAAAAGAAAAAAAAAAAAAGAATCATCATCATCATAACTGCTGCTCTGCTACCTACCCATTCATTAGCAGCAATTACTCTGTATTAGTGTTACAAATTGCTATTGAAAGATGTTACCAAGTTGGAAGGCCTCAGTTTAATTGAAAGCACTTTGGTTTTTTTTTTTTCTCACTTGATTACTAATGGCCCTGTGTTATAATATCAATGACCTGCATGAGAAAATTGCTTCCCCAGAGGAGGCCTTGTTGGCAAAAGAGCTCTGCTGGAAGGCTGAGCTTTCCTCCTGCCTTTGGGAGCAGTGGAGGGTCAGGTTTCCCATGGCAGGCTCAGCACTTGAGTGGAGATAAGGAAAATGTGAGCAAGGATTTATTTTTTCTTTTATTTTTAGGCCATACCTAAAGGACAGCAATTTATACTTTATTTTAGGATCTAAAGGAACTTGGGACTTGGTGGCAACGTGGAGTGAAGGACTGGCTGGAGTTGAGCACCTCTCCTTTTCCCAAGCCATCCTCATGAGGTTCAACAAGACCAAGGGCAAGGTCCTGCAGCTGGGTCAGGACAATAGGCTGGGCAGGGAGTGGCTTGAGAGCAGCTCTGAAGAAAAGGTCTTGGGGGTGCTGGGGGATGTGAAGCTCAACAGGAGCCAGCAGTGAGCACTTGCAGCCCAGAGAGCCAAGCAGAGCCTGGGCTGCAGCAGGAGAAGTGTGGCCAGCAGGGCCAGGGAGGGGATTCTCCCCCTCTGCTCAACTCTGCTCAGACCACTCCTGGAGCTCTGGCTCCAGTTCTGGAGCCTCTGTTACAAGGGACTTCTGCTATATTGACCAGACGCTGGTTCGTCCTGACTCACTGTTGCCAGACAGACTTTTGTGGCCTTCCAGTATCTTAAAAGGGTCTACAAGAAAGTTGCTGAGGGACTTTTTAGGTAGTGATAGGACTGGGGGAAATGGAGCAAAACTAGAAATGGGGAGATTCAGATTGGATGTTAGGAAGAAATTCTTCCCCATCAGGGTGGTGAGAGACTGGCACAGGTTGCCCAGGGAGGTGGTGGAAGCCTCATCCCTGGAGGGTTTTTGCAGCCAGGCTGGATGTGGCTGTGAGCAACCTGCTGTGGTGTGAGGTGTCCCTGCCCATGGCAGGGGGGTTGGAACTGGCTGATCCTTGAGGTGCCTTCCAACCCTGACAATTTTGTGATTCTATATGGCGGATACAACAAAAGGAAAGGGAAGAATAGCCCTGAAGAGAAGGACTTGGGGCTGCTGGTTGATGAGGCACTTAAGACAAGCTGGCAATGTGTGCTGGCAGCCCAAAGAGCCACCTGTGTGCTGGGCTGCATCCAAAGCAGTGTGGCCAGCAGGGCAAAGGAGGAGGTTCTGCCTCTCTTCTCTCTTGAGACACCACCTGGAGCACTGTGTCCAGCTCTGAAGTCCCCAGCACAAAGAGGACATGGAACTGTTGGAGAGCATCCAGAGGAGGCCACAGAGATGATCAGAGAGCTGGAGAACCTCCCGTATGGGGACAGGATGAGGGAGCTGGGGTTGTTCAGCCTAAAGAAGGCTCCAGGGAGACCTTAGAGCAGCCTTCCAGTACCTGAAGTGGCTCCAGGAGTGCTGGGGAGGGCTTGGGGTGACAGGGTGGGGAGCTATGGATTTGGACTAGAGCAGGGTAGGTTTAGATTGGACATTAGTCACCATCCCTAGAAGTGTTTAAAATAAGGCTGGATGAGGAACTTGATGCCATGGTTTAGTTGATTAGATGGTGTTGGGTGAGAGGTTGGATCTCAAAGGTCTTTTGCAACCTGGCTGATTGTGTGATTCTGTGAGTGGGAAGCAGTTCTTTACTCTGAGGGTGGGAAAACGTTGAAACAGGTTGGCCAGAGAAGCTGTGGACACCTCACCCCTGGAAGTGTTTCAAACCAGGCTGGGTGAGGCCTTCAGCAACCTGCCCTAGTGGGAGGTGTCCCTGCCCAGGGCAGGGGGGTTGGAACTGGATGATCTTGAGGGTCCCTTCCAACTCAAACCATTCTATGAAGAGAATCTCCACGTCTGCAGAAGGCTCATTTCACAACCTCCAGCAGCAACTCTGTCCAGCACTGGAAGCCTTGCTACCTGGGAATCATCACATGCTGTGCTTGGATCTGCATCCTGCAGCCATCTCTGCACTGGTGGGGATGATCTGTAGCTGGCCCTCACAGAATCCCAGAATCCCTCTTGGAAGAGACCTCTGAATAAGAAGACTTTTTTTTTACAGTGAGGGAGGTGAGACACTGGAACAGGTTATCCAGGGAGGTTGTGGATGTCTCCTTCCTATATGCATCCAAAGCCAGGTTGGATGAGGCCTTGAGCAAGCTGGGCTGGTGGGAGGTGTCCCTGCACAGGGCAGGGGGGTTGGGACTGGATGATCTTTAAGGGCCCTTCCAACTCAAACCATTCTATGAAGAGAATCTGCAGAAAGCTCATTTCATACCCTCCAGCAGGGAGGTTTTCGCTGTTATCTCAGCACTCAGCACTCCAGAATTTGGGACGGATGAGTGTGGGCTGTTTTGTTTGGGTTTTTGCTTTGTTTCTTCCCATTGTGTGCAGCATCTTTTGTTTCCAAGCTAAGCATGTAATTAGCTGTGAGAAAATGCAGAGAGGGAGAGGGAGAGAGAGGGAGACTCCTCCAGCAGGTTTCCATCTTGCTGCCGTTGGCAATCCATTAATGAGGTCTAATTACAATGTCAGAAGGCTGTGTTCTAGCCCAGTGACTAATTGACTTTGGAGATGCAAGAGCTCTTTTGTTGTTTTAAGCCAGGGGAAAGCGAGAAGGGAGGGGAAAATAATTGTTAATTAGTTTAGTTCTGCTTTATCTGGAACACAAAACAAAATATTAGTTACCGAAGCAATTCTCTGCCTGATAATAGATGTTGGCCCTCCTGCAGCATTCTCTCCTCCTGCATCTGCAGCTGTTTGTGGCTCACTGCTCTCTGGTGTTCCCTAGGGAGGGGTTTGCTGCCTGAAGGAGGTCTGGTGAGACCAAAAAGGTGACTCTGGATTGAGAGTTTTCATTGAGTAAGGAGCATAGTATGGAGAAACATGAAGATTGCTCCTTGGCTGGGGGGATGGCTGGGTGGAGGGATGGATGGATGAACAGATGGGTGGATAGATGGATGGATGGATGGGTGAATGGATGGATGAATAGATGGATGGATGAATAGATGGATGGATGAATAGATGGATGGATGAATAGATGGATGGATGAATAGATGGATGGGTGGATGGATGGATGAATGGATGGATGGATGGATGAATGGATGGATGGATGGATGGTTGAATAAACTCTAGGAAAGATAGCTAGGGAGAGGCAGATCTAATGGTATATTCTCCATAAAATTTGAAGAGCTGCTCTGTCTCCATGTAGGGCCTTTTCTTTGTAGCATCCAGGAATATTGCTCTGAAACAAGGAAGTTGGTGATTTAGGAAGATACTCTGTCTCCTAGGCCCTTCCTCAAGGTGGCTTGCAGAAGTTTGAAGGAGAAATGAATCACAGAAACACAGGATGCCAGGTTGGAAGGGACCTCCAGGATCATCTGCTCCAACCTTTCTAGATAATGAGTTTGCCCAGGTAATGAGTTGGAATGGTGTTCATGAAGTCCAGTGAGGACAAGTGCAAAGTCCTGCACCTGCATCCCATCCCTGGAGGTGTTTGCAGCCAGGCTGGATGAGGCTCTGGCCAGCCTGATGTAGTGTGAGGTGCCCCTGCCCATGGCAGGGGGGTTGGAACAGATCCTTGTGGTCTGATTCTATGATTCTGTGGGGGGAGTAACCAGTTCAGAGCAGGGGTTGTCCTGCTGGAAAGCAGCTCCATGGAGAAAGACTTTGGAGTCCTAGTGGACAGCAAGTTCTCCATGGGACACCAATGTGCCCTTGTGGCCAAGAGGGCCAATGGCATCCTGGGGTTCCTCCCTGTAGCCAGCAGGGCTCGGGAGGTTCTCCTGCTCCTTTGCTCTGCCCTGATGAGACCACACCTGGAATACTGTGTCCAGTTTGGGGCTCCCCAATTCAAGACCTGCTGGAGAGAGTCCAACAGAGGCTATGAGGATGATGAAGGGATTGGAACCTCTCTGCTGTGAAGAAAGGCTGAGAGCCCTGGGGCTATGGTGTTGTCAGACAACTACCTCAAAGCTTACATGAAGGAAAAGCAAACAAAAAAAAAAAAAAGTGAAATTAGTTTCTAGAACTTTCAGCAAACTTTTATTATTCACCCCAAACATGCCTGCTACATGGTGGTGACATCTCTGCCCAGGCCAGGCTGTTCTGAAAAGCTTCTCACATAGTCTCAACTATAAATATTTTGATACAAAAAATAAACATCCCCACCCCACTCCCTCCCCCCCTGAACCCAAGCCCTTGTGCTCACACCCAGTGGTGGCCTCCTCCCTCCACACCCAGCCAGACTACAGCTGTGGGAGACAGGCAGCTTTGGATGCTTCCAGTCCACCTTGTTCTGTTGTCTTGCCAGTGCTGGGAATCCAGGGACAGAAGAAGAGTTGTCTGAAAGGTGTTGAGATGAACTTACTGCTTTTGAAGGTGCTTCCAGGTGTGGGATAAGGAAGGAGGTAGTGAGCTTCTGGTTGACACAGCCATAAAGGCAGCCCAGAGGAGGCCATGGTAATGATGAGGGGGCTGGAGCACCTCTCCTGTGAAGATAGGCTGAGGGATCTGGGGTTGTTCAGCCTGGAGAAGAGAAGGCTCCAGGGAGACCTTGGAGCAGCCTTCCAGTAGCTGAAGGGGGATACAAGAAGGCTGCAGAGGAACTGTTTGCTAAGGCCTGCAGGGACAGGACGAGGGGCAATAGTTTGAAACTAGAGCAGAGCAGATTGAGATTGGATGTGAGGAACAAGTTCTGCACCACGAGGGTAGTGGAACACTGGAACAGGTTGCCCAGGGAGGTGGTTGAATCCCCATCCCTGAAGGTGTTGAGGCAGAGATGTGGTGCTGAGGGCCATGGTTTAGCACCAGACTTGGTAGAGTCAGAGAAAGGTTGGGCTGCATGACTTTAAAGGTCTTTTCCAACCCAAATAATTCTATGATTCTATAAACTAGCAGCAGCAGCACCCTATCCTAGCTGGTCTGGGAGATCATTGCCCTGCTTCACCTACTTACTGACAAAGGCTCCATGCTGGCAGGAATAGCTCCCAGTCAGAAGCTGATCAGCAGCTCTGCCCTTTTGACACTCAGCAGCTGAGTTGATTTTGAGTCACTCTGACTTTTCACTTAAATTATCTCAGGCCCAGAAACAAAAGATGCAGGAGAACACAGCAAGGATTCACAGAACTCATAACCAAGTGCTTCTTAACACACACACACACACACACACACACTCTCACACACACTCTCTCACACACACATATATATATTAAGCTTTAAATCAAACCCACATCTTCCCCACCCCCCCATCCCTCCCCCTTTTACTTATTTTCTTTTTAATGCATGCAACAAACATTAGCATGGTCTAGCTGCTGGTCACACACACAGTGCTCTGCCCTCTCTACAAGGCCTGCTCTACTTTATACTTCTTCTCTTTTAAACAAATGCAGGTAGATTAGACACTGTACAAATAGAAGCTGGCTCACAGCACTGGGGCCAAGCCACCCTCCCTTACAAGTGAAGGAGCTGTGGTTCTCTTGGGGAAGGAGGGAAGTTGCTGCTGGTTTGGGGCTCTTAGATGATCTTGTTCTCCAGGGCTTCGATCCTCTTTGCCACAGCATCCAGTGAGGAAGAGTTAAGGGAGGAAAAATAATTAATGACTGAGAGGGCATCTGTGCAGAACAGTAAATGGCAATGAATCAGTGATTCATTACTCAGGCCCTCCCCCGTCTTGCAGACTGGAGCTAACTTGCTGGGAGCAGCAGAATGCTGTCATCATCTGCTCTGGCATTTGCAGGACTCTTCAGGTTGATGCACTTCTACTGGAGGGAGCAAATGCTCAGGCATGTGAGCCCAGGCTGGTGTGCAGCTCTACCCGTGCTGTGAAAGGGGAGACATGGACTGGAGTGTGCTCTTGAGCACCTGACGGCCCTCCCTGACCTGGAGCAGTCTGTGCTGCCTGAGAGCTCTTCCCGGAGCTGTGTGGTGTGTTGCAATTTGCTGCTCATTTCACTAATTGCTTTTCCCGATGTGCTTGGGAGCAGCAACCCACCGGGTGAGAACTGCTGAGGTACTCAGTGCCTTTGCCTAATGTAAGTCGTGGATTTCACTCCATGTGAGTGCAAGAGGAACACAAAAAGCCCTGAAAGGTGTGACTAAATTAGGGCATTGCTTGCTAGCTAACAAATCTCCCCAGCCCTGGGTGAGCCACCTCAAGTTTCCCTGATTCCTGTCCCCACCAGAACTTGGAATCTCCTTCAGAAGTGTTTTCATTCTCTTGTTTCTCTTTCAGCCCCTTTTTCATGGGCTGCCTGCAATGTGATAGGACCTAGCATGCCACTTTAGTCTGCTCTGGTGAGACCTCACCTGGAGTCTGTGTGCAGGTCTGGAGCCCTCAATACAGGAAGGACATGGAGCTGATGGAGAGGGTCCAGAGGAGGGCCATGAAAACGATCAGGGGTTGGAGCACCTCTGCTAGGTGGACAGGCTGAGGGAGCTGGGGGTGTTCAGCCTGGAGAAGAGGAGGCTCCAGGGAGACCTAATAGCAGCCTGCCAGGACCTGAGGGGGGTACAAGAAGGCTGGAGAGAGATTGCTTGCAAAGGCCTGGAGGGACAGGGCAAGGGGGAATGGCTTTAAGCTGGAGAAGGGAAGACTTAGATTGGATGTTAGGAACAAGTTCTTTACTATGAGGGTGGTGCAACCCTGGAACAGGGAGGTGGTTGAGGCTCCTTCCCTGGAGATATTCAAGGTGAGGCTCTATGAGGCCCTGGGAAACCTGATCTGGTTGAGGATGTCTTTGCTGACTGCCCAGGATTTGGACTGGATGACCTTTGGAAATCCCTTCCAGCCATTCTATGATTCTATGGCAAAACAGAGTCCCACAGGCTCAGTTCAGCTGGAAACTACCTCAGGTCCCTGGAGATACTTACAGTGAGCAGTGACATAGAATCATAGAGTCAGTCAGGGTTGGAAGGCACCACAAGGATCATCTAGTTCCAACCCCCCTGCCATGGGCAGGGACACCTCACATGGGAGTTAGTCTCCCAGAACCGCCTTTTAGCCAGCTGGGAGAGTTTGGACCAACCCATCTGACTACTGGACCTATCCAGCTGAATTTATCCAGACCACCAACCATACAGTCAGAGGAGGTTTGCTGTAGAAGAGCCTCTTTCCTTCCAAAGCTGTGAAGGAATATGGGCAGCCAGCTCACATGTGCATTGCAGACATTTACCATCACAAATACAATCCCATGCATGGAGCTCTGAGTGACTTAGCTTCATGTATGCATGGGTCTTGTCTGCTCCAGGAGCAGTCACTGCTGCTTTCAGCCTTCCCTTTCTGCCCTGTTTCATGGGACCTGCAGCTTGCAGAGGGAGTGGCATCAGCCTACACTTGCCCCATGGTCCCACACAGGTCCCACTGGCATCATTTAAGCATCTGTCTACAAAGCGCTCCAGGGCTTGGTGCCTACAGCTGATTGCTGCCCTGCAACGGTCTGGCACATTCTGCTTTGGCTCTGTTGGTGTTGGTCTGCTCAATCTGTGTCAGCCCAGCAGCTATTCACTCTGGTACAGGGCCTCTTCTTCCTCCATACCTTCATAACCCAAAAGTCCTGTTCCCCAGCTTCCTGACACCCACCCACCCTCTTTCACCCACCAGGAAGATTTCCCCACTGGTCCCTTCAGAAAGCATAACCCGAGCCACTGAGTTCTGAGCAAACCCAGCTTCTAAAGGATATATTTCCTCTGCAGTGCATTTATCAGGTCTTCCACTTTTGTCTGGAACTTCACAATAGCTTTGCATTCACAGGGATCTTCCTCTGTGGATTAGGATAGGAAGAAGATGAATTAAGTGGCACAGAAAAAGGGATTAAATCAAAACTAATGAGACAAGTGAAATGAAGCAATTCTGATTTTTTTTATCAGAAACAGGGAGGAAATAAAAATATCATTGCTTCTAATTAGCTGACTGATCACTTCTGGCTTTAACCTCAAAAGACTGGAGGAGCTCACATGTGCTGCTTGTTGCACAGGCTGTGCACAAAAAGGCTTTCCTGGATTCCCAGTTTCCACAAAACCTGCTGAGCTCTGATGCTGCTGCTTAAAACTTGCACCCAGAGATGTGCACCTGACCAAAGACAGAGCTCAGAACAGCCTCTGTCTTCCCAACAGCATCACCATGGTGGTCATACTCCTGTGGCACAGGAGGCACTGGTTGCCACGTGAGAGTCTAAGACCCCTTTGGCATTGGCGTTCTATTGCCTGAGCAGGCCAAGTGATGAGCATCACTCAGTTTGCTGAGCTCTGTCAATCATTTGCAGAGCTTCAACAAGAGCAAGTGCAGGGTCCTGCAGCTGGGTCGAGGCAATCCCAAGCACAAATCCAGGCTGGGCAGGGACTGGCTGGAAAGCAGCCCTGAGGAGAGGGACTTGGGGGTGCTGGGGGAGGAGAAGCTCAGCAGGAGCCAGCAGTGAGCACTTGCAGCCCAGAGAGCCAAGCAGAGCCTGGCTGCAGCAAGAGAAGTGTGGCCAGCAGGGCCAGGAAGGGGATTCTCCCTCTCTGCTCCACTCTGCTGAGACCACTCCTGGAGCTCTGTGTCCAGTTCTGGAGCCTCTGTTACAAGAGGGATCTGGAGGTGCTGGAAGGTGTCCAGAGAAGGGCCACAAGGATGAGCAGAGGGCTGGAGCTGCTCTGCTATGAGGAAAGACTGAGAGAGTTGGGGTTGTGCAGTCTGGAGAGGAGAAGGCTCTGAGGTGACCTTCTTGTGGCCTTCCAGGATCTGCAGGGGGCTCCAAGAAAGTTGGGAAGGGACTTTTTAGGCTATCAGGGAGTGACAGGACTGGGGGGAATGGAACAAAGCTGGAAGTGGGGAGACTCAGACTGGATGTGTGGAAGAAGTTCTTCCCCATGAGAGTGGTGAGAGCCTGGAATGGGTTGCCCAGGGAGGTGGTTGAGGCCCCATCCCTGGAGGTGTTTAAGGCCAGGCTGGATGAGGCTCTGGCCAGCCTGCTGTAGTGTGAGGTGTCCCTGCCCATGGCAGGGGGTTGGAACTGGCTGAGCCTTGTGGTCCTTTCCAACCCTGACTGATTCTATGATTCTATGATTCTGTGATTTGTTCCTCAAGAAACATGAACTGAAACTGGAGCAGGAGCAAAGAAGGGGTACTGTGAAGGCTGAGGAAAGAAAGGAGGTGTTCAGAAGACCTCACTGACTCAGCTCAGCTGCCAGGCAAACTAATAGAGTAAAGATTAAGGGAAAGGACAATCACTTGCACAAAACCACGAGGGGATAAAACCAGTCATGAGTAAGCTAAAGCTGGATATTAAGAGAAGATTTTTAGCTCTCTGTTGATCAATAAAAGCAGGCATTGGAAATGAAATACAAATAATTCCTTCCCAATTTTTTTTTTTTTGGTCATCTCAGATATAAAGATTTTAACCCCAATTGATCATTTTGTAAGCCAATAATTTCTCCAAGTTGTGTTTTCACTTGTTTTGAAAACTGTAGCCTAAATGTGTTTGTATTCTTGAGAGATATTCAAGTACAATATGTTGGGGGGTTTCATCCAGCTCCCATCATCTTTTTCCCATCATTTCCTGCTTGTTGAAGTATCCATGGCAGAGAGAGGCTCTGTCTCCAACTCCTGGCAACTCAGTCCTGTAGACACAGGACCCTGAATGGGGTTGTCCCTCTGAGTCTTCCTCAGGAAGAAAGGAAGGTCCCATCTTTAGCAATCTGAGACCAAGGCACTTGCCCAGACCAGGACATCATGCAAGGAACTGAATCTGATTTCCCTGAGGCAAAGTCTCTAACTTCCCAAGTACTTCTAATATGAATAATGGCACAGGTTGCCCAGGGACTGGTTGTGGACATCCCCTCCCTGGAGGTGTTCAAGACCAGGCTGGATGAGGCTTTGAAGATGTCCCTGCCCATGGCAGGGGGGTTGGAGCTGAATGATCTGCAAGGTCCCTTCCCACCCAACCCATTCTATGAGTCTATGAATTTAGACTCAAGGAGAATACCAGCTGAGGTCACCTACTACCAACCCACTTGGGATTGCCACAAATAACAGTGTTAGAAATTGCAAAGGAAGGGAAGAAGGAGACTGACATTTGCCAGTGTGTATTGTTTCATCCAGCTGATGCTTTGGAGCATCTCCACATGCCATGAGAGCATCCTGTGGGGCCAGGGGACACTCAAGAGCATGTCTGCACACTCATGGGAAGTAGAGCTGAGCTTGGCAGAGCTCTCTAGGGAACTAAATGAGCCCCATCAGAGCTGTGTGCTCTTACTGGGAGCTGGAAAGAAACAAACATTTGCCTGGCAGGATGAAGGAGCCTGAGCACCTGGACTTGCCAAGAGAGTGCCAGGCTCCTGATGAGCCTGGCAGTGAAGCTCTCAGAAGCTCTGCAAGGTATTCAGGATCTTAAATGAAGCCTGAGAGTTTGGGATTCACTGTGATCAGCCTGATCAAGCAGATGAGCCAACATTTCACAGGAGGGATATGATTCCTTCCAAAGAAAAATCTAAATTGCCTGTGTTAGTTCTATTTTAGACTCAGGTTATTTACAGATCAATATTCTTTGCATTTGGTCTTATTCTTTACCCCTTCTCCTCGTGCCTGCCTCCCACTGAGGCCTTTCCTTCACTAGGCTATCAAAACAGGAGCAACTCAGCTTTCATGGTGCACAAATGTAGACACCTACAAGTCCTGCAGAAGGTACCAGATGCTTATTTCCACTTGAAATGTGTCTCCTCTCTGCTGCCTCTTTGGCTGTGGGAGCAGCTAGTGGTTAGCCAGCTTCCAGTCAGCTCTCCAGTTTTGTGATGATTGTCAGATTAAGCCAAATGAATCAACCCTTAGCTTCTCTCAGGAGCATCTCTTCTGTCCTTATGTCACTTCTGACTCTTCTCAGGGCCTGATTTAATAATTTTGGAAGAGGAAGGTAGAGAAAGGGAGAAAGGTGGAGAAAAAGGGAAGGAGAAGGCAGTTTATGAGAGGGGGAGATGGCTGAGGGGGCAGAGCAGGTAACCACCCAAAATATTGATGTCTCATGCTCCTTCCATGTGCTCTGCCAGCTCAATCCACTGAGAACAGAAAGCTTTTTGTGACATCCACCTGAATGGACATTTTTGTCCTTCAACTTTCAAATGCAGTGACCAACTCCCCCCCAAACCCCTTCCCCCAAGTCCCCACTCTCACCAATGCAGATTTTCATTTGCAGCTTCTTCCCAATCTTGCTGATGGTTCTGAAGTCAGCTGTGTAGAAGTAGTGCTCAGCTACTGGTTCTGAAGCAATTTCTCTCAGCTCATCCTCAACTGCATTGCCAACTCCCACAGCAAACATCTTAAAGCCTGTGAGCAACAGGAATCTGTCAGCTGGGCAGCCAGGAAGCATTTTGCTGCTGTCATACCAACCCCCAAACAGTTTGCTCATCTTCTGGACCATCCCCATCCTCACCAAGCTCTGCAGAGGTTGGAACAGGTCACACAGAGAAGTTGAGGGGACTCCAAGCCTGGAAATGTTGAAGACCAGGCTGGGTGAGGCTTTGAGCAACCTAGGCTAGTGGAAGGTGTCCCTGCCCATGGCAGGGGGTTGGAACTGGAGGATCTTTAAGGTCCATTCCAACCCAAACCATTCTCTGATTCTGTGTTCACAGGGAAATTAATCCCCATACCCTCTACTGTTAGAGACTTCTTTCAGCCAGGTCAAACAAGGGGGGAGCAAAAATATTTTTGCAGGTGAAGCCTTACTAGAATTATCCAGACAGTGACACTAGCAGCACGAGGAGAGTGGTTTGGAGACACAAGAAAGGAGAGATCATCACAATCCTCTGACAGGAGCATGCAGCCCACTAACAGGAGAGCTACAAAGAGCAACAGCAAATAGTGGAAGCCTGGAAAGCCAATCACATCCTGGGCTGCAGCAAGAGAAGTGTGGCACAGCAGGAGAGGGAGGGGATTCTCCCCCTTTGCTCAGCTCTGGTGAGGCCACACCTGGAGTACTGCATCCAGTTCTGGAGCCTCTGTTACAAAAGGGATCTGGACATGCTGGAAGGTGTCCAGAGAAGGGCCACCAGGATGAGCAGAGGGCTGGAGCTGCTCTGCTATGAGGACAGACTGAGAGAGTTGGGGTTGTGCAGTCTGGAGAAGAGAAGAATCTGAGGAGACCTTCTTGTGGCCTTCCAGGAACTGAAGGGGGCTCCAAGAAAGCTGGGGAGGGACTTTTTAGGCTATCAGGGAATGACAGGACTGGGGGGAATGGAACAAAACTAGAAATGGGGAGATTCAGATTGGATGTTAGGAAGAAATTCTTCCCCATGAGGGTGGTGAGAGCCTGGCACAGGTTGCCCAGGGAGGTGGTGGAAGCCTCATCCCTGGAGGTTTTTGCAGCCAGGCTGGATGTGGCTGTGAGCAACCTGCTGTGGTGTGAGGTGTCCCTGCCCATGGCATGGGGGTTGGAACTGGCTGAACATTGAGGTCCCTTCAACCCTGACAATTCTACGGTTCTATGATTCCAAGCTTCACAGCAGCCTGGAGCCAGCATTCATCAACCCATGTGGTGGCAAAGCCCCAGTGCCAGGCAGAACCCCAGTGCCAGGCAGACCTGTGGTTCAGCAAAACTGTAGCTGAATCTCTTTTTGAAATTGCAGCTCACACAATCTGTCAAGAGCAAGCCCTGCTGTGAGCTAAGGAGTGCCCAGGTACTCTGCTTCACTGCCAAGAGATTGATTGGCCACCTCTGGCTTCACCCTGCTCCTGTTGGGCTGAACTGATGTTCTCCTGTTAGCTGGAATGGGGACACCAGGTAACTCCTGCTCCCCAGTGTCTGTCAGTGCTGGTGCATGGCTAGACACTGCTAATGCTTTCTCCTCCTTCCCTTTCTGCATTGTCTTTCTACCTCTGGGAGAGGTTGCTCGAAGAAGTGGTGGATTCCCCATCCCTGGAGGTGTTCAGAAAACCTCAGGCCATGGCACTTTGGGACATGTTTTAGTGGCTGTGGTGGGGCTGGATTGAGAGTGGGAGTCGATGATTCATAGACTCATAGAATGGTTTGGGTTGGAAAAGGCCTTAAAAGTCATCCAGTGCCAACCCCCTGCCATGGGCAGGGACACCTCCCACCAGCCCAGCTTGCTCAGGACTCATCCAGCCTGGCCTTGAACACCTCCAGGGAGGAGACAGCCACAACCTCCCTGGACAACCTGTGCCAGTGTCTCCCCACCCTCACTTTAAGAATTTCTTCCTAATCTCCACTCTCAGTCTCCTTTCTCCCAGCTCAAAGCCATTGTCCCTCATCCTGGCACTCCCAGCCCTTGTCACAAGTCCCTCCCCAGCTCTCCTGGAGCCCCTTCAGGAACTGGAAGGCTGCTCTGAGGTCTCCCTGGAGCCTTCTCTTCTCCAGGCTGAACAGCCCCAACTCCCTCAGCCTGTCCCTATAGGAGAGGTTCTCCAACCCTCTGATCATCTTCATGGCCTCCTCTGGACCCACTCCAGCAGTTCCATGTCCTTCTTGTGTTGAGGTCACCAGAACTGGACTCACTCTAAGGGATTTCTTCCTTGTCTCCAGTATGAATTTCCCTTCCAACTAAAACAGTTCTATGATCCAATATTTGTTGTTTCCAAAGTTCAACTCCAGGAACATGTCTGGAGTTGACTTTTATAAGCATCTTGTTATTTATCCTTCTGCCATTACTTAGGAGCAGGTGTTGGAGATCTCTATGCAGGGACAAAAGAGAAGGAAGAAACAAGGCAGAAAGTTTTGTCCTCAGAGAGGAATAAATTCTCTAGCTGCAGGCTCTAAAGACCTTTAGTTTTAGAAGAGCTGAGCATCACAACTCACTTTGTGAAGATCAGCTTCTGAGGAGCTCCTTCCTGACCTCTATTGTTATGTGCTAGCCCTTAGTCCCATCTAGTGGTGGAGACTGAAGTCAGGAATGAAGGATTTAGCAGTTCTTTACAGTGAGGGTGACAGAGCCCTGGAAAAGGCTGCCAAGGGGGATTGTGGAGTCTCCTTCTCTGGAAAATTTCCAACCCCACCTGGATGCATTCCTGTGCAGACTCCCCTGGGTGATGCTGCTCTGGCAGGGGGGTTGGACCTGACGATCTCTTGAGGCCCCTTCCAACCTCTGATGATCATGATACTGTGAAATTTCAACCCACCACACAGAGTCACACCTGGGCTGACACTAGATGCAGTGCCTGCTCCAAGGGGGAATTCAGGAGACCTACCTAAGTCTTTGGCTCTCTTAGCAGCATCAGTGATGTAATCTTGTGAGCGGCCATCAGTGAAGACAATTCCCACCTTGGGGACCCCAGGCCTGGCTCCATTGATGTTGGAAAAGGAACTGTCAACCAGGTACTTCAGAGCCTGCCCTGTCATTGTTCCTTTCTCCATGTAGGACATTTTCTTGACTGCTGCTTTGATGTCCTTCTTGTTCTTGAACTGCCCCAGTGGAAACTCCTGTCTGACAGAGCTGGAGTACTGAACCAGGCCAACCTGGGCTTGTTTCTCTGATACCTCCAGAGAGTCCACGATTTGGTTGATGAATTTCTTCACCAGCTCAAAGTTCTCAGGCCTCACACTCTTGGAGCCATCAATCAGGAACACAAGGTCCAGGGCAGATCCTAAGCCACCACTGCAAGCTGAAGCAAAAGATGAGAAGAGGGCAACACAAGACATCCACTTAAGCCCCCAGTTAATTAGGTGGGAAAGCATCACCCTGCTGTCATTTTATGCCCACTGAAAAAGGTTTAATCATAGAATTGTTAGGGTTGGAAGGGACCTCAAGGATCATCCAGCTCCAACCCCCCTGCCATGGGCAGGGACACCTCACACTACAGCAGGTTGCTCACAGCCACATCCAGCCTGGCTGCAAAAACCTCCAGGGATGAGGCTTCCACCACCTCCCTGGGCAACCTGTGCCAGTGTCTCACCACCCTCATGGGGAAGAATTTCTTCCTAACATCCAATCTGAATCTTCCCATTTCTAGTTTTGTTCCATTTCTCCCCCACCCTATCACTCCTTAACACCCTAAAAAGTCCCTCCCCAGCTTTCTTGTAGCCCTCTTCAGATACTGGAAGGCCACAAGAAGGTCTCCTTGGAGCCTTCTCCTCTCCAGACTGCACAACCCCAACTCTCTCAGTCTGTCCTCAGAGCAGAGCAGCTCCAGCCCTCTGCTCATCCTCAGGGCCCTTCTCTGGACACCTTCCAGCACCTCCAGATCCTTCCTGGAACAGAGGCTCCAGAAGTGGACACAAAGCTCCAGGAGTGGTCTCAGCAGAGTGGAGCAGAGGGGGAGAATCCCCTCCCTGGCCCTGCTGGCCACACTTCTCCTGCTGCAGCCCAGGCTCTGCTTGGCTCTCTGGGCTGCAAGTGCTCACTGCTGGCTCCTGCTGAGCTTCTCCTCCCCCAGCACCCCCAAGTCCCTCTCCTCAGGGCTGCTCTCCAGCCAGTCCCTGCCCAGCCTATATCAGTGCCTGAGACTGGCCTGACCCAGCTGCAGGACCTTGCCCTTGTTCTTGTTGAACCTCCTGAGGTTGGCTTGTGCCCAGCTCTCCAGCCTGTCAAGGTCCCTTGTCAATCAAAACTCAACAACAGTTGCCACTGATGCTTTCACAACAACTCTTGGTTCTGCCTCCCCTGTCCCAGTCCTATCCCCACCCCAGCACTGCAGATGCAGACCCTGACATACCACTGCAGGTCTTCCCATCACTGTTCAGTGTGAAGCCCTCTTTGCACCCACACTTGTAGGCTCCTGGGCTGCTGATGCAGATCTGCTCACAGTCGTGGTCTCCAGTGGCACACAGGTCTGACATCACTGCAAGAGAAGGTGCAGATTAAAATCAGAGACTGTGCCAGAGCTTCCCAACCCAGCCCCTGCTCAGCCCCTGCACAAAGCATGACATTTGTCACATGCACTCAGTGACAGCTAAATCCACCCTGCAGAACAACAAAGCAGCAGAGGTCAGAGAGTCACAGAATTAACTCAGAGAGTGGTGCTGAATGGTGCCACTGCCAGCTGGCAGCCTGTCACTAGTGGTGTCCCCCAGGGATCAGTGCTGGGCCCAATCCTGTTTAATGTCTTTATTGATGATCTGGACAAGGGGATTGAGCCCATCATCAGTAACTTTGCAGATGACACCAAGTTGGGGACAGGGGTGGATCTGTTAGAGTGTAGGAGGGCCCTGCAGAGGGACATGGATGGATAAATGGGCAGAGTCCAACAGTATGGCACTCAAAAAGTCCAAGTGCCAGGTTCTGTACTTTGGCCACAACCCCTGCAGTGCTACAGGCTAGGGACAGAGTGGCTCGAGGGCAGCCAGGCAGAAAGGGACCTGGGGGTACTGGTTGGCAGCAGCTGAACATGAGCCAGCAGTGTGCCCAGGTGGCCAAGAGGCCAATGGCATCCTGGCCTTCATCAGCAATAGTGTGGCCAGCAGGAGCAGGGAAGTCATCCTGCCCTGTGCTCAGCTCTGGTTAGACCACACCTTGAGTCCTGTGCCCAGTTCTGGGCTCCTCAGTTTAAGAAGGACATTGAGAGACTTGAATGTGTCCTGAGAAGGGCAATGAGGCTGGGGAGGGGTCTGGAGCACAGCCCTGTGAGGAGAGGCTGAGGGATATGGGAATGTTTAGCCTGGAGAAAAGGAGGCTCAAGGGGAGACCTCATTGCTGTCTACAACTACCTGAAGGGAGGCTGTAGCCAGGTGGGGGTTGGGCTCTGCTCCCAGGCAAGCAGCACCAGAACAAGAGGACACGGTCCCAAGCTGCGCCAGAGGAAGTTTAGTCTGGAGCTGAGGAGAAAGTTCTTCCCAGCAAGAGTAATTGGCCATGGGATGTGCTGCCCAGGGAGGTGGTGGAGTCACCATCCCTGGAGATCATTGAATCATAGAATCATAGAATCATAGAATCAAGAAGGTTGGAAGAGACCTCAAAGATCATCGAGTCCAACCTGTCACCCTACACCTCATGACTATCTAAACCATGGCACCAAGTGCCACGTCCAATCCCCTCTTGAACACCTCCAGGGATGGTGACTCCACCACCTCCCTGGGCAGCACATTCCAATGGCCAACCACTCTCTCTGTGAAGAACTTTCTCCTCACCTCCAGCCTAAAGTTTCCCTGGCACAGCTTGAGACTGTGTCCTCTTGTTCTGGTGCTGGTTGCCTGGGAGAAGAGACCAACCCCCTCCTGGCTACAACCTCCCTTCAGGGAGTTGTAGACAGCAATGAGGTCACCCCTGAGCCTCCTCTTCTCCAGGCTAAACAGTCCCAGCTCCCTCAGCCTCTCCTCATAGGGCTTGTGCTCAAGGCCTCTCTCCAGCCTCGTTGCCCTTCTCAAATCAGTCAGGGTTGGAAGGGACCACAAGGCTCAGCCAGTTCCAACCCCCCTGCCATGGGCAGGGACACCTCACACTACAGCAGGCTGGCCACAGCCTCATCCAGCCTGGCTGCAAACACCTCCAGGGATGGGGCCTCAACCACCTCCCTGGGCAACCCATTCCAGGCTCTCACCACCCTCATGGGGAAGAACTTCTTCCTCACTTCCAACCTGATTGATTCTGTGATTCTGTAAAGGACCTTTGAGCTCATCAAGTCCAACTTACCACCCAACACCATGTAATCAACTAAACCATGACACTAAGTGTCTCATCCAGGCTTTACTCTTGGTCCTTACTCTTGGATAGTGACTGAGGCACAAGGAGAAATGTTCACCTCCCCTGACTCCAAGGCACAGCCAGGACTAGAAGTAGTCTCTATACTGAGGGCAACCCCCTTCTGCCTGTTGAGCATCACAATATACTTCACTCTTCAAAGCTACTGGATGAGGTTCACTTTCCAACACACCATATCGGCTGGCCGGTGCCCATTTTTTTTCCCAGCTATGGAGATCTGTGGATGATGTGTAGATCCTAATCCCCAATTATGATTATTGAGCTCAGCTCCATGTACAGTTGTCTTCCCTGGATGGGATTCATGTGAAAACAGGCTTGGAATTCACTTCAGAGCCACCCTGGCACTTGCAGCTTTCAGGCTGGCTCTCTACAAACATTTCTGCCTGCTGATCTGAACCTGGATCTAACTTGTGAGCTGCTGAGCAAACAGAAGCTGAGTTGCAGCCATCCAAGCCAGCAGCATTCAGTGACTGACAGCTCTGTCACAGCCACAGCAATGATGGTGGAGAAGAAACTCAGCAGTGAACAGAAGTGGCTGAAGCAAATCCACTTACAAACACCAGGGAAAGCTGTGCAGAGAACTGAGCACTGAGTTCTGTCACAGCAATGGGAGCTGAGGCAAAGTCTTTCAAGGGTAGAATCAGGGAATGAAATCACACAATGCACTGGATTGGAAGGGACCTCCAAAGGTCAGTCAGGCCAATCCCCCTGCAGTCAGCAGGGACATCCCCAGCTAGATCAGGTTGCTCAGAGTCCCAGCAGGCCTGACCTTGAATATCTCCAAGGATGGGGCCTCAGCTACCTCCTTGGGCAACCTGTTCAGAGTTCCACCAGCCTCATGGTGCAGAACTTGTTCCTAACATCCAATCTAGTTCTCCCCTGCTCTAGTTTCAAACCATTGCCTCTTGTCCAGTGCTACAAGCCCTTGCAAACAGTCCCTCTGCAGCCTGATGGTAGCCCCCTTCAGGCACTGGAGTTGAGAAGTTTCTCTTCATTATTTCAAGCCATTTGTGCTCTGTTCTGTGTACTTTGTACTTCATAGATTCACAGAAGGGGTAGGGTGGGAAGGGACCTTCAAGATCATCCAGTTCCAACCCCCTGCCCCAGGCAAGGTCACCTCCCCCTAGCCCAGGCTGCCCAAGGCCTCTCCCCAGTTCATGTGTGGATGTTGTGCCAGCACTGATAGATCTTTCCAGCAGGTCTGTAGCCCCTGGGGTATCACTGACCATGCAGATGGCTCTCAGGTTGAGTTCTCCAAAGCCTGCAGAGATCTCATCAGTCTAACTAGTGGCTGGATGGCCAAGGGCTTCCCTTTCCCCCATGTGTGTATGTGTCAGAGCATGATGGGGAACAGCTTGGCCAGTGCTGCAGAGCTTCCACTGCTGTCAGTAGCCACAGACCAAGCTGTGCCAGAGCAGGTGGTGCCTGGCTACAGCTCCAAGGAGGGTTTTGTGCAGCTGCTTGCAGAGAGCAATAACAGCTCACTTGGCAGCTGGCGTGCTGCTGTCCTCTGCTCACAATCCTCAGCACAGTACTTCCCTTGCGTGCAGCTCTGCCATGGGGAGAGCTTTGTCATCTGCATGGTGTGATTTTGAAAAGCAAGGCACAGAAAGGATTTTTTTCCCCTCCTCCTCTTTATCTTTTTGAATGACACCAACCCCAGAGCTTCCAAAACATTGTCAGGCTTCTCCATCTCTGGCTGACTCCTGACTCCAGGGCAGCCAACACAAACTCCCACAAATATTCATGGCTTGGATTCCACCTTCTCCAGTTTTGTCTCTATCTCCCCCCTGTAGCATGAAGCATTTGTTCCCTTCTCCCATGTGCTTCAAGCATGGAGTCACCTGATAACAATCCATTACAAATAGAACAAAACTAGAAATGGGGAAATTCAGGCTGGATGTTAGGAAGAAAATCTTCCCCATGAGGGTGGTGAGAGACTGGCACAGGTTGCCCAGGGAGGTGGTGGAAGCCTCATCCCTGGAGGTTTTTGCAGCCAGGCTGGATGTGGCTGTGAGCAACCTGCTGTAGTGTGAGGTGTCCCTGCTTTTGGCAGGAGGGTTGGAACTGGCTGATCCTTGAGGTCTCTTCCAGCCCTGACAATTCTGTGATTCTATGATAATCTATGACTCACTTTATATTCAACATTTTCCTTCTTCCTCCGGAGGAGTAAATCTTCCTTGACAAAAAGCTGCTCACCCCTCATCATTTTCAACCTGAGAGCTGAGTCAGGAAATTTTACACCTCCTGAAGGAACTGGTCTCAGGGAGTTTCACAGATCCCTCTGTGTGAGTATGTGGTTGCAGTGCCCTGCTGCAGGCACCCTGCTCAGTCACAGCTCTTCAGAGGTGCTGCCACACGTCTGTGCTTGCATGGGATGGGTGTGTGAAGCCCCCAGACCCCTCCTGCTGACACATGAAGTGGGTATTTATAGACCACCTCCCACAGGCTGGTGGAGGAAAGCAATAAAGCTTTCTCACTTCATTCAGCCCTTCATGTAGGAGGGGACATTGCAGGCAGGGTGAGGGGGGGGGGGGATTCTTCTCTTCTGCTCTGCTCTGTTGAGACCCCACCTGCAACACTGCCTCCAGTTATGGTGTGCCCAGCATAAGAAGGACCTGCAACTGTTGGACTGGGTCCAGAGCAGCCCATGAAGATGATCAGAGGGGTGGAGAACCTCCCCTGTGGGGACAGGCTGGGAGAGTGGGGGCTGTTCAGCTTGGAAAAGAGATGGCTCTGGGGAGATCTTAGAGCAGCCTTCCAGTCCCTGATGGGGCTCCAGGAGAGCTGGGGAGGGACTTTTGATAAGGGTTTGGAGCAGCAGGGTAAGAGGGAATGGACTGAAGCTTGAGGAGGGCAGATTTAGACTGGAGATTAGGAAGAAATTCTTGACAGTGGGGGCACCGGAACATGTTGCCCAGAGAGGTTGTGGATGTCCCCTCCTTGGAGGTGTTCAAGACCAGGCTGGATGAGGTCTTGAGCACCCAGGGAGGTGTCCCTGCCCATGGCAGGGGGTTGGAACTGGATGAGCTTTGAGGTCCCTCCCAACTCAACCCATTCCATGCACCAATAAATCTATGAATCTTTTTGTGTGCTGTGCAGAAATGTGCAGATACTGCACCAGCCAGGACAGCTTCCCAGCTTGCAAAAAAACAGCACATCAGGCATGGGCAGTTCAGCCTCTATCAGGGCAGTGAGGCCATCCTTTGCTTAACTGGGAGCTCAGAAGAAAAGAATAGTGAGGAAATTACAAGTCTGCTCCTCAGAACTGACCAGAAAGGCTTAAACACAAAGGGAATGATTTTGGCTATGTAAAGATTGTGTTCTCCAGGTTCTGTGCACCCTCAGCAAGTCTGCTGATGACACCAAGCTGTGTGGTGCAGCTGACAAGCTGGAGGGAAGGGATCCATCCAGAGGGACCTTGATGGGCTGGAGAGCTGGGCACAAGACAACCTCATGAGGTTCAACAAGACCAAGGGCAAGGTCCTGCAGCTGGGTCAGGCCAGTCCCAGGCACTGATATAGGCTGGGCAGGGACTGGCTGGAGAGCAGCCCTGAGGAGAGGCACTTGGGGGTGCTGGGGGAGGAGAAGCTCAGCAGGAGCCAGCAGTGAGCACTTGCAGCCCAGAGAGCCAAGCAGAGCCTGGGCTGCAGCAGGAGAAGTGTGGCCAGCAGGGCCAGGGAGGGGATTCTCCCCCTCTGCTCAGCTCTGGTGAGACCACTCCTGGAGCTCTCTGTCCAGTTCTGGAGCCTCTGTTACAAAAGAGATATGGACATGATGGAAGGTGTCCAGAGAAGGGCCATGAGGATGAGCAGAGGGCTGGAGCTGCTCTGCTCTGAGGACAGCCTGAGAGAGTTGGGGTTGTGCAGTCTGGAGAGGAGAAGGCTCTGAGGAGACCTTCTTGTGGCCTTCCAGTATCTGAAGGGGGCTCCAAGAAAGCTGGGGAAGGACTTTTTAGGGTGTTAAGGAGTGATAGGGTGGGGGAGAAATGGAACAAAACTAGAAATGGGGAGATTCAGATTGGATGTTAGGAAGAAGTTCTTCCCCATGAGAGTGGTGAGAGCCTGGAATGGGTTGCCCAGGGAGGTGGTTGAGGTCCCATCCCTGGAAGTGTTTGCAGCCAGGCTGGATGAGGCTCTGGCCAGCTTGATGTAGTGTGAGGTGTCCCTGCCCATGGCAGGGGGGTTGGAACTGGCTGAGCCTTGTGGTCCCTTCCAACCCTGACTGATTCTATGATCCTTTTTCAATGCTTCAGGGAGCACATGGTGACCCCCATTTACAAACTCTTCTGTGCCAAAGAGGGCTGGAGACTTCTGTATCTAAAACTTTAAATTCCCTAACCAGAACCTGAAATCCTTGAAAGGCAAATTCAGAGAGCATTTTTCTGCCACAGAGAATCAATCCCAGAATCGACCAGGTTGGAAGAGACCTCCAAAATCACCAAGTCCAGCTTCTCATCCAACCCTAACTAATCAACTAGACCATGACACCAAGTGCCTCATTCAGTCTTTTCTTAAGCACCTCCAGGGATGCCAACCCCACCCCATCCCCAGGCAGCCCATTCCAAAGGGCAATCTCTCTGCCTGTGAAGAACTTCTAAGATCAAGCCTGCAGACCCAAGCCCTTGGAAAGAGGAAGCAGAGGGATGAAGGACAATCACACCTGCAACTTCCACATGAGAAGCTTGCTGGCAGCCACTTGTAGCTCTTGGCTAGTGTCACAGTGTGAGAGCTGAAATACCCCTCCCACACTGACAGCAACCAGGCTAGCTCAGGCTGGCAGCAAATGGAAGCTGTATTTACAGGCAAGACTACAATCTCTGATGAAATGCAGTGACTAGGTACAAACAGACATTGCTCACAACATTTACAAACATGTGCAATCAACAGAAAAAAACACAACCAGGCCCCCTGGCTTCCCCCTCCCCTCGATAAAAACACAACCAAGCTCCCTGGCTTCCCCCTCCCCTTGAGGGGCTGTTTTCCTTCCCCATGGGGCCTCCCCCACCAGCCAGAAGGACTCCCCCCAGACCTCCCTGGCAGAAGGCAGAGAGTGGGGAAGCAGAGAGCATGCAGGGCAGTATGCAGGGCAGTATGCAGAGCAGTATGCAGCTGTGTTATCTTCCCAAGGCAGAAGGATAGAGAAGCAGAGCAAGCTGAGGCTGCCCCACTGCCCAACCTTGGTTTTGAGTAGTGATTCTCAAACATTCCTCTCTCTCCAATGACAGTGTTCAGAATAATCATTATTTTCCCTCCTTAAACCCACTAGTGACTTATTTACATCCTTTCACTTTCTCTGCCCGAACTTTGTGAGGGAAACTTAAAGACAGATTTAAAACCCTCCCTGCTAGGACCCCCAAGGGGTGCTGTGGCCCAGGACTTACCACAGAAAGCCTCTTGGAACTTGTGGGTCAGCTTCTCTATGACGCTGTAGCTCTCCACGTAGTCCACGTGGTCGTCCAGGGGCTCGCTGGCCATCTGCCTGAGCGTGTGCATGTCCACCCTGCCCACCCCGATGGCAAAGAGCTCGATGCCAGCGGCTCTGGCGCGGGCAGACACCTCCTGCACCCCGTCCTGGGGGCGTCCGTCCGTCACCACGATCGCCACCTGCACCGACACAGCACAGGCGAAGCGGTGAGCCCCCAGGGGTGCTGGGCGAAGCGGTGAGCCCCCGGGGGTGCTGGGCTCACTGCTGCTGGGGGAGTGAAGGAGATGCTAGGGGTCTGGAAGGGTGGGAAAAGGGAATGCTGGCAGGGAATGCCCTTCTGCCACCTGAGCCGGTCTTTGGTGGGGGGTTTGTGGTAGGAGCATGGAATCGCTCTGGTTGGGAAAGACTTTTCAGGTCATCCAGTCCAACCAGTCTCTAGCTCTGCCAAGGCTGGGGCTAAACCATGGCCCTCAGCACCACATCTCTGTGCCTTTGAAACACTTCCAGGGACGGGGATTCGGCCACCTCCCTGGGCATCCTGTGCCAGGCTTTGAGAACCCTTGCAGTGAAAAAGTTTCTTCTGCTGTCCAACTTAAACATCCTCTGGGGCAATTTGAGGCCACTTCCTCTCATTTTCTCACTTGTTAGTAGTGAGAAGAGACCAATCCCCACCTGGCCTCAAGCTCCTTTCAGAGAGTTGTAGAGAGCCAGAAGGTCTTCCCTCAGCCTCCTCTTCTCCAGCTCCCTCCCCTGGTGCAACTTAAGGCTGCTTCCTCTTGTCCTGTCACTTTTTCCTTGGGAGAAGAGCCCAACCCCCACCTCACTGCAGCCTCCTCTCAGGGAGCTGTAGAGAGCAATGAGGTCTGCCCTCAGCCTCCTCTTCTCCAGGCTGAACACCCCCAAGTCCCTCAGCTGCTCCTCACCAGCCCTTTTCTCCAGACCCTTCCCCATCTTTGTTGCTCTTCTCTGGACCTGCTTCAGTACCTCAATATCCTTCTTGAAGTGAGGGGCTCAAAACTGAACCCAGTAGTCACTGGTGAGTAGCCTCACCAGTGCCCAGTACAGGGGGGAAGTCTCTGCCCTGGTCCTGCTGGCCACACTGTGGCTGATTCAAACCAGGGTGTTGGTGGCCACCTGGGCACAAGCTGGCTCACATCAGCTGCCTGTCAATGTTTGTTTCTTGCTGAGCTGGAAAAGTTAAACTGCCAGGGAGCAGATTGATTTAATTAAGGCACAACTGGTGCATCTTGGCCCTGAGGGAACCAAAGTAAAGGTTACACTCTTCAGATGCAAACTGATGCTCAAACCAAACTCTTAACGACCTTCAGGAACCCCCAGCCTTGCTCAGGACAACTCTAACTCTGTATAGGACTTTGAAGAGTCTTGGGAAACATCAGGAGATGGAAACTTTCCCCTGGAGAAGCTGAAGCAAGGAGAGGGGGGGGAGGTCTACCAGAGGTCACACTCTGTGTCAGTGTCTGCCATGATTTCTGAGTCCTTGTTCCACCAAAAGCAGCAGAGTTTCAATCCTGCTCCTCCTGACATCAGCCTTAAAATGACAGCTGGTTAAAGTGGGAACTGGATTTCACTTTGGATTAGAAGGTGCCCTCAACCAGTGGAAAGCCTCCAAGGGTCCTGCTCCTGTTGCTAGTTTGCCCATTTTCCTTTTTGTTTTTCTTCAGCTAAATGACATTGTCACAAACCCTAAATGTTTGTGCTGTACCCATTCATCTGCTCTTGCCACTTGTCCTTACAACTCTTCTCTTGTGACACCAATGTCAGCTCCAGAGCAACTGTCTGGGATGTAATGCAGTGTGGAGAAACAGAATCAACAGAATCCGAATCAGCAGGGGCAGCTGAGCAGGGAAAAAAAGCTGCTGAGGGGACTGGAACACCTCTGATGAGGAAAGGCTGAGAGAATTGGGGCTTTTTAGTCTGGAGAAAAGAAGGCTAAGGGAGTCTCATCAATGCTGATCAATACTTCAAGGGTGGGTGTTGGGAGGATGTGATCAGACTTTTTTTTCAGTGGTGTCCAGTGGTAGGACAAGGGGTAAGGGGGACAAACTTGAACACAAGAAGTTCCATTTAAACATGAAGAGGAACTTCATTAATTTCAGGGTGACAGAGCACTGGAGCAGGCTGCCCAGAGAGGTTGTGGACTCTCCATCTCTGGAGACATTCAAAACCTTCCTAGATGTGTTCCTCTGAGACCTCCTCTATATGAACCTGCCTTGGAGGGGGGGTTGGCCTTGATGACATCCAGAGGTCCCTTCCAACCCCTACCATTTTGTATACTGTCAAAAACCCTCCACAATGCACTCAAACACCCTCAGTAACACAGATATTAAAGAAACAACAAACAAAAAAAAGGCAGAATCACAGAATTGTTAGGGCTGGAAGGAACCTCAAGGCTCAGCCTGTTCCAACCCCCCTGCCATGGGCAGGGACACCTCACACCACAGCAGGTTGCTCACAGCCACCTCCAGCCTGGCTGCAAAAACCTCCAGGGATGAGGCTTCCACCACCTCCCTGGGCAACCTCTGCCAGTCTCTCAGCACCCTCATAGGGAAGATTTCTTCCTAACATCCAATCTGAATCTACCCACTTCTAGTTTTGCTCCATTCCCCCGAGTCCTATCACTACCTAAAAAGTCCCTCAGTAGCTTTCTTCTAGACCTTTTTAAGATACTGGAAGGCCACAAAAGTCTGTCTGGCAACAGTGAGTCAGGATGAACCAGCGTCTGGTCAATACAGCAAGAGTTACTCTTCTCCTTTAGCCCATGCATGCTCTCCATCCTTCTGAAGATGAAGTCAGACTCCCCCCAGCTGCTCAGCTAGGACAGTCTGATGTCTTTTACATCCCAGGATGAAAAAGCTCATCTTGGATAAGGTCAGGAGTGGGATTCTCTGTCCTATGCATCCAAGAGCTGGTGGCCACACAGATGAAGTTCCTCTTTCCCTCCCTGCCCACCGTTCAGCTGAGAGGTGGCTGAATGCTGCACTCTGCCCCAGAATCAGACTGCAATACTGAAGCAATCTGCTGTCCCCTGGGGAGC
Organism: Indicator indicator; assembly: GCF_027791375.1. Taxonomy (NCBI): domain Eukaryota; kingdom Metazoa; phylum Chordata; class Aves; order Piciformes; family Indicatoridae; genus Indicator; species Indicator indicator. The sequence continues at coordinate 1,400,030 of NC_072042.1, read as the reverse complement.
TTTCCTTCTCTGCAGGAAAAAGGTGGAGTTTCTCAGGTCTGGAAGTTCAGGACTGGAAGTTCAGCTCTTTATCTGCACTTCCTAAGGGCGACAAAATCAGCCTTCCTAGCAGCACCACAAATCTGTTCCTGGCTGCTGAAAAAAGCTAAAAACACAATAACAATCCAAGTATTTCTCTTCTGCTTGTGTCCAAAATAAGGAAAAGTGTCAGCTGTGGCTGATGCCAGTGTGTGCTGTAAAGGGGAATGAACAGGAGAGTAGAAGCTGGCCCAAAAGGAGCACTCTGGGTTGGTGCTGCTGGAGCAGAGCTGAGGCAAGGAGCAGAGCTGAGGCAGGGAGCAGAGCCAGCCATGCAATGGAGCTTTCTGCCAGGAGAGAGAGCCCTTGGTTCAGCTCTGCACACAGCCAGCAGCTCTCAGGTGGGGGCTGACAATTAGGGCTTCTCAAAAGCCAAGCTGTCAGGGAACACGATGTATGATCAAGTAGCTTCTGTGAGCAACACCACCCCATGAGCAGGCTTCTGTCAGCAGCAGCGTGCAGCTCTTGCAGTGCTTGGCACAAGATGGAGGTGCTGAGTGTTCTCCTGGCATTGCTCTGTCTCAGAGAAGTGATTCTCCACCTTTAATCAACTCCTTTTCTTCTTCACATCATGGTGGCTCCTTCACATAGGCCTGAGCCCCAGATAGGAATCTATGGCTATGACCTGGGAGGTGTTTGGTAGCAGCATCCACATCTGGATCTGATAGGAAAGATCTTCATAAGGGATCTGTGGGAAAGTCTTCCTACAGAGCACTCAAAATTCCTGCTGCTGCTGACCTGCTGCTGGAGAGAACAAAACTTCTGGGGACAAAGATTCTGGATCAGACATCAGGAATGAAGCATTGAACCCATGGATGAGAGGAACACAGCAGCGAGTCAGACCAAGCACAGAAACCTCTCTGTGACCAGGACCAGGACCAGGAGCTTGCAGAAAGAGTGCAAGAAATAGAACAAGTACAAAATGATCCTGCTAGCATATGAAGTTATCTTGATAATCACTAAATCCTACTTTTTTTTTCTCCCTAGGATTCTCCCTCTAGACATTTCACCTCCTGCCAGCCTGAGGCAGAGTTCCAGAGTGAAAAAGGCCTCTTTTTTTTTTTTAAGTTTTTTTTTCTTAAACCTACCTCCAGATTATTTGCAGTCCCAGGATCTCTGTAATTCTCTGTGTTGTGACCGTGTCCCATTTCAAAAGCTGGGAGTCCTGGGATGTGCCTTGTTTGGTAAAGAGCAAGGGACAGGTCAGAGGAAAGGAGAAACCTCTGCATCCTGGAAGAGGCTGGCAGGGCTCTGCTGTGGAGGGTTTGTGCTGGGCTCAGCAGGTAGACATGGGGGGAAGAATTAAGAAGGGCTGAACACTTCTGCTGCTCTCAAACAGCTGAACAGGGTCTAGAGAACTCAGAAATGTTTTGCTTCTCAAGGTCACAGTATCACAGTACATTGGAGCTGGGAAGGGAGCTCAGGAGATCATTGAGTCCAACTCCCCTTGGTCCCCTCCACTTACCCCCAACCCCTCAGCTACTGATAGACATTGATCAGATCCCTCTCAGTCTTCTCTTCTCCACACTAAACAGCCCCAGGGCTCTCAGTCTCTCTTCACAGGGGAGATGCTCAAGTCCCCTAAGCATCCTCATGGCTTTTCCTTGCCCTCTCTCCAGCAGGTCTCTGTCTCTCTTGAACTGGGGACCCCAAAACTGGACACAGTATTGCAGGTATGGTCTCTCCAGGCAGAGTAGAGGGGGAGAAGAACCTCCCTAGCCCTGCTGGCCACACTTTTCTTGATGCATCCCAGGATCCCATTGGCTCTCTTGTCCACCAGAGCACATTGCTGTTCATGGAGAACTTGCTGCCCACCAGCACTCCAAGGTCTTTCTCTGTGGAGCTGCTTTCCATCAGGGCAGCCTCTAACCTGTCCTGGTGCCTGTTGTTATTCCTCCCCAGATGCAGGACCCTGCACTTGTCCTATTTGAACTCCATGAGGTTTGCCTGCACCCAGCTCTCAGCCTGTCCAGATCAGTCAAAACTTTGACTTTTAACCACCACCACCACCACCACCACCACCTTTCATTTTCCCTGTGAATTCCTTTCTGCATCCTTCTGTGTGCCACTTCTCTCCCATTAAAATCCCTCCATGTTCTCATGACACAATTTATTCGTGGTTAACTAAGACCCCAGAGGATTCATGGGCATCCCTAGGTGTTTGGATCCCAGGGCTGCCATGTGCAGGCAACCCAGCAGCTAATGAGGCAGTGGTGTCTCATTATGCAGTGTGTGACATGAGTGTTGTAGCAGCACTGAAAGGGGAATTGGGCTGGGAGCTGAATCAGCCCTTGATTTTCTCAGCAACTTGACAGTCTGTTTGTTGTTCCTCCTAAAGAAAGATAAAAGTAATTGGGCACCCCTGTAGGTTTTGATAAAGGTATAAACAGACTCTGCTCTCAGCTCCCACAGCTACAAACAGTGATTTCCCCTGTCCTGGGGTGACATTTGCAGCAGAGAGCTCAGCCAGACCAAAGGATCTTGTGATGTTTGGAGCAGAGTCCCACATCACTGCCAATCATGGCACAAGGTCTTGCTGGACTTCTCTTGTGTGCAGGAGCAAGGACTGTGACCAGTGTTTGTGGAAGCTTCACAGAGAGAGAGATTTGCCATTGGGATGGGCCAGGGAGGTGGTGGAGTCACTGTCACTGGAGATGTTCAAGAAAAGCCTGGATGGGGCACTTAGTGCCATGGTCTGGTTGATTGCTTAGGGCAGGGTGATAGGTTGGACTGGATGGTCTTGGAGTTCTCTTCCAACCTGGTTGATTCTATGATTCTATGATTCTAAGCTGTTGAGTGACCTGTTCTCCCAGGCAGATGAAGAGGCCACCCTGAGCAGCATGAGGGACACAGAAGGGAAATGTTTGTTGGACTTCAAGGCAAAAAAGAAGTAAAAAGTAACCATTGAACAAAGGAATGAAGGTGGTTTTGGAGTCTCTCACCTTGGAGGTATTCAAAAGTCATAGGGACATGGTCCTGAGCAACCAAACAATCACAGAATGGTTCAAACTGGAAGGGACCTCAAAGCTCATCCAGTTCCAACCCCCTGCCAAGGGCAGAGACACCTCTCACCAGTCCACAGTACTCAAGGTCTCATCCAGCCTGGCCTTGAACACCTCCAGGGAGGGGACAGCCACAACCTCCCTGGGCAAAATGACCTCCAGAGCTCCCTTCCAACCTTGACGTGTGATTCTTGTCTCTTTGACCAGGTCCAAAGTGGAAGGAAAGAAGGAAAAGCCTGCAGAGATTTTTCTTTTCTTCTTCTTTTAATGCCTAAGATAAATAATGAACAAGACCTATAAGGTTCTGCTTTTTCAGATGTCCAGAAAATAAGGTTTCAGGAAGGCAAAGCAACTTTAGAGCAACTAAAAGAGGCAGATTCAGGGTAGATGGAAGGAAGATTTTTTTTTTTTTTTAAACAGAAATAAGGTTTCAGGAAGGCAAAGAAACTTTAGAGTAACTAAAAGAAGGAGATTTAGAGTAGATGGAAGGAAGAAATTTTTTTACACAGAGGGTGGTGAGAGCCTGTCCCAGAGAGGTGGGAGATGCCCCATCCCTGAAACCATTCCAGGTCAGGTTGGTTGGGGCTCTGAGCAGCCTGATCTACTGAAGAACTCCCTGCTGGCTGCAGGTGGATTGCATTTGCCAACCTTTACAGGTCCCTTCCAACCCAAACTGTTCTGACTCTGTGATTCTTTCTGCCACTGTCCACAGGACACACTGCTGCTTCAGCCATGCCACTGCATCAATCAGTTGGATCTCTTTTCCAAGTGTTTGGATAGTCAAGCTGAGGGTTTGTTTGGTGGACTAGAAGGACACAGCAGCTCTTGTGTGCACTGAGAGGACAGGAAGCCACAAGGACTGCAGGAGCATGTTGAGTGAGTTGTCTGGCAGCCCAGCTGCAGAGCAGACAGGAGCAGGAAAACAGAGCATGAGGAAAGGGGTGACTTCAACGGTGTGGAAGGGATTTGTTAGCTAAAGAGCCAGCATTCCCACAGACAGCTCAGTGAAAATGTCTCTGGGCAGTGCTGCATGCAAGGTGTCAGGCTGCGTTGGGCTGAAAAAACAGAGAGCAACGCTGGGAGTGTGGTAACAGCGTTGTGCAAATCAGGGCTGTGTCCCAGCCCTGACCTAGGCATGGTCACCTTGTCTTCAAATAGGCTTTAGAGGATTTAGGTGAAGACTGGAGAAAATAAAGTAATAGATTGAGGTGTCTGAGGGCTGTGAATTGCTTGAGTTGCTGGTCTGGAGGACAGTGGGTGGAAAAGTTCTCATTATTTGTTCCATTTGAGATGTGGCCCAGTGAAGCCAGAAGCCCAGTGAAATGCAATGAGAGTGGGCAGCAGAGCCCTTCTCTAGGATCCATGACCATAATCCAAGTACCATTCCAGGGGCAATCACTGGCTGGAGGTTTCCTGTTTCTTGATTTCCCCCAGCTCAGAGACCTGAGGACTCTGGAGCTGTGTCAGTTGAGTGTGAGTGTGAGAGTGTGAGTTATGCTCAGTGTGGGATCAGTGGTGCCATGGAGAAGCACAAATTACTCTTCCAGCAGTGAGCTCCTCATGTTGAAGGTGGAGATACCTGGAGCAGTGTCAGCTCCCTTTGCTGTTCTTCTGCCACCCTCCTTTGCTCACAGGACAAGTCTCAGGAAGAGAAGAACATCTTCAGCCACCATGGTGCCCCTGACTCCTTTTCCCTGCAAGTAAATCTGGATCTATGAGAGTAGAAGGGATGGAGCTTGGGGGAGAGTTCCACTCCAGTACCAACCTTCAGTTGTCAAGTCCCAAAGGCCACTCTGGACTCTTTCTTGCAAGAAATTTCTCCTAATATTAGGAAAAATTTTCTAATCTTTCCTCACCTGAACTTTTCAAAGGGGATTGGACGTGGCACTTGGTGACATGGTTTAGTGGTCATGAGGTCTTGGGTGACAGGTTGGACTTTGATGATCCTTGAGGTCTTTTCCAACCTTATTGATTCTGTGATTTCCTTGCAACTTGAGGCTGTTTCCTCCTCTTGCCCTGTCACTTGTTGCAGGTGAACCTCAATCCCTCTTGGAGCTTCTATCCCCACAATTAATGGAGTGAGATAAGGAATAAACTTCTTTTGCAAGGCCACATTGAAAGTGCTTAGAAATAAAATGTTTTTTTTTTCTCTTTTTTTTTTTTTTTTTTTGCCTGTCAGTGCTCCAGAACTAAAATATTTCTGTTGTCTCTCATCCAAGCTGCTGGCATTTTTGGTGGTATTTTATTTCTTATTGAACATTTCTTTTTTCATTTCAATCAGCATAAAAACGTCTGAAAAGCAGACACAGATTATTATCATCCACTTAATTATTCTGTTATTGGTTTCAGTTCAGCTGCCTGGTTTTGTGCTAAACAGCACTCATCAAAACCAGACATTGCCCATTACTGTTTTTTAATTTTTATTTTTCCTTCTGGGCAGAAATGCCCTGTTTGTGTGTGGCTGTGAGTGATCCTGCTCACAGGACACCTGCAGCTCCCACTCAGCTCATGGTTTTCCCCTGTGGGGTGCTCTGGCCAGGTTGAGATGGCAGAAGAGCTCTGTTGAAGACCTGTCACCTCCTGGGTACCCTGGTTCAAGAAGGACCTCAGGGAACTGCTTGAAAGAGTCCAGTGCAGAGCCACACAGATGTTGAAGGCAGTGGAACATCTCCCTGTGAGGCCAGGCTGAGCTTGGAGCAGAGGAGCCTGAGGTCTGCCCTCACTGCTGATGATAAAGATGTGTAGGGATGGAGCCAGGCTCTGCTCGGGGATGTCCAAGGAGAGGACAAAGGACACCGGGGGCAAGCTGGAGAAGAGGAGGTGCCACAGGAACAGAAGGGGAAACTTAGTCCCTGTGAGGGCGCTGGAGGCTGCCCAGAGAGGTTGTGGAGCCTCCTTCTCTGGAGACATTCAAAACCTGCCTGGATGTGTTCCTCTGTGACCTGCCCTGGGTGATCCTGCTCTGGCAGGGGGGTTGGACTGGATGATCTCCAGAGGTCGCTTCCAACCCCTAACATTCTGTCATCCTGTGATTCCCACCAGCTTCCCTGGAGCAGTTTCACTGGAGGAAACATCTCTTTCCATGCAACATCTGAAATAGCTCCTCTGTGAAGTCATCCATGGAGAAAGTGGGCAGCCCTGAGCTCTCTGAGCCATGAGGCTTTTCCAGAGCCTGGTGGGAGCAGGCAGTGCTGCTGTACCTCCTGGGACCCTACAGCAGACTTGCTGCTGCTGCTGCTGCTGGGAAAGGCAGGGAAAGCAAAACAAACCTTGGCAGCAAGAGGCAGGTGCTTGAACCTTCATAGAACAGGAAATGTGAGCTGAAGGCTGCTTGCACACTTAATCTCTTTGAGGTTGTTCAGAGAACTATTACTACATGAGTCTTGCACCTACGGGAGCTTAAGGCTCTTTGCTAAACACTAGTGATAATAACTGTGTTGGAAACACCTGGCAACTGGGCAATGATTTCTTTCAGTGAGCCTCAAAGAATCTGACAAGCAACCAAAATTACTCCTTTTGAACACAGTCCACTGCAGTTAGGTCTTGGACTTCCCATGCCAGAGCTGTGCTCTTCGTAGAACCACAGAATAGTTTGGGTTGGAAGGGACCTCAAGGCTCATCCAGTTCCAACCCCCCTGCCATGGGCAGGGACTCCTCACACCACAGCAGGTTGCTCACAGCCACATCCAGCCTGGCTGCAAAAACCTCCAGGGATGAGGCTTCCACCACCTCCCTGGGCAACCTCTGCCAGTCTCTCACCACCCTCGTGGTGTAAAACTTCTTCCTAACATCCAATCTGAATCTCCCCACTTCTAGTTTTGTTCCATCCCCCCTATAGCTCCCTGGCACCCTAAAAAGTCCCTCCCCAGCTTTCTTGGAGCCCCCTTCAGACATTGGAAGGCCTCTCCAACCTGGCCTGGAACACCTCGAGGGAGGGGACATCCACAGCCTCCCTGGGCAGCCTGTTCTGTTATTTTACTCCAGGTCACACCTAAGCTTGAGTGATGATGAAGTCCTGATGGCTCATCACAATGGTCAGCCAAAACACAGCTTGGCAAGAATATGCATTCTCTGCATGCTCAGAAGAGAGTTTTCCTGATCATGGTCACTGGCCTGAGGTTTGGTTGTGCTCATGGTCAAATCCAACAGGGTGAATGAGGTCTCTGGGGGTATCAGTTTTTCAGGACTAACAACAAATATGGGCCAGGAACAGCAAGGCTCGTTGCAACCACCTGGTTCAGCTGATCTCATACCCCAGCCCTGAATGCTCAATGGCCAATCAAGTCTGTGTACAAGACAATATCCAAATGGAGAACATCACCATCAGCTAACCCCTGCAACACTGGAAGAGCAGAGGAGGACCTGAAACAGCACTTTGCTTTATACCTGCAAATGAAGAGGGCCACATCAAAGCAGGCCTTCAGAAGGATGCCTTGTGTTTTACTGGGGTGGGTTCTGAAGCATTTTTATCACTTGTTTTGGGAAGGACAGCACTGTTCACACCCAGCACACCTGGCTGAAAGCATCATCTATGGTGCCATGCTGTTGCAGGAGACCTGCAAGCAGGGAGCTGTGCCCCAAAGGACAAACACTCCAGGCAGAGAGAAGAGCTGCAGATGAAATTTGCCCTGATGACTTTCAGTCAGCTCTTCCCAAAGCTGAGCTTTGGTCCCAAGAACAAAGAGAGGAGGAAGGTTTCCACCTCTGAGAGGTTTGTCACCTTTGCAAATAAAGTCCCACATGTCCCCACACACTCAAAGCACTGAGAAAATCACCTTTCATAGAATCATAGAATCCCTCAGGTTGGAAAGGACCTCTGAAGGTCCTCCAGTCCAACCCCCTTGCAGTGAGCAGGGACACTGAATGATAGAATCATAGAATGGTTCAGGCCAGAAGGGACCTCCAAAGCTCATCCAGTCTGACCTCCCTGCAGTCAGCAGGGACATCCCTAACTAGATCAAGTTGCCTAGGGCCTCACCAAGCTTCACCTTGAATATCTCCAGGGATGGGGCCTCAACCACCTCCCTGGGCAACCTGTTCCAGTGTTCCACCACCCTCATAGTGAAGAACTTCTTCCTGATATCCACTCTAAATCCTCAACTAGATCAGGTCACCCAGAGCCCCATCAAGCCTCACCAAGCCTCACCTTGAATATCTCCATGGATGGGGCCTCAACCACCTCCCTGGGCAACCTGTTCCAGTGTTCCACCACCCTCACAGTGAAGAACTTCTTCCTGATATCCACTCTAAATCCTCAAGTAGATCAGGTCACCCAGAGCTCCATTGAGCCTCAAGCTGAATATCTCCAGGGATGGAGATTCCTCCTTTCCCGATTTTTTCCCAACCACTCCACAAGGAGTCACAAGGAAGAAAGGAGTATCCAAGAAAGAGTCCATGTCCTTACCTTATTAAAATTGGGAGACCTCACCCTGGCCCCTTCAGAGTCTCTGAAGGCTCGGCTGATGGCAAACTGGATGGCCAGACCGGTCATGGTGCCAGTGGAGAGCGGCTCTATCCTTTGTACCGCTTGCAGCAGCCCAGCTTTGGTCTGGTGGGTCTTGAGGGAGAACTCATTCTTGACAGCACTGGCATAATTGATGACACCCACCCGGGTGGAGTTGGGGCCCACATCCAGCCCCTCAATCACCCTGGAGAGGAAGACTTTGACCTTCTCAAACTCCTGCGGGCGCACGCTGCGAGAGCTGTCGATGATGAACACCAGGTCGGTGGGTTTGGTCCTGCACAGGGTGCCTGGCAAAGGGAAGGCAGGAGGAGAAAAGTAACAGGCAAAGAAGAGAAAGGTATCCTAGGAGGGAAAGAATCATAGAATGTTTTGGGTTATAGCCAGGTAGGAGTTGGTCTCTTCTGCCATGTAACCAGTGACAGAACGAGAGGACACAGCCTCGAGCTGCTTGGGCTGGATATTAGGAGGAAATTCTTCACAGAGAGATTGCTCATTGGAATGGGCTGCCCAGGGAGGCTGAGGGAGCTGAGGAGCCTGGAGAAGAGGAGGCTCAGGGGAGACCTCATTGCTCTCTACAACTACCTGAAAGGAGGTTGGAGACTGGTTGGTCTCTTCTCCCAGGCAACCAGCAACAGAACAAGAGGGCACAGTCTCAAGCTGCACCAGGGAAAGTTTAGGCTCAAGGTGAGGAGAAAGTTCTTTCCAAAAAGAGTAATTGGCCATTGGAATGTGCTGCCCAGGGAGGTGGTGGATTCACCATCCCTGGAGGTGTTTAAAATAAGACTGGATGAGGCAATCAGTTTTGCTTCAAGATACCCAACTGAACCAATCCACACAACGTCATCTGCTCTCATGTTTTCCAGCCAGGGGCACTAATGGTGAAATACAGCCAGCAGCAAAGAGCAGCTCTGCTTTATTTGTGTGAGCTGCTGGGGGGGAGGACAATGGAGAGATGTAGAACCATGTAATTGATAGTTAATCTCCAGCAGCCCATAGTCAGACATGAATAGCCACTGCAGAAAGCAAATGCTGTAAACAGGAAGCATTAACAATGCAAAGAGCAGAGTGATTTGGGGTTTAATTTCCCATTTTCATGCTGGCTTCCATCTTCATTTTCAACTGTGGTGAAACATAAAAAGGGCTGATATTTTTTTATGGCTTTCTAAATGAATTGTCCTACTTCTTCCCCCTCCACCCCAGATCCAGAGTGTTCTGTTCTCTCATGTTTTTTCCCATCATTTAGCTTGTCTCTGTAAGGGCACCAGGGGCTCTGTTAATATCTGATTTCCAGGGAGAGGGATGATGTAGGTTAGATCATAAAGGAGATTTTTTTCTTTTTTTTTTTTTTTTCTCAGATAGATTTTTTTAAATGTGAGCTTTTGGGCCAACAAATCTGTTCCAAATTATGACATAAATATTATAGCTGCTCCTCAGTGTGAAATCTAATGAAGCTTTCAGTCTTTCAGGCAGATGAAAACAAATACCCTGTGATAGATCCATAAAGAATATAACCAGGTTAGTTTCCTGAGTGATGCTAATGTTGAATCTGCTTTTGGCTCCCAAAAAGGTCTCTCTAAATGATGGGCAGAAGGGAAGCAGGCACTGGATGCTGGGTCAGATGCTCTGGTTTCCACCAAAATGCAAAACAACTCAGCTCTGGTGAGAAGGAGCTGGGAGTGCTGGGGGACTGTGGGATCACTATGAGCCAGCAATGTGGCTCTTGTGGCCAAGAAGGTCTCCTGGGGTATATTAAGAATAGTGTGGCCAGCAGGTCGAGGGAGGTTCTGCTTCCCCTCTACTATGTTGTGATGAGGCCATATCTGGAGGACTGGGTCCAGCTCTGGGCTCCCCAGTGCAAGAGAGACAGGGAACCGCTGGAAAGAGTCCAAGGGACAGCCACAAGGGTGCTTAGGGGACTTGAGCATCTCCCTTGTGAAGAGAGTCCTGGGGTTGTTTAGTCCAGCAGAGGCCACAAAGATGCTGAGGGCTCTGGAGCATCTCTGTAAGGAGAAAAGGCTGAGAGCCCTGGGGCTGGTGAGCCTGGAGAAGAGCAGCTCCGGAGCGGATCTGAGCAATGCTCAACAAGAGCTAAAGGGTGGGGGCAAAAGGCTGGGCCAGGCTCTTGTCAGTGGTGCCCAGGGACAGGACAAGGAGCAATGGGCACAAAATGGAACCCAAGAGATTCCATCTGAATAGGAGGAGAAACTTGTTTGGTGTGAGGGTGCTGGAACCCTGGAGCAGGCTGCCCAGAGAGGTTGTGAAGTCTCCTTCTGTGGAGATTTTCAAAACCCTTTGGACATTGTGACCCTGGCAAGCTGCTGTGATTGCCTCTGCTTTAGCAAGGGAGTTGGACCTCCTCAGAGGTCCCTTCCAAAGGCTACAGTTCTGTGATAACCTTTCCCCATATGAGTGGAGTTCATTTTATCTCCACAATTCATTGCAGAGGAAGGAAAAATTCAGTTGGGAGGCCACCTACAGCACTGCAAATCCCTTTGCCAGCAGTTGGTTCTGCCCATTTTACAGGTGAGAAATGAAGGAACAGAGAAAAGCTCAAAGTCCTGCAATCAGTTCCTCCAGAACTAAAGCAGATTCCCCTTTGCCACTGTAGCTAATGAATCATCTCAGTATTCAGTGACAAACCAAGGAAAAAAAGTGATTTTTTTTTTTTTATTTTACCCTAGGAAGAATAGGATCCAATAGATATTTTGAAGTACACCTTTTTTTTTTTTTTTTTTTTTTTTTTTTTGCCTGGAAGCTGTGTGATTTTGCCCTGAATAACATTTTTAACCTCTGGGTTTTCTGAGTGTGAAGTATATTCTAAGGAAATGAAGAAAAAAGACCTCAGGTGGGAGCTTTAGGCTTTCAGCCTGCCTGGTCACAGTCACTGTGCATACATCAGGGTCTGCAGGCCAGACCTTGGTTATCTCCAGGAGGTGACAGTCAGGCTTGCTTGATCTGAATGCCACCTTGACTCAGCAGAGTTTATTGGCAAGATGAATTAACCCAGAAATAAAATCCTGCTCTGTTTTTAAAAAGCATGTCCACACTTGAAGTTATTCAGGAGCAGCTGAACTCCAGGCATGGCTTTGGTATCTCTGAGGGTTATCTCTGCCACAGTCACGAAAGGATCAGGAGACCTGCCTGGGAGCTCAGAACTCAAAGGTGTTTATTTTAGAAGCAGTGATTGCTCACAGCAGGGCTGGGTTGAAAAACTGCTCTGTTCAGCTTCCTGACTTTGGTAGCACTCAGTGGTTCTGCAGCAAAGATAACTCTAGCCCTTTCCAAATGGCTAAGGATAAGCTGCTCAGTCCAGCAGCAAAGTCCCCTTGGTGAGCAGAGTGAACACTGCAGTCCCTGTCCTGCCTGTTTGACAGCTCTCAGCCTGCACAGGTGGATGCATTATGCATCATCAGAAGATCATTCCAACATTTTAAAAGTTCAGCAGGACTGTGTGCCTTGGCCACCTCTCCTGCAGTGAGCTCCTCAGGCTAGATGGAGCCCTTGGCATCATCCTGCCCTTGGCACAGGAGAGATGCTGCCTGCTACCAGACCCTCCAGCCCTTCCCTTTGCATTGCAAACCAGCAGTGAGAGACCAAAGAGCAGGGAGCTTGTCTCCCATCCCACTTGGAAGGGCAAACAGAGCAGGATTTTGCTCAAGAATGGATGAAGTAAAACCTTAGAAAGGTCCATCCTCAGCAGCCTGACACAGACCTGGAAGGTCTGAGTGAGGTTAACCAGATCATGAGATGTCTGGCCAGCTCCTCCTTGAGCTCCAGGCAAAACCAGCCTTCTGAAGTGCTGAGGAGGGAAGAAGCAGGTCTGGAAGGCAGAGAAGAGTACTTCTGCCTGGCTTTCCTCCAGCCAAAAGCAGCAAGGCTGTTGCTATGCTGGAAGCTAGGGTTGACCTGATGGCACCTTAGCTGTACCTCCATGCAGCCCTCCCACCATTCTCTAACACAGTGTAAGAGGCAGAAGCAAATACAACCTCCAGGTTCTGCTGCCTTGGGAAAGCATTTCAGAAAGCTCCTTTGCTTCCCTGACTGATGCTGGGCATTTCTTCTTCTGCCATCTCCTTCCCAGTCCCCAAGCTCTTTGGTGGCAAGAAGGTGAAGGACCAACAGCGTACATCCCACTGCCGAGCTCCACACTTACCTCTCTGCTGTGGAGGTGCCCCATAAGCTCCATAGCTCTGGAGGAGAAGCAGCAAAGAGAGCAGCAAGGCAGAGAAAATCCTGTCCATGGCTGCGGAGGAGCTGGAGGCTGGCTGCAGAGTGGCCAGCAAGAGCCTTGGCCCAGAGGTATTAACCTGCCCTTCCTCAGGGAGGCATGGAGCCAGCCCCTGACACGTGTGAACTGATGGGGGGGTGGGGGAGGGCAGGGGGGGCACCAAGGGGAGAGGGACAAGCAAGAAGGACCAGGAGAAAATATTGCAGGAAGGTGTGAAGGAGGAGGAGGAGGATGTCCAGCCTTGCCAGCCCCCATCCCTTCCACAATGGCTTCATTGCTGGGCTAAGGGGATGGGAAGCTATAAAGAGCCCCAAACTGCTGTGGTATGAAGGGGATGTGGGACCTTAACAGTGGGACCAGTGAAACCAGCCCTGGGGAACTGGGGCTGACCTGCCAATCACCAGCAAACCCTGGACTTGGCCACAGTAAGCAAACGTTCTGCGGTGTGTCAGCCTCGTGTCCTTCCTCCAGCAGAGCTCAGGGAGGGGTGGTGGTGGGAGAAAGTCGGGGAGGGTGGGGGGACGAGAGCAGCATCACACAAATCACCTCTCAGTCCCCACCTCTGCCAAGGGCAGGGCTGGCAACCAGCCTGTGGGATTGGAGGACTTTGCTTGCTTGGTTTCATTTGCAGGCAAATGCTTGGCTGGAGGAGAGGAAAAGGAGAGCAAAGCTCGGAGAGGCACAGGAGGAAGAGCAGGATGCAGAACAAATTTCTTCCTGCAGGAAACAGTTAGCTCTCTGTGAGGCTGTGCCCCCCGTGCAGGGGAGCAGGGAGGGAAAGGATGGACTCCGTAGCCTGAAACTGGAGCTAGCCAGGCAGATCGGGAGTTTGATCGGTTCCTCCCGGTGCAGCGTTCAGGTCTGTACACACGAGGGAGATGCAACCCCTGCCACCGAACACCAATCATCTACATCAACAAACGAGGCTGATGCTGCTGCAAGCGAGCAGAAAGCCAGCGTGCTCTCTCTGGAAGAGCTGCAGGGAGATTTGGCACCAGAGGAAGATGAATTTAATGCTGGGTTCATCACAAAGCAGGGCATCTGTTTGCTTTCCTGTTTTTTGATATCTTTTTTTCCAATCTAGTCACTTGCTATTCCACTCTAGTCAGCTGGTTAAAGCCCTTCACCTCTGGTGGATTAGTCTTTGCTCACCTTTCCAGCCACACACCCCTTGGAGCCCTCATCCATTTAATCTGTATTGTGTTAGTGCAGTGTTGTTGCAAACTCCCTTTAACTCAAAGCCTACTTTTGCTTCCCTTAGCCAGAGCCACTTTTTCTTTTTTTCTTTTTCTTTTTCTTTTTTTTTTCCACTCCAAAAGTGCTTCAACAGAGCCTGAGAGCTCCTGTGGAGAGAAGCTTTTTGATTAGGGAAGAAAGAACCTGTCCTCACAGAAGCTGCCAGGCCATTCTTAACTCTTTCAACGTTCAAAGTGGTAATTGAAACATTAAAAGGTGGTGTGTCCTCATGCAAAACCAGAATGGATTTGTCCTAGTGCTGTCTCCCAAGGTGCACATCCTCAATTGCAGCCTTTCCACCATCTTTGGAGCTAGCTGGAATTTTTTAGCCAGAAGGAGCAGATGCTCCAGAGGATTTTGGTTTTTCCTTCCCATTTGAGGACTTTGTTTTCCTCCCCTTTGATTTTTTTTGTTTTGCTCCCACTTGAGGGAGTTTGGGATCCCATTTGAGTTTGGTTTGGTTTAGTTTGGTTTGGTTTAGTTTGGTTTAGTTTAGTTTAGTTTAGTCTTGTTTTGTTTTGTTTTGCTTTGCTTTGTTTTGTTTTGTTTTGTTTTGTTTTGCTTTGCTTTGCTTTGCTTTGCTTTGCTTTGCTTTGTTTTGTTTTGTTTTGTTTTGCTTTGCTTTGTTTTGTTTTGTTTTGTTTTGTTTTGCTTTGCTTTGCTTTGCTTTGCTTTGCTTTGTTTTGTTTTGTTTTGTTTTGCTTTGCTTTGCTTTGTTTTGTTTTGCTTTGCTTTGTTTCATTTTGTTTCATTTTGTTTTGTTTTTCCTGCTCCCATTTCCCCTCTTGCTGTCATTGAGACCTTTTCCCAACCTTGGTGACTACCATTCAGGATGTGAAAACTGAAGACTTATCTTCATGGAGTAATATAAAAGAGCCATGCAGAGCATGGTATAAAAACTTGATGTGTAAATGCTTTGACAGAGAATCATAGAATGGTTTGGGTTGGAAAGGACCCTGATGATCATCCAGTTCCAACCCCCTGCCATGGGCAGGGACACCTCCCACCAGCCCAGGTTGCTCAAGGCCTCATCCAGCCTGGCCTTGAACACCTCCAGGCAGGAGACATCCACAACCTCCCTGGGCAACCTGTTCCAGTGTCTCACTACTCCCATCCTAAAGAATTTCTTCTTCCATCTCCAGTCTCCATCTCCCCTCTCCCAGCTCAAAGCCATTGTCTCTCATTCTGTCACTCCCAGCCCTTGTCCAAAGTCCCTCCCCAGCTCTCTTTTAGCCTCTTCAGGTACTGGAAGCCTGCTCTAAGGTCTCCCCTGAGCCTTCTCTTTTCTAGGCTGAACAGCCCCATCTCTTCCAGCCTGTCCCCACAGCAGAGGTCCTCCAGCCTCTGATTATCTTCATGGCCTGCTCTGGACCCACTCCAACACTTCCATATCCTTTTTGTCTTGGGAGCCCCGGAACTGGATGCAGGGCTCCATGTTTGGTCTCACGAGAGCAGACCAGAGAGGGACAATTCCCTCCCTCATTCTGCTGGTCACATTTATTGAATCATAGAAACATTAAGGTTGGAAAAAACCTCTAAGGACATCAAGTACAACCTTCTACTCCACACCTCTGTGACCAGTAGATCACGTCCCGAAGTGCCACCTCTAAACATGATCACAGAAACACAGCCTGGTTTGGGTTGGAGGCCCCTGTCTGTAAATACAGATGTCTGCACATCCATGCAGACACTTCCCTCCCCTCCATCCCTGCTTTTCATGGATCTGTTTATTTGTCCCTGGATTTAGATGAGTGCTGATATCTATAAATACCATTTGGTGATGTCCTCCTGTGCTTGTGGGCACAGAACTACCTTTGCTCCCCAGATATGTAGGACAGCCACACCTAGACATTTATGATTATTAGGGAATAAAAGAAAATAAAAGCATCAAATCTGGGAGATTTTTACCTCCAGACCTGTCTCTGATGAGGTTTCTCCTGCTCTCTGCCATGCACACAAGGATTTCTTGGTGCAAGACATTTCTTGCTTGCCATGAATGGGGATCATTCAGAGCCCTCCATAAATGAACTCTCTATGGCTGTTCTTGCTGAGGAAAACATAAAGTTTCTCTGTGTCATTTTGCTGTTAATTAGCAAAGGAAGATAAATACATTTCAGGTGAATATTTTCACTAGCAGGGCTTGTGGCAGGCAAGGAACATTAAAGCTTGGAAAACAGGGCGAGAGGCGAAGGCTGCACTGGGCACTGCAGGTCTGTGTCTGTAGCTCTGTAAAAAGAGTGTTTATTCGTAAAATATGAAACATCATTTCTTTTCCCCCCCCAGGCCTCCTGAAAATGCAAACACTGGGGGCAATCTTTCTAGAGGAAAATATGCATTTAAAGCTCTTCCCCAGCTTTGCTTGCAACGTCAACAGGCAAACCATTAATGGCCAGAAACAGCCTGGCCGCACTGCAGAGCCCCTGTGGTAGGCTTCGTGTGTCCTGGCACAGGGAAGGGCTCTGCATCTCCTCCCAAAACATTCCCCTCCATGTCTCCTTCCTAAAAAAGTGCTTGTTTTAACTCCCAGGTCCTCTCTTTCTTCACACTGCTGGATGGTCAGCAGAAGATCCTGGTTCCACCTAGCTCCTGCTGGAATCATAGAAACGTTTGGGTTGGAAGAACCCTTCAAGATCATCCGGTCCAACCATTCCCTAACTCTGCCAAGGCTGCTGCTACACCATGGCCCTCAGCACCACATCTCTGCCTCTTTGAAATACCTCCAGGGATGGGGATTCAACCACCTGAGTGCTGCATCCAGCTCTGGAGTACTCAGCACAGAAAGGACATGGAGCTGATGGAGCAGGTCCAGAGGAGGGCCACAGAAATGCTCAGGGGGTTGGAGCAGCTCTGCTTCGAGGACAGGCTGAGGGAGCTGGGGGTGTTCAGCCTGGAGAAGAGAAGGATCCAGGGACACATAATAACAACCTTTTAGTACCTGAAGGGGAACCACAAGAAAGATGGAGATAGGCTGTTCCCAGAGGCCTACAGTGATAGGACAAAGGACAATGGCTTCAATCTAGAGAAGAGCAGATTTGGATTGGATGTTAGGGACAAGTTCTACACCATGAGGGTGGTGGAACTCTGGAACAGGTTGCCCAGGGAGGTGGTTGAGGTCCCATCCATGGAGATATTCAAGGTAAGGCTCGAGAAGGCTCTGGGCAACCTGATCTAGTGGAGGATGTCCCTGCTGACTGCAGAGGGGTTGGCCTGGATGATCTTTGGAGGTCCCTTCCAACCCAAACCATTCTGTGATTCTATCCATGGACCAAAATTTTACATCCACTTCTACTGCCCCTTGAAGGCTCTTAGAGCAGAGTCAACAGCAGGAGTGGGAACCCCTTGAAGCAGAGGCATGGAGAACAGAGCAGCCACCTACCACAGCTTTCAAGACCTTTTCAACACAGAAGAACCCTGAGGAGAAGTTACCCAAAGCTGAGCATCTTTTGTCCTTGCTGTTCCAGGTACTTCAGCCACCTGAGTCTGTACAGGTAGGTGGTGGAGTCACCATCCCTGGAGGTGCCCAAAAAATGCATAGATGTGGCACTTTGGGATGTGGTTTAATGACCATGGTGGTGTTAGGTTAACAGTTGGACTTGATGATCTTAGAGGTTTTCTCCAACCAAAACCAGTTCCATGTCATTCTATGAACCACATACCTCTGGGCAGCACCAGAGCTGGCAGAGGTGGCAACTTCTCATTTGCCACAAGACAAACAAGTCTGCTGCCATCAGCTACATCAGTGTAGATTCTTTCTCTGTCACTGTATGCAAAAGCATTTCAGGGAAAGGAAGCTGAGATGGGAAAAGCCAACAGCAAGATGACATTTTTGTTTCAATGGCACAGGCATGCTTCGTTTTCATTTGGCATTTTACTCCCCCCCTTTGTTTTCCTTGTGCCAGCCACTCTTTTAGTTTGCCATTTCCCGCTTGCCAAGCAGCAGACCATTACTGCAGTTCAGATCTTTGGATAAATTTCATACTGCAACGAGCCAGAGGGGTGAAAAAATCAAACCAAGCTGGTCCCTAAGGTGCTTCCGTGGAAATGACCCATGTGCTGGTTTGAGGCCAGCCAGAACATCTCTTGCCCCGAGAGGGACAAAAGAATGACACACGCAAACGGATTGGAGAGTGATGGAAAAGTTTAAATGGAAAAGCGATTGGTGAAAATACAGAAAAAACTACAAACTACAAAGCATAGTGGAAAAGAACATCCTAAAACATACAGAGTTCCTTACATAGTACCCAGAGGTTTCCCAATCCTTCCCTCCTCCCACCTGAGGGTCTACCCAATCCCTCAGGGCTCTTTCTTCCCCCTCCTGCTGCTAGGCAAGTCTCAGGCTGGCCAGGTCTGAGACTGCCCCCCCCTCCATTCTCCTCCTGGCATTAGGCCTAGTCAGGCCTAAGAGGCCTTGAGGATACTCCCCCGGCATTACCCGATAAGAGAGGACATCTCCCATGGGAGCAGAGAGGGAAGAAAGAGGAAGAGGATGACTCTGAAGATGGCTTTATAGGGTGCAGGATTTATGGGTAGAAATACGCCGTTTCCTGTGTCCACCCCTATTGGGTGGGCACCCAGGACACCAGAGGTGTATCTCATGCAGCAGTGGCAGGGGGCACCCAGCCTAAACTGCCACAACCCACAACAATGGGAAGGTTTTGTGTGGGAGACAAGAAACCAGACTTCAGGGATCTGAAGGCATTTGCAAACTTCCAGTGAAGTTCAAGCAGAGAGCATTTAAAATAGGAGATTTTTGTTTAAACAATGCCTACAGCACTTTTAGACCTGGATCATAAATAATTCTTAGAAGGGATGGAGGCATGTGGTTATGTCACAGAATTCCCATCATGGGAGGGGGTAGAAAGGACCTCTGGACATCCATCCAGTCCAAGCCCCCTACTAAAGCAGGACACCCACAGCACCTTGTCCAGGATAACAATGCCAGGTGGGGTTGGAATCTCTCCAGAGAAGGAGACTCCACAACCTCTGCTCCAGGGCTCCAGCACCTTCACACCAAAGAAGTTTCTTCTCCTGTTCAGATGGAAACTCCTGAGTTCCAGTCTGTGCTCATTGCTCCTTGTCCTGCCACTGGGCACCACTGAGAAGAGTCTGGCCCCAGCCTCTTGCCCCCCACAGCTCCTTTAGCTCTTGCTGAGCATTGCTCAGATCCCCTCTGGGGCTGTTCTTCTCCCGGCTCAACACCCCCAGGGCTCTCAGCCTTTCCTTTTCACAGTTCCCTCAGGATCTCCACAGCCTCTGCTGGACTCCCTCCAGCAGTTCCCTGTCTCACTTGAACTGGGGAGCCCAGAACTGGACTTAGGACACCAGACCTGACCTCACTAGGGCAGAGTAAAGGGAAAGGAGAACCTCCCTTGACCTGCTGGCCACACTCTTCTTAATATACCCCAGGAGACCATTGGCCTTCTTGACCACAAGGGCACATTGCTGGCTCATGGGGAGCTTGTTGTCCTCCATCACTCCCAGATCCTTCTCCAGAGAGCTGCTTCCCAGCAGGTCAGCCCTCCCCTGTACTGCTGCAGGATGTTGTTCCTCCCCAGGGGCAGGACTCTACCCTTGCCCTTGCTGAACTTCAGGAGCTCCTCTGCCCAACTCTCCATCCTGGCCAGGTCTGGCTAAATAGCAGCACAGCCTGACAGGGTGTCAGCCACTCCTCCTGGCCACACTACTTGAGCCAGAAGAGGGCTAGGAAGGGACAAACAGCCAAATTCTGAGTAGTTTTCTGTTGATGTTGATTGCATTGTAAACAAACCTGGTAGCTGTAGTAAACACAACTTTCTGGCCCTCCAGTCTCAGAGAAAACTCCAAGGTGGAGCAAAATGCTCAGCAATTTTTATTTTATCTTTCTCTGGCTTCCTTTGATCTTCCCCTGTGAGTGTTTTTGAGTTGGATTCACAGCCTCCATTTTCCAAGTGCTCAGAGAAATGGTGACAAAAGCTTCAGTCAGAGCTGCAGTTCTGGTCTTTTATCCCCAGTGTGCTTCTATTTCAGGGTGTTATTGGGAGTGAAGAAGACTCTCTCTGACTTCTTCATCACCAGGAAGACATTTACTGCCCCAGCACTGGACTGGGAAAAAGATATTTACAGCATTGGGCTCAGTGTAAAGCATAAACCAAATGATATAAAGGGTGAAGGAGTGGGGAGAGATGATGGCTTTACACCCAGCCCTTCCACCAGCTCATGATCAAAGAGCTACTGTTTATCCTTGAAGCTGCAAAGGGCTGGCAAATGTCCTTCTGCTCTGCTGCTGGGAATAGGAAATGCTGGTTATGGCCAGGCAGTGTTTGTGTATTTTATTGGTCACACTTCTTTCAGAGGGATTATTTTTTATTTGCCATCTTCACCCTGGCCCACATCTTCCTGTGTTGGATTCTATGGTCCTGCTCTGGCAGCAGGGTTGGACTCCATGATCTCCAGAGGTCCCTTCCAACCCCTAACATCCTCTGATCCTGTGTTCCCCCTCAGACTGTGTTGCCTCCTAGCCATTGTTCCTTTCTCTCATTTTTGACCACCTGCAAAACCCTATGGAGCTCATGTCATAGAATCATAGAATCATGGAATTGTTTTGGTTGGTAGAGATCTCTAAGATCATCCAGTCCAACCTTCAACCCAGCACCACCATGGTCACTAAACCCTGGCCCCATGTGCCATGGCCACACATTTCGTGAACCCCTCCAGGGATGGGGACTCCACCACCTCCCTGGACAACCTGTTCCAACCTCTGACCACTCTTGCAGCATATAAATTTTTCCTAATCTCCAACCTAAACCTCCCCTGGCACAATTTCAGGCCATTTCCTCTCCTTCTATCACCTTATCCTAGGGAGAAGAGACCATCCCCCACCTCACTGCAACCTCCTTTCAGGGAGCTGTGGAGAGACAGAAGGTCTCCCCTTAGCCTCCTCTTCTCCAGACTGAACATCCCCAGCTCCCTCATTTGCACTTCACCAGCCCTGTTCTCCAGACCCTTCACCAACTTTGCTGCCCTATGTCCTCCCTCCATGCTTCGACTTTCTCCACTTGCATGGTGCCACCAGCAGCAGCAGCTTGGCCTGGGTTATATGTGGGTAAACAGCAGTATAAGAGTCATGACTGGCAAAGATGAAGGTCACTGTGCAGGCAGATCTTTTCCTGCCAACACAGCAGCTGGATCAAGGCAAATAGTGGTGATATAGAGGCTCAGACAGCCCAGAGAGTTGGTAGAATCATGGAATCATAGAATTGTTTTGGTTGGAAAAGATGTCTAAGATCATGGAGTCCAACCATCAACCTAAGAGCACCATGGCCATTAAACCATGCTTAAAAGAACCATTCCTGGTCAGGCTGTTTGAGGCTCTGAGCAACCTTCTCTGGTTGAAGATGTCCCTGCTGACTGCAGGAGGATTGGATTGGATGAGCTTTAAGGTCCCTTCCCACCCAAACCATGCTAGGATTCCATGGAAAGGACCAACAAAGACTCTCTGGTCAAGAAGAAGAACATCTTTGTAAAATAACTTTCACCAGCAGAAATGTTCCAGAAATCCTTTGGGCAGAGACATGGATGAGAGCGATCCTCAGCTGGAGTCCATGACTTGATGGAGGAGAGAACAGACAGAAAGCAAATGGCAGCCAAAGGATCTGGGCTGATGCATGAGCATGCTGCCTATTGCTGTCATTCTGGGCCCACCACTGGGGACAGCAGCAGCAGTGACTTGGTTGGACTGATGCAAGTGAGTAATTATCTTCATGACTGTCTGCAGGAGAGCTAAAGCACAGCCCAGCTTTTGATTTATGCAGATGTAACAGTGCCTAGCCCAGTCTCCAGGCTCCCAGTCCTGCAAGGTTTGGAGGTGTCATTCAAATCAGCAGGAACCAAGGCTTTCTGTACTGGATAGAATCAACCAGATTGGAAGAGACCTCCAAGATCCTCCAGTCCAACCTATCACCCATCCCTAAGCAATCAACCAGACCATGGCACTAAGTGCCTCATCCAGGCTTCTCTTGAACATCTCCAGTGATGGTGACTCCACCACCTCCCTGGGCAGCACATTCCAATGGGCAATCTTTCTCTCTGTGAAGAACTTCCTCCTAACATCCAGCCTAGACCTCCCCTGGCACAGCTTGAGACTGTGTCCTCTTGTTCTGCTGCTGGTTGCCTGGGAGCAGAGCCCAACCCCCACCTGCCTACAACCTCCCTTCAGGTAGTTGTAGACAGCAATGAGGTCTCCCCTGAGCCTCCTCTTCTCCAGGCTAAACACCCCCAGCTCCCTCAGCCTCTCCTCATAGGGTTTGTGTTCCAGACCCCTCACCAGCTTTGTTGCCCTTCTCTGGACACCTTCCAGTACCTCAACAGCTCTCTTAAATTGAGGAGCCCAGAACTGGACACAATACTCAAGGTGTGGCCTGACCAGTGCTGAGCACAAGGGAAGAATAACCTCCCTTGACCTGCTGGCCACACTATTCCTGATCCAGGCCAGGATGCCATTGGCCTTCCTGGCCACCTGGGCACACTGCTGGCTCATGTTCAGCCTGCTATCAACCAGCATCCCCAGGTCCCTCTCCGCCTGGCTGCTCTCCAGACACTCTGTCCCCAGCCTGTAGTGCTGCTTGGGGTTGTTGTGGCCAAAGGCAGCAAGAAAAGCAGGCAAGGCAACAAGAAAAGCAGGCAAGGCAGCAGGAGCCATGTGGGGCAGGACAGGCTGCAGTCACAGGCTGCTGGAGGAATGCCACACATCCATCACCTGGGATTCCCTCCTTGCTCCAGGGCCAGGCAGCACACTGCTTTACATCAGCTGGAGGAGATGCCAGGGAATGCTGCCAAGGTGCTGTCTTTGCCCTCTTCAAGCTCTATTTATACCCACTCATGGACACCAGAATATCCTTGGGATGTGAGAGACCTTTCCATCATCTCAGTCTGCCTGGTTCTGAGCACAGCAGCTCCTGTTGCACTAGGCATTTCTTGTGCCAGCTGCTAGCAGCTCTGTCATGTTTCCTGATGTCATTTCAAAGTCTGGTTGAAGCCAGCACCAGGAAAATGCTTCTGATCCTTCCCAACCTTCACTGCCCCTTGTTTCCTGCCAGCTTTGGTGCTGTTTAACATCCAGGAGGATTTGGAGAATCAGAAGGTTTGCTGAGTTTCTGTGTCAAAGGCTTACAAAAGGCAGAGGCCTGGGTTGCTGGAGCAGCCTGGCTGCCTTCACCAGACAGCACAGGTCCCTCAGTGGACAGGTTGAGCAAACATATCCCAAAGTCTGTGAATTGTGTATGGGAGCACTTCCAGCATGCAACTGGTTTGCAGCAGTGTCTCACTGGGACCAGCCCAAGGCTGAAAGAAGGAGCCTCAAGGAGGGCTGTCCTGTAATGAAAAACTCCTCTGCAGTGGTACAGAGCACAGCTCCATCTCACCCAGCCATGAGGACTGCCCAAGAGATTTGCTTATCCCAGCATGTTAGGGTTTGGAAGGGACCTCTGGAGATCACCTGTTCCAATCCCCTTGCTAAAGTAGTGTCACCCACAGCAGCTTGCCCAGGATCACAATGGCCAGGGGGGTTTGGAATCTCTCCGGAGAAGGAGATTACAACCTCTCTGGGCAGCCTGCTCCAGGGCTCCTGCACCTTAAAGTTAAGTTTAGCATCATAGAATTTTTGGGATTGGAAGGGACCTCGAGGATCATCCAGTTCTGACCCCCCTGCTATGGGCAGGGATGCTTCATACTACAGCAGGTTGCTCAGAGCCACATCCAGCCTGGCCTTAAAATCATCTCCTTGAATTCAAGTCGAACCTCCTGTGCTCTAGTTTGTACCTGTTGACCCTTTTCCTCTCAATGGCCACCACTGAAAGGAGCCCAGCCCCATCCTCATGATCTCCACCTTTCAGCTCTTGCTGAGTCCCTCTCAGGCTGCTCTTCTCCAGGCTCAACAACCCCGGGGCTCTCAGCCTTTCCTTATAATAGAAATCATAGAATCACAAAATGGGTTAGGTCAGAAGGGACCTCAAGGACCACCCAGTTCCAACCCCCCTGCCATGGGCAGGGACACCTCACACTACAGCAGGTTGCTCACAGCCACCTCCAGCCTGGCTGCAAAAACCTCCAGGGATGAGGCTTCCACCACCTCCCTGGGCAACCTCTGCCAGTGTCTCACCACCCTCATGGGGAAGAATTTCTTCCTAACATCCAATCTGAATCTCTCCATTTCTAGTTTTGTTCCATTCCCCCCAGTCCTATCTCTACCTGACACCCTCAAAAGTCCCTCCCCAGCTTTCTTATAGCCCCCTTCAGATACTGGAAGGCCACAAGAAGGTCTCCTCAGAGCCTTCTCCTCTCCAGACTGCACAACCCCAACTCTCTCAGTCTGTCTCCAGAGCAGAGCAGCTCCAGCCCTCTGCTCATCCTTGTGGCCCTTCTCTGGACACACTCCAGAATATTCCAGTACCCCAGGTTGCTCAGGCCCTGTCCACCCTGATCTTGAACACTTCCAATCCCAGTCCCAGTCCAGTCATGTTAATCTAATGAACATCTCCAAGGTCCTGGAGCATCTCCACCTCCTTGAGATTCTAAAAGTGGTCAAGTTCCTCTAACACATCTGTTGTGATCATCAGCTCAGTCCTCTCTTTACATCAAAGAATTGCTGATCATTTCTCCTGTGCACTGGGGGTAAAACAAAATAAATAAAAAGCAGTGTGTGGAGCAGCCTTAAGTCTGTCTGAATTGGTTCTGAGACTCACATCAGTAAATCAGTTTAGAGAAGGAAAAACAGTGGAACAGTAGCATGCTAAAAAGAGCCTTTTGTCAGTCTCAAGCCCAGCATTGATAGCACCATCCTGACTTAATCACAGGCTTTGGGACACCTTGGGTTCAGTTTGTGTTGGCAAAACCATCTGACATTGCAGAAAACCAAAACCACTTCCTGTCTAGAGCTCAGCCTGGAAGCTCACAATCAATCCATACATTTTATTGCATTGCAGGGTTGTTTTTTTTTTTTTTTTTTTTTTTGGAGCCAGGCATTCACAGGGGACTCTTCTGAGCTCTGCATGAGGCAGCAGCATGGTCTGGCTTGCTTAGAGCCATGGAACATGAGGTGCATCAAGAGGAGTGTGTCCAGCAGATGCAGGGAGGTTCTCCTCCCCCTCTACTCTGCCCTGGTGAGGCCACACCTGGAATATTGCATCCAGTTCTGGGATCCCCAGTTCAAGAGGGACAGTGATCTGCTGGAGAGAGTCTACTGCCTGGTGAGGAGAGGCTGAGAGCCCTGGGGCTGGTTAGTCTGGAGAAGAGAAGACTGAGAGGGGATTTAATAAATGTTTGTAAATATCTGATGGCTAGGGGTCAGGAGGGAGGGGAGAGGGACAGGGACAGGCTCTGCTCAGTTGCACCCTGGGATAGGACAAAGGGCAATGGATGGAAACTATAGTACAAGAGGTTCCATCCCAACATGAGGAAGAACTTCTTCACTGTGAGGGTCACAGAGCCCTGGAGCAGGCTGCCCAGAGAGGTTGTGGAGTCTCCTTCTCTGGAGACTTTCCAACCCCATCTGGATGTGTTCCTGTGTGACCTGTGTTGGATTCTGTGGTCCTGCTCTGGCAGGGGGTTGGACTGGATGATCTCTGGAGGTCCCTTTCAACCCCTAACATCCTGTGAGCTGTGATCCTGTGAACATCAGGCTCATTTAGAGGATCAAGTGTGTACCAGAAGGCTCAAAGTGTGTGTTGGTTGTTCTCTAGCTGCTTTAGCTGTGCTAGCAGAGTCAATTAAACCAAGAGGCTCAGGGACTGTTTAACCCTGCTGCAGGAACTAAACAGCCAAAAGCATCATTAACAGGAACTTAATTAGTGGTGGAATTTGAACCACTTAAAGACAGAAGAGGATTTTTCACACTGTTTAGCTGGATCACGTCAAGGAACCCTCATTGGGTTTAGAAGCCAAGTGAACTGTCAGCATTTCTCCTAATGATAATTTGGGCAGACACAGTTAATTGGGGTTTGGTCAGTCCTGGGCAGGGGAAGGCAGCCTGGTGAAGGTGTCCCAGTGCTGTCCCTGGTGATAGTGTACAAGAGGGAGGAACAAGCTGGGTGCTCAGATGAAACTGTCAGGCTGGCTGTTGCAGACACTATCTTGTCCTTTATGAGCAGAGCACACATAAGATCACATCAGCTTAAGACCAAAGGACCATTTTGCTAACAATGTTTTTCAGAAAGCAAACTCCTAAGAGGAGTGTGGCCAGCAGGTCCAGGGAGGTTCTCCTCCCCTTCCACTCTGCCCTAGTGAGGCCTCAGCTGGAGTTTGTGTCCAGTTCTGGGCTCCCCAGTTCAAGAGGGACAGGGAAATACCAGAGAGGGACTAATGGAGGCTTATGAGGATGATAAAGAGAATGAAACATCATCTGTATGATGAGGAAAGGATGAGAGCCCTGGGGCTGGTTAGGCTGGAGAAGAGAAGGCTGAGAGGAGACTTTATTAACGTTTACAAATACCTGAAGAGTGGGGGTCAAGAAGAAGGGGCCAGGCCCTTTCCAGTGATAGGATCAGGGGCAACAGACATAAACTGGAACCCAGGAGGTTCCACCTCAACTTGAGGAGAAAGTTCTTTGGTGTGAGGGTGCTGGAGCCCTGGAACAGGTTGCCCAGAGAGGTTGTGGAGTCTCCTTCTCTGGAGGCTTTCAAAACCAGTCTGGCTGTGTTCCTGTGTGGCCTGCCCCGGGTGATCCTGCTCTGGCAGGGGGATTGGGCTGGGTGATCTCCAGAAGTCCTTTCCAACACCCACTATTCTGTGACTGATTCTATTGCTTCCTTGCAGCATATTTGGGACAGCCAGGACAGCATCATTCAGAAATCAGACAGCAAAGTATTGAAGCCATTAACATGTTCATGACTTTTCTTCTTTTTTTTTTTCTCCTATTATTTATTTGAAACTCCTCTTTCAAATCACACTAAAAGCACAAAACCCAAAGTACAGACACTCAGGCATGACATGGCAGAGCAGTACAGTGACAGTCCCAGCACGCTGTGCGCACTATCAATCATCATCAGAAGCAGACAGGATGAAGTCTGCATCATAGCCATCTGAAATCTTCACTCTTTTGCTGATCCCTTTCCCATAGGGTCCTGGTCAAAGGTGCTGGTTGGCAGAGCTTCAGCATTGGACTGTCTCAGCAGAAAGGTTCTTGCCCTTTCCCCCCACATTCCACTTCCCGAATGTCTCAGCTGGTGAGTTAGATGTGAGACAGATGAGGAACAGCATCTTGCTGGCAGAAAGCAAGCCTGACAAGGGCTTCAGGCCAGTGCCTACACTTCACATCAGCCAGATGGCAGAGGCCAGTGGTGGGAACCTCTGCAGTGCCTGGTGCCAAGCTGATGAAAATCAGCACTGCAGCTTGGTAGCACCAAGCCAAAAGTGCCAGTGTAGAACAAGGCACCAACTCCAGTGGTTCCCCACCACTCTTTGTAGGCTCATAAGGTGGGCTGGGTTGAAATAAGCATGATAAGGACTTCTCAGTGAGGCTGGCTATCTGGCAGCAGGGGTAAGAGGCACCAACAGCAATGCAGATGTCTTCTCACCATGAAGGGAGCTTAGATTGTTACATAGGGCGGTGGGGATTCCTTGGAAGGCAACTCTAAGGCTTCCTCATATGATGGCAGCACAGCCTGAAAGAGAAGACCATTAGTTGTGCTCTGGGGATCTCACAAAGGGTTTGATCTTGGGTGTATTTCCACCTAGCTCAAAGCAGGGTAGAAGACCCACATGGGCTGTAAGACATAAAGCACAGAAATCCAGGAGAGTTAGAGGTCAGCAGCACCTCCTCCTCCCAAAGCATGGCTGCAACAAATGGACCAAGGCTCTTTAATGGCCAGAAAAGAAGCCTCATTGCCCAAGCTCAGATCATTGCAGAGGGCCGTGAGGCAGGCACAGCAGGGCACAGGCTGCTGGCAAGACAAGGCTCAGCATAGCTGCCAGCTTTCAAGGAGACAAATGCCTACACTTAGCATTCTGTAATCCTCCTCTTTACTTCTCATCCATCTGTAGAGCATCTTTTGGTTTTGGAAGGGCTTCAGTATCTTTCCATTGTGTCAGAGCAGCTGGATGCTACTCTCCAAAGAGATCACCTAGGGAGGGACACTGATACTCAGTAGTCAGCAAGCTGTTAAGGTGAAGTGCAATGCACCAAATCTCTCAGACACTGACCCACTGAAAGGTGAAGGCCACCTTCATTTTAACAAGGGTAGCTCTATCATTCCTCAGAAACCAAAGTTCAGCTCAAATTAAAAATACATCTCTGGATCAGAGAACAGAAGTGATGTGCCTGGAGCCTGAATTTCAGGTTCCCTGCAGGTTCCATTGGTTTTGAAATATTTTATGCAGAAGTAGAGACATAGAATAGTTTGAGTTGGAAAGGACCTTAAATATCATCCAGTTTCAACTCCCTTGCCTTGGGCAAGGACATCTTGTACCAGACCAGGTTGCTCAAGGCCCCATTCAACCTGGTTCCTTCTCTGGAGACCTTCAAAGCCAACTTGGGTATGTTCCTGTGGAGCCTGCCCTAGGTGACCCTGCTTTGGCAGGGAGGTTGGACCTGGATGGAGGCAGAGGATGGTCTCTGGAGGTCTCTTCTAACCCCTAGCATCCTGTGATTCTGAGGCTTAGAGCCTCCACAACTTCTCTGAGCAACTTGTTCCAGTGTCTCTCCACCCTCATGAGGAAGAATTTCTTCCTAATGTCTCATCTAAATCCAGCTTCTTCCAGATGGAAGCCATTGCCCCTTGTCCTGTCACTCCAAGCCTTTGGATAAAGTCCCTCCCCAGCTCTCCTGTAGCCTACTTCAACTACTGGAAGGCTGCTCTAAGGTCTCCCCGGAGCCTTCTTTTCTCCAGGCTTTACATAAAGTTAAAGGACTGTAACATAATTGGATATTGATTATCTGTAGCTGTTAATGCACTTCTGAAGGATTAAACTATCTCTCAGACCATCAAAAGAAACCCCAAAAGTTAAGACCCTCCTGCACCTCATCAGTCTAAACTTTGCCTTCTCATGATGTAAACCTGAAGCAGTTTTTA
Source organism: Indicator indicator (assembly GCF_027791375.1). Taxonomy (NCBI): domain Eukaryota; kingdom Metazoa; phylum Chordata; class Aves; order Piciformes; family Indicatoridae; genus Indicator; species Indicator indicator. The sequence continues at coordinate 1,370,981 of NC_072042.1, read as the reverse complement.
CTCACCTTTTCAACTGCTTGTGGGTCGACTTTCACCTCCTCTCTCTTGCTGGCTTTAATATACTTAAAGCAGCTCAGGACACACTTGAACATATAGGCCTGGAAAGGAGAGGGAGAGTGAAGTCTTCCACTACATTGCAAGCCAACAAGAGCACTTCCATTTGGCCACCAGCCTGCCATTGTCCTGCTCTCTTCTCTGGAGGTAGAGATTATGAGACTGGGTCAGCCTCTCTTGGTCCTCCACCAGAGAAGTAAGAATTCCCTCTGTGCAGATTCCATCTGTTCAGTAGGACCAGCAATACCTTTAAATGCAAGCAGGACCTCTGAGAGCACAATGGCACCAGGTGGGAAAGGAGAGGGTGTCCTCCATGGTATGGTTCTGAGCAAGCTCCAAAGCCAGCACATCTCAGAAAAGCAGCTGGGGCACAACAGTCACCTCTGAGAGATGCAAGACTCTCTTGTCAACTAGAACTGACCTGAAAGTTCATCTCAGCTACCAAAATCATAGAATCATGGGATCAAACAATCATGGAATCATGGAATCACAAAATCATAGAATACCAGAATCATGGAATCATAGAATCCCAGAATCATAGAATCATGGAATCATGGAATCATAGAATCATGGAATCATAGACTCCCAGAATCATAGAATCATGGAATCATGGAATGATAGAATTTGTCAGGGTTGGAAGGGATGTCAAGGATCATCCAGTTCCAACCCCACTGCCATGGGCAGGGACACCTCACACCACAGCAGGTTGCTCACAGCCACCTCCAGCCTGGCTGCAAAACCCTCCAGGGATGAGGCTTCCACCACCTCCATGGGCAACCTGTGCCAGTGTCTCACCACCCTCATAGGGAAGAATTTCTTCCTAACATCCAATCTGAATCTACCCATTTCTAGTTTTGCTCCATTCCCCCTAATCCTATCACTCCCTGACACCCTAGAAAGTCCCTCCCCAAAATCCAACCCAATCCCATACTTGCAGGAGCTACTCTCTTCTGAGAAGTCCACCTTGCACCTCCCTGAGGTAGAAGACGCAATCAAGGGAGCCTTGCTGAGGAAAATGGAGCAATTGATGGATTGTGGCAGAAGAAAATAAGCCAAGGCTGTGAAACATACCATATTAAATAAATATTTTCCCTGCTCTGCAGAGCCAGGCCAAGTCGTGTGCCTCTTGTTTTTATTGGCAGAAAAGCCTCCTTCAAAAACAGTTAACATTTCCAAAGGAACATTGGGAGTTGTATGCCCTGAGAAGGAGCCATCTAGCTTAGGATTTGCTAGAACAATGAGGGCTGTTTGCCTTGACACAAAGCCAAGACAAAGAAGGAGAACAAGGAATGAAGTATCTGAGCTCAATGAAGTATCAGTCTCTCAAGCAAGCTTCCAGAGATGAGGAGATAAATCCAAACTTTGACCACCCTTAGGGAATACTGCAAGAAACCTTCCCCCTTCCAAAAGCTTCTTCAGACAAGGAGAGAACATGCAAGGCATTGAAGCCATCATATAAACTGTACAAACTTACTCATCTGAGAAAGAGATCTAAAAAATAAAGTAAATGAAAATCATACAGCAAAAGACTCTTTCTTTGTTTTGGTTATGGAAGAGGTTTGGTTTTTGTTCACAGTTTCTATACCAAATTCAATGATTGCCTTCAGTTAGGACTGGTGAAGCTGCTTTCAGTCAGGACTGATTAGGGGACTTGAGCATCTCGCCCCGTGAAGAGAGACTGAGAGCCCTGAGGCTGTTTAGTCTGGAGAAGAGAAGGCTGAGAGGGATCTGATCAATGTCTATCAATAGCTGAGGGGTGGGGGGCAAGTGGAAGGGGCCAAGATCTTTTTGATGCTTCACAGTGATAAGACAAGGAACTACAGTTTCAAACTAGAACATAGAAGATTTCAGCTCAACATGAGGAGAAACTTCTTTACAGTGAGGGTGACAGAGCCCTGGAGCAGGCTGCCCAGGGGGGTTGTGGAGTCTCCTTCTCTGGAGACTTTCCAGACCCATCTGGATGTGTTCCTGTGCAGACTCCCCTGGGTGATGCTGCTCTGGCAGGGGGTTGGACTGGATGATCTCAGGAGGTCCCTTCCAACCTCTGATATACTGTGAGACTGAGACTGTGATCCTGTGGTGCAAGCAGTAGCAGACTTGAGGTGAGTGTGTAAGTACCCACAGATAATGTAGAGGCAGGCAGGGACCTTAGGATCATCCTGTTGCTGGCTAACTCAGAAGTCACTGTAGGATACCCTTGTCCACACTGAACTGTAGAGGAAAAACTCCTCTGGCAGCTCTTGACATAGTAAGTGGGTGAGAAGCTTGTCCTAGAGGTCAGGAAGTGAGCTGCTTCTGCAGTAATTATGTTAAAGCCCTCCTCTCATTTCCCATCAGAAATGTTTTACTCCCCTTGGCTCCTGCATTCTTATCATCATGCTGGTGGAGGGGGATGGCTGAGGTGAGATAAAGATTGCTTGTGGATACACAAACCAGCAGGGGAGCCTGCTCTGGGGGTGCTGGGTAAGCACCACCCCTTCACTCACTCTGCCCTTTGAAAGAACTTAGACTTGACTCCAAGGAGCTTAGACTTGAGCAGCTGATGGTCTCATCACTGGGGCTCTACAAGGAAATGTAGTAGTGACCACGCTGGTGAGCAGCTGGAAAGCTGCACAGAGAGACTTGCACATTGCAGCAGGACAGGGAATGACAGGACTGGGGGGAATGGAGCAAAAATAGAAATGGGGAGATTCAGGATGGATATTAGGAAGAAATTCTTCCCCATGAGGGTGGTGAGACACTGGAACAGGTTGCCCAGGGAGGTGGTGGAAGCCTCATCCCTGGAGGGTTTTGCAGCCAGGCTGGATGTGGCTGTGAGCAACCTGCTGTGGTGTGAGGTGTCCCTGCCCATGGCAGGGGGGTTGGAACTGGATGATCCTTGAGCTCCCTTCCAACCCTGACAGTTCTATGATTCTGTAATTCTATGTTCCCTGCAAAGGGTGGCGTTAAATGAGAGAAAGGAGAGACAGGAACATTGTGTCTATCCCCCTAGCATTGTCAGAGAGCTCTTCCCTGCTGTAAGGATGAGCAATGTTTTGCAGGTCTCCTATGAGGTCACTGGCAGAGGTGTTTAGTGGAGCAGGTGCCCCATCTCCATCTGACAAACCACTCTTTGGCTGAGTGATGCTGTGGTGTGGGAAGCAGACAACTATTCGGGGACAGTAATTGCAAGCTGGCAGGCAAACAGCACCAGATACACAGAAACATTGCAGCTTAGGAGCAATGAAATGCTTGTGATGGGTCGTTGAGCAAGGCAAATTGTGCAGAAAGATCCTGAGCTAGTCCAACACATTTAGATGGTACCTTGGTGCAGGCATTCAGTGAATTAAAAGTGATGTGCCCTAAATTGGCTAAATGGTCTTTTCAGGTCTGAAATCTTTCCTGTTGCTGCCACGTTCCTCAGTAGGTCTTTGTCACTTGGGACAAAGTCTCTCATGAAAATGATTTTGCTGCCCAGGGAGGAGGGGAGGGATTGTCACTAAGGATTGTCACTAAGCTTAAAGGATGGGGGTGGTTCCCAGTGACTTGTTTGGAGGAGTTTAGCAGACCAAGGAACACTTCTGCCTGCTCATTGCTTTACTTATTTATTTATCCTCTTCCCCCTTCCCCCCAAATCCCTGCTTCTACAAAACTCCAGCACAAGAAGTCATTGCAGTCTGGTAGCTAACCCTGTGCAACGTTCAAATCAACCAATTTGCCAGGCTGGTGAGATTGTCAGGGTTGGAAGGGACCTCAAGGGTCAGGAGTTCCAACCCCTCACCCTACAGCAGGTTGCTCACAGCCTGGCTGTAAAAACCTCCAGGGATGAGGCTTCCACTACCTCCCTGGGCAACCTCTTCCAGGGTCTCGCCACCCTCATGGGGAACAATTTCTTCCTAACATCCCATCTGAATCTCCCCATTTCAGCTGGGTTTCAGGGTTATCTCCATTCCTATTGCTCAGTTTATGCAGGTATTCAAAGATATGTTGTGGCCAAGTCTGCAGTGCAATCACACAAAGATCAAATTTCACTCCACACTGGCTTGTCTGGGCACCTGGGAAGGGTCTGAAGCAAAAGTGCTTTCCAACAGAAGTAGCACTTTTTTTTTTTTTTTTTTTCACTGTGACAGAATCTGCTCAAGTACCTGGAAAAAAAAAAAATCAGGTTTTCTTAGCTGGTCTGAAACCCCTCAGTGAAAAACCTGTCCTCTGATCCACTGAAGCAAGAAGAATAGAAAGCACCTCATGGTGGAGGTTTCTGAGCTGTAAGCAGGATTTGAGAAGCTCAGGGGTTTTAATTAAATGTCAGGGTATCAGTGTGCACAGCTCCACTCCCAGCAGTCTGAGTGGAAGATCTCACCTGCTGCTTTATGACTGCATCTATTTTGGCACACAAGCACAGGAGAGTTTCCTCTGTTTGTTTCAAACATCTTAGCCTTCTAAATGGGCAGTGAGAGGTTCTGGAGGCAAGAGAGATTTTTTGCTTTACAATTCACACCTGCAGAAGCACAAACCCAGGGATTTGAACAGGAGACCTGCCTCAGACATAGCTCCTGTTATGCCCAAGGAGAGCCCAGTGAGGCTTTCCAGTGCCCTGGAGATTTGAGAGAGAAGTAAAACCACTTCCACCTTTTCTCCAGGCTAGAAAGCTTCTTTTCAGCCTCCCCAGACCCTGCAGTCATTTACCTTCAGGAAGAGGACAGCAATGAATGCAATGGTGAAGGTGACCATCACTTTGGCATATTCCTCTGTGGGTAACTTCTCCAGGGTTGGCAAAAAGCTCTGTGAAAAGAAGAAAAGAGGGAGAGGGTCTCAGCCATAAAAAGAGGAAAAGAGGGAGAGGGTCTCAGCCATGAAAAGAGGGAGAGGGTCTCAACCATGAAAAGAGGAAAAGAGGGAGAAGGTTTCAGCCATGAAAAGAGGAAAAGAGGGAGAGGGTCTCAGCCATAAAAAGAGGAAAAGAGGGAGAGGGTCTCAACCATGAAAAGAAAAGAGGGAGAGGGTCTCAGCCATAAAAAGAGGGAGAGGGTATCAGCCACAAAAAGAGGAAAAGAGGGAGAGGGTCTCAGCCATAGAAAGAGGAAAAGAGGGAGAGGGTCTCAGCCATGAAAAGAAAAGAGGGAGAGGGTCTCAGCCATAAAAAGAGGAAAAGAGGGAGAGGGTCTCAGCTACAAACACTTGATCCTTCTAACCAGGGTCACACAAAGTGGTGGAGATCCCAACAGGTTTCTCATCCTGCTTCTCAAAACCATGGGACAAGACCAGCACCTTTCTTTCCTCATCAGAATGAGCACAGGGAATTTCCACCCCCCTCCCCCTCCCTTCCTACTCTTTACACTCCTTTGGCAAAGATTTTCAGAGGACTATTTAAATGAGGACTAAAAGTGTGACTGTTTAATAAAGATGAAAAGTTGATGCATTTTCAATGTGTGCAGGAACGCTCCATCCAAATCATTTTGCTATACAATTTGCATCCATCAGACTCTTACAAGAAAAAAAACAAAAACAACAAACCCAAGGAGTACTGGGAAGAAACACATGCAGAAGCAAGCTGCCAGTCAAGAGCATCATGTTGGTGGGAAGGTGTGGAAAATCCTCTTTTGTCCTCACAGAGCAGCTTTGGGTGTACCACAGGGGTCAGAGAAAGTGTACTCTGTGTTAACAGCCACTTCCTAGGCTGAAAAAAATCAGCTGAGCTTGCTCAAATTGCACCCTGGGCTGTATTAAAAGGAGTGTGACCAGCCGGTCAAGAGAGCTGATTGTGCCACTCTGCTCTGCTCTGGGGAGACCTCATGTGCAGGGCTGTGTCCAGTCATGGAGCCCTCAATACAAGAGAGGCATGGAGCTGATGGAGATGGTCCAGAGAAGGTCACAAAGATGATCAGAGCACCTCTACCAGCCAGACTTTGACATTAACAAACTATCCAAAGTGGCTCTCTGGGCTGCTCTTCCATCCCAGGCAGATAGGCATCTCCAGAGGGGTTGAGCCCATCCTGAAGGTGGGATGGGTATGGGGCTTAGGTGGGCTGTGGAGCACATCCATCCTGAGGATGTGTTCTCTCCACCTCTGTAGGAACACCCAGCTTTGATTAGATGTTTAATGCTTAGATGACTGAAGTTGGAGCAGAAGATTCAGGATACACTAATTCCCTAAAGGTTCAGAATGATCTCCAAACCCAGGCACACTAAACACCCCAAAGGCATGAGAAGGAGCTGGGATTGTTCAGCCTGGAGAAGAGAAGGCTCCAGGGAGACCTTAGAGTAGCATTTCAGTATCTGAAGGGGACCTACAGGAAGGCTGGGGAGGGACTGTTCAGAAGGGGCTGTGGGGATAGGATAAGGAGCAATGGTCTGAAACTGGAGCAGGGCAGAGTTAGGTTGGACATCAGGAGGAAGTTCTGCACAGTGAGGCTGGGGAGACACTGGAACAGGCTGCCCAGGGAGGTGGTGGAGGCTCCATCCCTGAAGACCTCCAAGATCAGACTTGCTGTGGCCCTGGGCAGCCTGCTCTAGCTGGGGGTATCCCTGCTGCCTGCAAGGGGGTTGGACAAGATGACCTTTGAGGGTCCCTTCCAGCCCAATGCCACCTGTGAATCACCTACCATGCTGTCTGAAGACTTGAGGCTGAAATAGGTAGGGACCTCCACACAAGAGCTGCAGAGAGTCAGAATACTCAGGCAGAAGTCCAGCAGCTGCAGAGCCAGGAATGGGATCTTTGAGTGTCCCTGCTGCCAGAAGGGCAAGGAACAAGTGTTTGGTCAATGCTACAAGATTGTGGCACCTGCACAGGTTTCCCATGTTTTCCACAGGACCTCTGGCCTGTTCACACTGAGAACCTCAGTGGTTTAGTTCACTTACACCAGCCAAAAAGAGGAGCAAACCCTCTTGCTGGGCTGATTGATCCAAGCCCCACAGAAGAACCTCCTCCAGCTGGAGCAGTGACTCTTAGCTTATCTCCAGCAAACCCTTCCTTGCAGGGGCACACCCAAAGGGACCTCTCCAAAGCCATGAGATGGAAAATAAAAGTCAACAGGGAGATTCCCAGGCACAGGAAACTGAACAGTGTCACCTGCCACCAGTCCCCAACCACCTTGCCATGAAGAACCATGGCCCAAGGTAGTGATCCTTTATTCCTCCACTAGACATTGGTCTCCATTTCATAGAGAGCAGAGGAGGCCACCCCAGAAGTGAGCTGTTACCTACCACATGGCTCAGGGAGGACACAGAAATGATTGTTGGGACTTGTATGTAGGAGCTGAACATTGTCAGGAGGCTGAGGAGGAAGTCCATGACTTGCAGAGCAAGGAAAGGGATCAGGAGACGTTCCCTCTTCTGCAAAAGAAAAGCATTGCCACTTACTGCTCTTCTGAAGGGGAGAAGGAGACCAGCTATCAGCACCTGAAATGAGGTCTGTTAAGGTGCTCCAAGAATAAAGACTTCCCTGGAATATCAGCATCTCATTCCACATAATGAAGGGCATCAATACAAACTGGATCCCAGGAAGTTCCACCTCAACTTGAGGAGAAACTTCTTTGGTGTGAGACTGCTGGAGGCCTGGAGCAGGCTGCCCAGAGAGGTTGTGGAGTCTCCTTCTCTGGAGGCTTTTAAAACCCATCTGGATGTGTTCCTGTGTGCCCTGCCCTGAGTGACCCTGCTCAATGATCTCCAGAGGTCCCTTCCAACCCTAACATTCTATGATTTTGTGATTTTTTTTTTTCTCACCCCCTTGGAAAGTTTCTCTGAATTCTCACTGTGCCATTGACACTTGATGCCATCAGAGCTGTCATTCAGCTGTCCCCAGAGTTTACCACCACAGAGAAAGCTGAGTTCCCACACCAATGCCTGCTCCTTTCTTCTCCTGCAACAGGAAATGAAGCCCCAGTGTAATAGGGGAGTTGCAGTGTCCTCCGCCCTCCAGTATCTGACTTGCAAACGAGGAAGGAAAAGAGGCAGTAAAACAACATTTCAAGATTATAACATTTCACAAAATCACAGAATTAACCAGGTTGGAAAAGACCTTCCAGATCATCAAGTCCATCCTATCACCCAACACCATCTAATCAACTAAACCATGGCACTAAGTGCCTCATTTCCATTCCTGCAGCCAAAAATAGCCTTGATGGAAATGCCACCCAGGTTTGGTAAACCTGGCAGTGAGCAGCCTTGCAGATGAGCCCAAGACTGCAAACCAGATGTCTTCCTCCCACCCTGTGAGAGAGCAGAGAGATTTATCTGCTGCTGTTAGCACAGCTCAGCATTTTCACTGCCATCCTCTAGTCCCCTCTTCTAATGCCTCCAAACTCAGAGAGGCCTCAGCCAGCAGCTAATTGTCACTTGTGCAGAACATACCTTCATCACACCAAGGAGGAGGTTGAAGCTGATGGCAAAGAGCATGAGGATCAACAGGAAACTGGTGATGACATCAGCTACAAGGAAATAAAGAAGTTACCACAGTGCTGGAAGCTGGAGCCTGACGTCTCAGCTCAATCATCCCTCCAAGGGGGAGTTCAGGAGTGATACTCTGGCAGGAGGAATTGTGTATGTGGTGCCCAGTGAGAGGGCAAGAGGTAATGAGCACAAACTGCTGAGACCACAGCTGCAATCCTGTGTCCAGTTTTGGGCTCTTCAAGAGAGACAGAGACCTGCTGGAGAGAGTCCTAGGGAGAGCCAGGAGGATGCTTAGGGGACTTCAGCATCTCCCCTGTGAAGGGAAACTGAGAGCCCTGGGGCTGTTTAGTGTGGAGAAGAGAAGGCTGAGAGGGGATCTGATCAATGTCTATCAATAGCTGAGGGGTGGGTGTCCAGTGCCAGGGCCCAATCTTTTTTTTCAGAGGTGCACAGTAATAAGCCAAGGAACAATAGATACCAACTTGAACATAGAAGGTTTCACCTCAACATGAGGAGAAACTTCTTTGGTGTGAGGGTGACAGAGCCCTGGAGCAGGCTACCCAGAGAGGTTGTGGAGTCTTCTTCTCTGGAGACTTCCCAACCCCACCTGGCTGCTTTCCTGTGTGCCCTGCCCTGGGTGATGCTGCTCTGGCAGGGGGGTTGGACCTGATGATCTCTGGAGGTCCCTTCCAACCTGAAACGTACTGTGGTACTGTGGCACTGTGTTATTGTGAACTTGAACATAGGAAGTTCCATCTAAACACGAGGAGTAACTTCATGTTGAGGCTGGTGGAGCACTGGACCAGGCTGCTCAGAGAGGTGGTGGAGCCTCCATTTCTGGAGTCATTCAAAACCCGCCTGGACACCATTCTGTGCAACCTGCCCTGGGTGATCCTGCTCTGGCAGTGGGCTTGGACTGGATGATCTCCAGTGGTCCCTTCCAACCCCTATCATTGTGTGATCCTGTGAATGAATGCCATGCAGCTGGAAGGTAACCAGCCCTCTTTTCCCTTCCTTACAACCATTTTTTTTAATCTGTTTTGAAGGTGGATGGAGCCAGGTGGGGGTTGGCTTCTTCTTCCAGGTGGCAAGTGATGGGGCAAGAAGAAACAGCCTCAAGCTGCACCAGGGGAGGTTTAAGTTGGACATTAGGAAAAATTTCTTTTCTTCAAGTGTGGTCAGGCATTTTGTTTGGAAAAAACCTCAAAGACCGTCAAGTCCAACTGTCAACTCAACACCACCATCCCCACTGAACCATGTCCCCATGTCTACATGTCACCCAGACTGGATATTAGGAACAAATTCCTTCCTGCAAGAGTGGTCAGGCATTGGAACAGGCTGCCCAGGGAGGTGGTGGAGTCCTCATCCCTGGAGGTGTTCAGAAAACATGTAGGAGTGTCTCTCTGGGGCACAGTTTACTGGCCATGCTGGTGTTGGGTTAATGGTTGGACTGGATGGTCCTCAAGGGCTTTTCCAGCCAAAACGATTCTGCTGGCACCAGCAGCAGCACTCCTAACTTCCTGACTCTGCTAGCAGAGAGTGCACTTTATTTCATTTCCATGCCTTATACGAAGGATTTTTTTAGCTTCCCATACTGTCTTGTCAAGAATTAGCAACTCAAGTGAGTCTCCTCTAGAAAGGAGATTTGCTGATGAGAAACCTTTAGTCTGAAAAGGAGCTCTGACCATCACTTTCTTGCCTAAGAATGAGAAGTCTCGTCCTTTCTGAGGCTCAGGCTCAAAGGGGAAAACCCTTTGAGGAGGCTGCATCCCTCAAAGAAGCAAAAATAGCTTATCTCAAGAGAGGGAGCGGCACCACAGGAGCTGCTGCTGCACACGGAGGTGTCAGACACTCAAGACCTAAAGGGAGTGAACAAAAGTATCCAACACCTCCCTAACCTACATCAGAAGTGAATTTTGGGGGCATAAACCAAGCAAACAGCTTTCACTCATGACCTGATGATACCAGGAAATGCAGGCTCTGTTTACCACCAAGTAAAGAGAAATGAAACACAGAAGAGGATGAAGTTTTAGGAAATAATATAGGAAAAAAAAAAAAAAAAGCCCCAATCCAGCAAACCCAGAGAGGACAATGGAGAAAGAGCCTCCCTGCAGAAGAGGCTGCTGACAGCACAGCAGCTCACAAGGGTCATGGGAAGAGCCTGAGCTTCAGGGCAGGTAGTGATAGGACTAGGGGGAATGGAATAAAGCTGGAAGTGGGGATATTCAGGCTGCAAGTGAGGAAGAAGTTCTTCCCCATGAGAGTGGTGAGAGCCTGGAATGGGTTGTCCAGGGAGGTGGTTGGAGCCCCATCCCTGGAGGTGTTTGCAGCCAGGCTGGATGAGGCTCTGGCCAGCCTGCTGTAGTGTGAGGTGTCCCTGGCCATGGCAGGGGGTTGGAACTAGATGATCCTTGTGGTCCCTTCCAACCCTGACTGATTCTATGATTCTATGATTCTAAGGTCACCTCTCAGAAGCAGGAAAGCAGAGACCAGGCTGTGATCAGGTGCACCAAGAACCAAAGATGAACCTGAGGACAGCATAAACTCAAAACAAACCTAGAGCTCAGCAAATACCAGGCCAGCCTCTGCAGGAGGCAGCCCCAACAGCACTGAACCCAGCACTGCCTGAAGCCATTTCCCTGCTTTGCCTCCCAGATCCAACCATCAGAAGCTTGCCCTGGAGAGGAATTCTCTCCTCTCTTCAGCACTGTGCGGCCTTAGATTCAAGACAGCTGTGTTTTCCCATCTCTTTCTACATGCTGTCATGCTCCAGCTCTCCCAGGCTCACTAATTAATTGGGCAACTTGTTGCCTCTGTGGGCTAATTGCTGGCAGAACCCAGGTGAATTTTCCAAGGGGAACCTAGATCAAAAAAAAAAACCCAAACCCCAATCAAACAACCAAAACAAAGGAACACAAAGAAGCAAATGACAAAGAAACCAAAAGCCACAACCCTACAGACACAAAGGGGTGGGGAAACAGGAGAAAAATCAAGAGAAAACGACTTTCCAGACACTGGCTGCCTGCTGCTTGTTCAGTGTCATCTCTGTGCCAGGGGTGGTTTAGGACCAACGTGTTTGATGCCAGAAATTGGAGATTTGACTTCAATAAAATGAGTGATAGGATGAGAAGAAATGGCCTGAAACTGTGCCAGGAGAGGGTTAGGTTGGAGAGTAGGAAAAATTTCTTTGCTGCAAGAGTGGTCAGGGGTTGGAAGAGGCTGCCCAGGAAGATGGTGAGGTCCCCATCCCTGGAGGGGTTCAAGAAAGGTGTGGCCATGGCATCTGGGGACAGGGTTTGATGGCCATGCGGGTATTGGGTTGAAGATTGGACTGGGTGATCTTAGAGGACGTTTCCAACCAAAATAGTTCTTTGATTCTATGAAATCTTGAGGGAGTTCTGCTTTCTTTCAAAGAACTCCTATCTGGGTATTTTTTCCCCTACTGCATCATGTGAGAAGCATCTCCCCCTAAACCTTGTTTATATTCTTGGGCCAAGACTAGAGCTTTAGCATTACATATTTTGAGATGTGCTTTAAGCTGGCAGGATCTACAAAATAGACCAGCAGATGCTGAGGGCATGGGCAGAACCTCTCCCCAGATTGTCCTCCAACTCTTCCATCTGGGTCCTGAAGTCAAATTGAACTTTCTGTGTTGCTCTGCTGCAGCAAGTTGCTGCCTTGATAGCTGCTGAAAATAGAAAAGCTGCACTGTGTTTATTCCAGCCAGGATCAGAAAACACAATCTCCCAAGCAGAGCCCTTTGAAATGCTTGGGAAGAGAAGCCAAGTGGAAGTGCTGGAGATTTCATTATAAAACGTTCCTTCTAGTGTAGGAGGCAGTGGAAGAAGGAGGGGGAGGGGGAAGACCTCCCATTGTGTGGGAAGGGGATGGGGGGAAGTGGGGGCTGGTAAAAACGAGGACAATTTCACTCGGAATGGTTCTATTCTTAAAGAAAACCCTATTCATTTGCAAGGAGTGCAGGACTTGCTTTGAAATCATAGAATAGATTCATATGGAAATGAGCTGAAAAAAACCCAACAAAACCCTGTCTCAAGGCTTTGTTTCTTTGTCTTGCAAGAATATTTTACTTAGGTATGTGAAGAAAAGTAAAAATGCTTGGTCTTGGATGATCTTTCTGCAAAAAGGGATGAAAACCAGCTGTCATTTTTACATAGAATCATTCAATTATGGAGTCATTTGGGTTGGAAAAAAACTTTCAGATCATCAAGTCCAACCATTCTCTAACTCTACCAAGTCTGGAGCCAAACCATGGCCCTCAGCACCACATCTCTGCCTCTTTGAAACACCTCCAGGGATGGGGATTCAACCTCCTCCCTGGGCAGCCTGTGTCAGTATTTGCAAATTCATAACTGTGGGGAGGTGTTCTGATCTCCAAACATCACATTCAGTTTTCAGCAGCTCAGATCACAGCATTCTAAACCATCAGGAAAAAAAAAAAAAAGAAATATTTCCCTCTATTGTCCCTGTCTGAGCTAAGGGACATCAAAACAAAATACAATGAGACACAACAAAACCCAATCCAGCCCAAGAAAATTAATCAAAAGCGAAGCAAACCAATCAAAGCAAACCAAATGAATCAAACCCAAACAAATCAAAGCCAAACCAATCAAAACCAAATGAATCAAAACCACACCAAATGAATCAAAACCAAACAAATCAAAACCAAACAAAATTAATCAAAACCAAACCAAACAAATCAAAACCAAATCAATCAAAACCTAACCAAATGAATCAAAACCAAACCAATTAAAACCAAACAAAACGAATCAAAACCAAACCAATCAAAACCAAACCAAATGAATCAAACCCAAACCAATCAAAACCAAACAAATCAAAACCAAATCAAAATCAAAACCAAGCCAAAAAAATCAAACCCAAACAAATCAAACCCAAATGAATCAAAACCAAACAAAATTAATCAAAACCAAACAAAACGAATCAAAACCAAACCAATCAAAATCAAACCAAACCAATCAAAACCAAACCAAACAAATCAAAACTAAACCAAACAAATCAAAACCAACCAAATGAATCAAAACCAAACAAGACAAGACAACACAACAAAAACAACCACAAACCCCCCAAAAGGGAAGGGAAGAAGACCTCAGGGTCACTCTTCCATCCTGTTCTTCGCTTTTCATCTGTACAATTCAAACTGGAATTCTGCATTACCTGTGTTGTGCTGATCCCAGCCAGCCTGAAAACAGCTGGGATTCAGAGGGGGTTTGGTGCATTCCATGTTGCCCTATTGGGAAAGCTCTGCAGAGAGCACTTTCCAAAGCAGTCATGATGCACATTGGGTGTTGAGTTGAGTGACAGCTGCAGAGGAACCTCTGTGTTGGAGGTTAAGCAAAATAGCCTCCAACCACCCAGCCTGGACTCATCTGGAGTCAATGCCCCATGTGAAAGCTGTGAACCATGCCAGCAGACTTTGCTTGGTGTCCTTTTAGCAAGACTCACCCAAATTCCTATTTTCTGCTCACTGTTGATGCCTTTCCTTGGTGGATCACAGTGGTGACCCCTAAAAGCCAGCTGTTAACAATGACTTCACCCAGACAGGGCCTGTGCCTGCTTTGGTGCTTTCCACTGTCTCTGGCTCCTACCCTGCAGACAATTTGAGAACTGCTGTGCTTGGAAAAGACCTTCATGACCATCAAGGGAGTTTGGGATGTGCAGGAATCTGCTGCACTTGGTTTCTTCTCCCTCCACTTCCATGGATCAATCTGTGCCTGGGGGAAGGACACACTGGGAAAGCAGGAAACAGGCAAGTCCATGCTGCTGTGAGTTGCATTGTTCTCTGAGTGAGCCTCCTCCATCAGGAGAGGCAGCACAGGGAGTGGGAGCCTGGTTTCCATCCCTCTGCACATAGCAGAGCTGGGTTAGTTCAGCTTGTGGTTTTAGACTGGAAAGTGACTAGGAGAAGGGAAAAGCACCCTGCTGTTGTTGCTTCCAAAGAGCTTCATGCAGAAGTTGTCTGGTTAAGTAATATTTGACGTTTGGGGAGTTCTTTTCTTTTAAATCACACCCCACCATGAGATCTCTGCCAGGTCTCTGAAAGCTAAGCTGGGTCCTTCCAAGCTCAGGCTGTAGGAATTCAATCAGCCACAATGAATGTGATGTTTGTGGGCTAGGAAACAGACTGGCTGCTTCTTCCAGACAATGTTCTGCCAAAACCACCAAGGGTTGGGAAATTCTGGGGATGGGGGTCAAAGGGACAGGGGAAAGGGGCATAAGATGGTGTGGCTTTCTGGATTGCCTTCACCTGTGAGCTAGGAGACCCCTGGAGAGAAGGCAGGGTCCATGGCATAGAAGGCAGGGTGTTGGTGGCAATATCAGGTAGCCCACATGCTCATGGGATGCAGTGTGGGGTCTGTGATTTCCCCCCAGTCCCCAGGGTCACTGGACTAGGTCCATAGAGGAGCTGGTCAGACACTTCAGTCCTTCCCTAGAAAATGGCCTACATGTGAAAGATGTCAGCAGGGAGTGTGAGGCTGAGATGAGCTACAGCTGGTGAAAGGGAAGAGAACTGCCAGGTTAATGCAAAGGGAATTGCAGAGGGAATGGGAAGGCTGAAGGAGCGTGAGGTAGTGGAGAGCCTGGGCTGAGGGCCTCATTCAGTGACATAAAAACAACTTCTGTGGGCTCCACACTGGTCTCCAAAAAACCAAATCAGCAATAGCCTAACCCCAAATCCAAACCTTTAGAGCCTGCATTGTCTCTGGGTCTGAGCTTTGGGCCCATCTGCTCTGAATATCAGTTTCTCTGGGGACCAATGCAAGACCTTGGGATCCATCTCAACCCCCCAGACCTTTGCTGGTCTTCCAGCATTCCAGTGACTTACCAATTCTGTAGTAATCCTTGTCCAGGTCTTTGCAAAAGCCTTTCCCACCTGCCACCTCCAGGGAGTACTCAATCAGCAGCAGGATACTCATAACCTGGGAGAACAAACAGAAAAGGCACAATTCAGGGGGCCCTGGGCCAGCTTCCTCTCAACTGATCTGCTTCCAGGCAGCATGCAATGGCCACAGCCCTAACTGCAGGATGGGTCTCCACCTGAGACAGTCCTGAAGGGTTTAAAATCCTGTGCAAGGAAATATGGAAGCAAAAGTTACCAGTTTCTTAATGGTTTGGGTTTAAACTGGCTTTTTATTCTTCTGCTGGCTTCTGAAGGAGGATGGAGAAATGACAAAGTTAATGAGTTCCACTGCAGTGTTTTGTTTTTTTTTTTTTTTTGAGCCACAGAGCCCTGGCTTTGTATTTTGAAATTGCATTTTGCTCTGCAATTGAGCTAAATGTAACAATGGTATTTGAAAGAGTGAAGAGAAACACACAAGGAATAAAGATTTCTCTGCAGGCCTGGTTATACGTCTTCCTTGTCAAAAAAATCAGTTCCTTCTCTCATGTTTTTGAGAAAACAAACCTCCAAATGTGCCCTTTTCTCACATTGAACCATAATGATTTTTCTTCTTCAAGTTTCTGAACTGAACTAGCAACCCCCAGGCTCCAGGGCTGATTCCATCCTGAGCTGGAGAGAGGGCTAGAGCTGTGGTGCTGAACTGCTGCATCCAAACAGTGATGATCTGTAGTGGAAAAAAAAAAATCAATTTCTAACCCCCAAGCTGGGGAGAAACCTCTGTTGCATGTGGGACACTGGGCAGTCAGGTGCTGCAGAAGATCTCTCTAAAGCTGGAGACCTCACCATGGAGCACTTCAGAGAGCAGGTCCAGGGGATTTCCATGCCAGTGAAGCCAGGAAATGAGTGACCACAAGACCCCATCCCACATCCTTGCTGGGGACAGCCCCCAGCCACACCCTGCCAGCCTGTGAGCTGCAGGCAGCTCTTGCCAAGGGAACCAAACCTCTTGTGGATCTGAGGACAAGAAGTCCAAGGCCACAACCCAGCATCAGTCACTGCCCACACTGCTGTCAGAGCACAGTTACCCTCCTGGGCTAAAGGACTATCTGATGCCATTTATTGCTCCTTCAGGACCTTACTGACAGTCTCAGCACCACATAGTGAGATGGCACATTTCTGACTGCACCATGCCCCTCATCTTGCTCAGCACTTTCTTCCTCCTCCTCTTCTCCAGCTGTTGCTGTCCTCCCTCCTCCTTGGCATGTCTTTAATTCCTTCTGCATTTTTAGGTTGTAGCAGGCTGGAGCAGAGCAAGGGCTGCCAGGCCTGTACCTACAGCTGCACCTTCTGAGAGCAGCATGGTGTGTGCTAACATGGGCTTCAGGGTGGGTGGCTGGAGGAGGAGCCTGCTGCCACATTCCCCAAGGATGCAGGAAGCTCTCTGACCTCTCTGCTGCTGTGCAAACAGCTGCTGCTGCTTCTCTGTCTGAGCTTTACCCCTGTCTACAGAGCCACAGAATGTTTGAGGTTGGAAGGGACCTCCAGAGATCATCAGGTCCAACCCCCTGCCAGAGCAGCATCACCCAGGGGAGTCTGCACAGGAATGCATCCAGGTGGGCCTGGAAAGTCTCTGGAGAAGGAGACTCCACAACCCCCTGGGCAGCCTGTTCCAGGGCTCTGTCACCCTCACATCAAAGAAGTTTCTCCTCATGTTGAAGTGAAAAATTCTGTGTTCAAGTTTGTAACCATTGTTCCTTGGTTTATCACTGGGAACCACCAAAAACAGCTTGCCCCCCTCCACTTGACCCCCACCCCTCAGCTATTGATAGACATTGATCAGATCCCTCTCAGCCTTCTCTTCTCCAGACTAAACAGCCCCAGGGCTCTCAGTCTCTCTTCACAGGGGAGATGCTCAAGTCCCCTAAGCATCCTCCTGGTTCTCCCTGGGATTCTCTCCAGCAGGTCTCTGTCTCTCTTGAACTGGGGAGCTCCAAACTGGACACAGGATTGCAGCTGTGGTCTGAGCAGGGCAGAGCAGAGGGAAAAGAACCTCCCTAGCCCTGCTGGCCACACTTTTCTTGATGCACCCCAGGATCCCATTGACCTTCTTGGCCACAAGGGCACATTGCTGGCCAGGAGGACCTCTTGTCACATCTTGGGGGTGGGAAGCAGGAGTGAGACCAGGAGAAGCACATGGACCACCTTGTGCTGTGCATTTTTCACTGGAGAGATGGGAGCTGAGTTTGCAGGAGAGAAAATCCTAAGCTATGCAAAAAATGAAGAAGCCTTTGCTAACAGCTCCAGGGCATGGGAGCACCTACTCTGCAGACTGCCAGGGGCAGGAGCCACCAACAAAAGTGCCACCAACAAGGAAGATGTTGGCATGCAAGGGGGAATGAAGAGAAGCTGTTTTATCTGGACTGCTCAGCCTCTGGCTGTGAGTCATCTGAACCCCAGGCTGATGTAGAAAGCAAGTTTGCATTTGTCACCAAGATTAACACCAGCTGTGGTAGAGCTGACTCCACAGGAGGTGCAGCAGCCTTGTATTGCAACAGCCACTCAAGAGTGGTGCAGGCAAGGAGGAATCAGCTCTGGTGTGATCTGTGCTCTGCAAACAGGCCACACCAGGCGCTGCAAGTCAGGCCAGCAGCTGCAAGAGGGGAGGCAAACCTGGTAGTGAGCAGAGGAGAGAGTGTTTGATGTATTTTGCAAAGGCTGGAGGTGCCAGGTGAGATCCAGACAGAGCCCAGGCAGAGTAATGTGGAGTCAGCAGTGCCAGGGCTGACACTGCAAGCAAACAAATCAAGCAGGCATGGGAGGAAAAGCTTTGCCCTGCCTCAGGAATGGGGAAGTGTGGCTGGGAGGGATGGCCTGCAGCAGGGACAGGAACTGAACCCAGGCTCTCCAGCTGTCTCTGTGTTTGCTGCTGAAGACATAGAAACTGTTTGCAAAACCAAACTCACCAACATCTGTGCTACAAGCTGCAAGTGCAGCTTCCAGAAGAGCTGTAGCACATCCCCCCACAGCCCTTTGCTTCTGGACTGAGTGTCCACCAAGCCATAGTCTTGCTGTGGTGGGGACTGGGACCCTGTGTCCCACCATGAGCCTTCCCTCTGAATTTGAAATACTGGAGTACTCCAGATGGGCTGCATCCAAAGCAGGGAGAGCAGCTCAAGGAGGTGATTCTCTCCCTCTGCTTTGCTCTGCTGAAATCCCACCAGGAGTCCTTGCATCCAATTCTGGTGCCCCCAGCACAAGAAGGACATGGAACTGTTGGAGAAGGTCCAGAGGAGGCCATGGAGATGATCAGAGGGCTGGAGAACCTCTGCTATGGGGACAGGCTGAGGGAACTGGGGCTGTTCAGCCTGGAGAAGAGAAGGCTCCAGGGTAGCAGGGTTCCATTAAATGGAAGCCTGAGCCAAATGGGTGACCTGAGCCCTAAATAACCAATTTCATTCCTGAAAAACCAGTCAGTGAAAGCAGGACATCAGATCCTAAATACTCCCATCTCAGATGAGTTTACAGCCAGAGCAGAGATAGAAACTAAACCTCATTATGAAGAACCATCTCTAGTGCCTATCAAAGAGGGGAACAGCAAAGAAAAAGAGCCCCTGGTTTCCTTTCTGGGGGAGAAATGAGTCACACAGCCAGACCAACTGCAGGCACATAAAATAAGTCCAGGTCAGACAGAAAACCCAAGCCCTGCTTGAAAGATCAAGGAGTAGAATTTAAAGTGAAAGTTGGTTTAAACTTTGCACAGCTGAGCCTCTGAGCTGCAGTGAGATAAACCAGACAATGATCTGTGGCCTTTCTCCTTGGCTCTCCATCAGCAGTGTCATGTGAGGCTCAGGATATGTCCCTACCACGTGGCTTTGGCTTTGGCAGGCTGCTGCCTGCCCTGTGACAGGCACCTCACTTATTCATCAGGAAAGCAGACATGCAAGGGGATGGAGCCTCTGCACTGAGCTGCTCACCTCAACTGGAGAAGAAGGCAGAGGACCTTGCTGTGGTGACTGCCCAGCAACTCCTTGCTGCACAGGGCTCTCTGCATCCTCACTCCAGATTCGCCCTTCACAGAATCACAGAATCATTTTGGTTGGAAAAGACCTTTAGGATCATTGAGTCCAACCAGTTTCTAACTCTGCCAAGGCTGAGGCTAAACCATGGCCCTCAGCACCACATCTCTGCCTTTTAGACACCTCCAGGGGTGGGGATTCAACCACCTCCCTGGGCAGCCTGTGCCAGGCTTTGAGAACCCTTTCAGTGAAGAAGTTTCTTCTAATGTCCAACCTAAACCTCCCCTGGTGCCATTTCCTCTCCAGAAGAACCCAAAAGACTCCCATTTGAGCCAGAGAGGACTGCTCAGACAAGCATCCTGTTCCCTTTCTCACTGCTGTGTAACAACAGGAGAAAGGAAGGCTTCAAACAGGATGCTCAACTCACAGCTTGCTCAGTGTGCTGCAGCCTCCCAAACCCTCCACCAGCCCTTCTGAATTTAAAAGCTTGTTGTGATAGGATGGATGTGATGGGTTGAAGCTTGAGGAGGGGAGATTGAGATTGGGGATTAGGAAGAAATTCTCTAGAGTGAGGCTGGGGAGACACTGGAACAGGTTGCCCAGGGAGGTTGTGGATGCCTCCTCCCTGGGGGTGTTCAAGGTCTTGAGCAACCTGAGCCAGTGGGAGGTGTCCCTGCCCATGGCAGGGGGGTGGCACTGGATGGTCTTTAAAGTCACTTCCAAGCCAAACCCTTCTGTGATTCTGTGATCTCCTGCAACTGAGGACACCTCTCATCTTGCTGCTGCCTCTGTTTCAATGCAGTGCTTCAAAGTTGTTGGTGAAAGATCTGAACCACCAGGAGATGAAGTCACTTGGCCAAGCAGTGTAGGACTGAGGTAGATCCAGCTGCTAAGTCAAGGCAGCTGAACTGGGGTGGAGGGTCTTGCACAGCAGCACCTGAACAGCACGGTACATGCAGCCCCTGTTCTCTGCTGAATCACAGAGTCACAGAATCATAGAATCATAGAATCAGAATCAGGCAGGGTTGGAAGGGACCACAAGGATCATCCAGTTCCAACTCCCCTACTATGGACAGGGACACCTCACACTAGATCAGGTTCCCAGAGCCACATCCAGCCTGGCCTTAAAAACCTCCAGGGATGAGGCTTCCACCACCTCCCTGGACAACCTCTTCCAGTGTCTCACCACTCTCATGGGGAAGAACTCTTCCTGATGTCCAATCTACCTCTCCCCTCCTCTAGCTTGGATCCATTCCCCCCAGTCCTATCACTACCCAATACCCTAAGAAGTCCCTCACCAGCTCCATCCCCTCCTCATTCCCCTCCTCTCCTTCCCTGTTTGACTGAGAATTCCCATGATTTATTTCAAATGCCTATGGAGAGATCAGCAGTGAGACAAATCTAATGTACAGGAGGACAAGAGCCCACCACAAAGCCTGAGTGCTTGTGTTTGATGGCATCCCCACCACTCAGCATCACTATGATTCATCACTAGGACCCACAACAATGATTTACATTGATCCAAACCAGCAGCATTGATGTAGCAAATCATCCAAGGCACTGCTGAGTTATAAATGCCCTTTTCTGCTCCCCTCCCTCTGCCCAGCTGCAGATACATGATCCAAAAAGTGGAGAAGAGGTAGGGGGGAAAAAGTCATGGTTGCTATTCTGTGTTGTCTCTTAAAGACAAGACAAGCTCTGAGGATCAAACTGTTTCCCAAAGGGTTCTGTGTAGAAGAAATCCACTGAGTAGGTACAGGCACAGAACCACAGATCCACAGAACCACAGATCCACAGAACCACAGAACCACAGAACCACAGATCCACAGAACCACAGATCCACAGAACCACAGAACCACAGAACCACAGATCCACAGAACCACAGATCCACAGAACCACAGAACCACAGAACCACAGAACCACAGAACCACAGAGCCACAGAATCACAGAACCACAGATCCACAGAACCACAGAACCACAGAACCACAGATCCACAGAACCACAGATCCACAGAACCACAGATCCACAGAATCACAGAGCCACAGAATCACAGAGCCACAAAACCACAGATCCACAGAATCACAGAGCCACAGAACCACAGATCCACAGAACCACAGATCCACAGAATCACAGAGCCACAGAATCACAGAGCCACAGAATCACAGATCCACAGAATCACAGAACCACAGAACCACAGATCCACAGAATCACAGAACCACAGAACCACAGATCCACAGAATCACAGAACCACAGAACCACAGAATCACAGAGCCACAGAACCACAGAACCACAGATCCACAGAACCACAGATCCACAGAACCACAGATCCACAGAATCACAGATCCACAGAACCACAGAACCACAGAGCCACAGAATCACAGATCCACAGAACCACAGATCCACAGAACCACAGATCCACAGAATCACAGAGCCACAGAATCACAGAGCCACAGAATCACAGATCCACAGCATCACAGAATCACAGAACCACAGATCCACAGAATCACAGAGCCACAGAATCACAGAGCCACAGAATCACAGATCCACAGCATCACAGAATCACAGATCCACAGAACCACAGAATCACAGCATCAGAGAATCACAGATTCACAGCATCACAGAATCAGAGCATCACAGCATCTCACAATCACGGAATCACAGCATCACAGAATCACAGCATCTCAGAATCACAGAATCACATCATCACAGCATCACAGGATCAGAGCATCACAGCATCACAACATCACAACATCACAGAAATACAGCATCACAGAATTACAGCATCACAGCATCTCAGAATCACAGATTTACAGAATCACAGCATCACAGCATCACAAAATCACAGAATCATAGAATCACAGAATGTTAAGGTCTGGAAGGGACCTTGAAAGCTCATCCAGTCCAGAGCAGGCACAGCGGTACCTGCAGGGACCTGGGGAGTCACAGGCTCTGGTGGTATTCCAGTGATGGTCACTGTTAGAAGCCAGCAGCAAGGTTGATGAGTGAGTGCTCAGGCTGATCCTACCCATTCCCTATATCCCTTACGGGATCCATCCTGGACTTCAAGAGCATCTCTGGCTCCTTAGTCCAAACCCAAGTCATGTGTTGGGTTGCCCAGGGAGGTTGTGGATTCCCCCTCCCTGGAGGTATTCCAGGCCAGGTTGGATGAGACCTTGATCAACCTGGGCTGGTGGGAGGTGTCCCTGCCCATGGCAGGGAGGTTGGAACTGGATGATCTACAAGTTCCCTTTTAGCCCAAACCATTCTATGAATTCCCAGATGTCCTTTCCAGCCCCTACCAATCCCTGATTCTGTGACATCTCCACTGCTAAGGGTCAGGAGAGGGACAGCATTCCCAGCAATCAAATACCCCTCTGCATGCAGCAGCCTCTGTGTTTGACAGGAAAGGAGAGGAAAGTCACACTAGAGTTTGTCAAACGTGGCAAAGAAATGAGTGAAAAGGAAATGCGAAGAGGACATTTATAGGGTGTGAAACACAACAGTTCATGAACAGGCAGCTCCCTCAGGCTCAGGTCTTCATGTAACTTCAAGCTCAGGTTTTCATTCAGCCTCAAGCTCAGGTCTTCATGTAACTTCAAGCTCAGGTTTTCATTCAGCCTCAAGCTCAGGTTTTCATTCAACCTCAAGCTCAGGTCTTCATGTAACCTCAAGCTCAAGAAGCCTTTGTTGTGCTAAAGATGCTCAGGCAGGGACCAATTGGTACCTGTCTTGCTTCCAGTGTATTTTACTCTAAGCAGCTTCTGGCTGCTGTTGGAGACAGGCTGGAAGGCTGCTGGACCTTGGGAGCACCACATTTACACAGCTTTGAAACCCCTCCAGGGATGGAGACTCCACCACCACCCTGGGCAGCCTGTTCCAGGGTTTAACAACCCTTCTGGGAAAGAAATTGTTCCTCATGTCCAACTTAAACCTCCCCTGGTGCAACTTGAGGCCATTTCCTTTCATCCTGTCACTTGCTGCTTGGGAGAACAGCCCAGCCCCCACCTTGCAGTGGGAATGAGGCTCTCCCTGTCAGTGAGGAGCACCCAAATGTCTCTTTCTCCCCCATCACACACCAGGGATCTGTTGTTTGTGGCACTACTGTGAAACACTCCTGAGAAAAATGGGCCTCAGTACAAAGCCTTTTGCTGACTTCTGAGAAAGACAAGAGGTTTTTTTTTGTTTTGTTTTGTTTTTTTATGATTCACTCTCCCAGCTAGGAAAAAAAAAATAATTACCCATTTTCTGTACATCTGTTCCAGCACTGATAACAGCCAGCTGATGTGACATGGTGTGCCCCTAGCT
Organism: Indicator indicator; assembly: GCF_027791375.1. Classification (NCBI taxonomy): domain Eukaryota; kingdom Metazoa; phylum Chordata; class Aves; order Piciformes; family Indicatoridae; genus Indicator; species Indicator indicator. The sequence continues at coordinate 1,347,362 of NC_072042.1, read as the reverse complement.
CTCTGCAGAAAATGTGTTGTGGTTCTCTGCCTTGTGTTTGCCACCTTTGCACAGATCTCTGTTTTTCCCAGCTCCTCTTTAGGTCCTGGCTCCTCTTCAGATCTTGGGGAAGGACTTTTGAGGGTGTCAAGGAGTGATAGGAATGGAATGAAACAAAACTAGAAATGGGGAGATTCAGATTGGATGTTAGGAAGAAATTCTTCCCCATGAGGGTGGTGAGACACTGGCAGAGGTTGCCCAGGGAGGTGGTGGAAGCCTCATCCCTGGAGGTTTTTGCAGCCAGGCTGGATGTGGCTGTGAGCAACCTGCTGTAGTGTGAGGTGTCCCTGGCCATGGCAGGGGGGTTGGAACTGGATGATCCTTGAGGTCCCTTCCAACCCTAACAATTCTATGAATCTATTCCTCTTACCAGGGCCTCATTGATGCCTGCAGGTTTAATTGGTTGTCAGAAATTGCTTGAGTTCTGCTGCAAACTCTCAGCTTTGATATGCTTCAATATTTTATTTTCTTTTTTTTTTTTTTTTTCTGTCTTGGGGTTAAAAGAATTCACCAGAAAGACAGCCATTTCTGTTTCTTTAAAGCAGTGAGATTATAACCTTTGAACTTGTGGCAAAAGAGGAGTAGCCTGCTCAGAGTATCATCCAGATGTTCAAAAAGCAGAAGGGGGGGTGAGTGTGGGGAAAACTAGAAAATGGTATGATTCTTTTAACCAATTTCAGAATGGTTTGGAGCTTCTCAAATGAGTAAAATATGGCATGGCAATGCCACTAGAGCATCTGCCTTCCAAGAAGTGCCAGGGGAAAGGTGTTGGCAGTTGCAGTGCAGGAAACTTCTCCCCCAGAGGGGAGGTTCAGGTTGGATATTAGGAAAGATTTCTTCCCAGCAAGGGTTCTCAGGCACTGGAACAGGCTGCCAGGGGAGGAGGTGGAGTCACCATCCCTGGAGGTGCTGGAAAGAGGCAGAGATGTGGTGCTGAGGGGCATGGTTTAGTGGTAGTGGCTTAGCAGCAGTGGTGGGATTGGGAGCTCTGGGTGAGTGCTTGGATTGATGATCTCAAAGGCCTCTTCCAACCTCAGCAGTTCTCTGGTTCTGTGTAGACTCAAGTTTCTGTGCTGTGCTGCTCTGGGCTGGCACCCGAGGGGCAGAGGGAGGTGCAGATGCTGGGCTGTGCCCAAGAGCAGCCACTTCCCTCACTCACTGCCTCCAGCAACCCATGGTGCTGCTGACTCCTGGGTGCTTACAAAACCCTGCTCTTCACTCAGTGTCTTCTCTTTGCCTTCCCAGCCAAGAAAGTATCTAAGCTGATCTCCAGATTTCTTTGCCTTTCACTCCTGAGTTGACTCCTTCACAACATACGCAGGCATGACCTGATGGAAGTCAAACCCTTTAAGTCAGGATGTCAGAGCCTGCTGTCCTGGCTCTGTGTGAGGGAGGTTTTGTGTGCAGTGAGGACTTGCTCAGGCAGCTTGGATTGCTCCTGCTGCTCCAGGAAAGCACATCCTTCCCATGGCACATCCTTCCCATGGCACATCCTTCCCATACCACATCTTTCCCATGTCACATCTTTCCCATGCCACATGCTTCCCATGCCACATGCTTCCCATGCCACATCCTTCCCATGCCACAGCTGCCATCCTCAAGATGCATTTGCAAGCTGCAGCTCCTCTCACTCCACTTTATGCTAGCAGCAGGTTGAGAGCTCTCATTAACCACCCTGCAGGCTCCCAACCCATGACTGTGCACACCCAGTGCCACAGATGGGAGGATTTGAAATGCCTCTGCCATGCAAGAAACCACATCCTCACAGTGACCTAAAGCCAGCTGAAAGCACCTCTGTGCAACCTGATGACATGGAAGAAACATCCCTCCAGGCTGTGCCACCTCTGCTCACTGCCATCTGTGCCCACCCTTGAGCAGTGACACCACCTGCCTGGCAGCTGACCACAACCACTGAGCCAAACTGAAACAGGAACTCTGCATCTAGTGTCCAGCTGGGTGCAGAGGGAGAAATGAGGCAGCTTTGCCCACCCACCCTTTGCTCTCCTGGATCTCAGGTCCCTCCTTCCTCCAGTGATCCGCAGTTCTTCCACAGTTTCCATTGCCAATGTGCTGCCCAGTTCCTAACCAGCAGGTCCAGGCAGCTCTGCTGAGCCCTGGCCAAGCTGCACAATTCTGCACTGGTAAAAGCTCCTGCATTAAGCTGCAGAGGGAAAGCAGGAAGCAGAGTGAGTGTCCATGAGCTCCAGTTGGTAAAGCCGGGGAAAAAAAAATAGTTAAAAACCCCTCCCAGTGCAATAAATTTCTTCCTGCCTGCTGCCTCCCCCCCACCTCCCTCCTTCCCTTCTTCTGCCACCTTCTCCTCTTTTCTCCATCTCTTTCTTCTCCATCTCTCTTTCCTCCATCTCTCTTTTCTCCATCTCTCTTTCCTCCATCTCTCGTTTCTCCATCTCTCTTTCCTCCATCTCTCTTTCCTCCATCTCTCTTTCCTCCATCTTTCTTTTCTCCATCTCTCTTTCCTCCATCTTTCTTTCCTCCATCTTTCTTTCCTCCATCTCTCTTCTCCATCTCTCTTTCCTCCATCTTTCTTTCCTCCATCTCTCTTTCCTCCATCTCTCTTTCCTCAATATCTCTCTTCTCAGTCTCTCTCTTCTCCATCTCTCTTAAATCATTGGATTGTCCCTTTTGGGAACACAAAGAAGCCAACAGTCAGGACACTTTCTGAGCAGCACTGAGGACACCTCCTGCAAAACCTCCTCCACTCCCCTTGCCTCCCTCTCCCTGTCCCTGCTTCCAGTGCTGGCACTTACCATGTGGAAGATCCCTAAAGCGACTGTAGCTGTCTTGATGTTGAAGAAGCAGCACCTGGGGGGCTCTGTGGTGTCCTGGGCAGTCATTTCTGATCCCCCCTGAACAACCTGGACTTAAGGAGGTTGAGTTTGCAGCAACCTTCCCCACTGCAAAGCCAAGCGAGCAGTGCAGCTCCACTTCCTTCCTGGTCTCTAAATGTGTTAAGTCATCTACAAAGTCACATGAGGTCTTTGATTTCTCAATAATAAAGCAAGGGGGGGTGGGGGGGTGGAAATTGTGTTGCTTTTCTAAGAGATCTTTCACTGCTTGCACATCCCAGATGGAGAATGCCAAGCACAAAGGCTGCTGCCGTGGGCAGGTGGTGGCCAGCAAAGGGTGGGGGGGGGGGGTGTGTGTGATGGGAGAGGAGGGATCTGAAGCAGGGTGCTGCTTTGTCCTACCAAAAAAGAAACAACCCACAATCATCAGAAACAAAAGCAGGGGGCCAAGAATTTCACCTTTCACTTGCTCTGCTGTTTTTGCAGCACAGCAGCCAAGTTCCTCAGTTTGGAGCAGCTTGCTCCTTGCCAGCAAAGTCACCGTTCCTCTGGAAGCGCCTCTGGGAGCTGATGCCTGAGCAGCCCTGGGCTCTGGCACCAGAGGGATGGTGGAATTCCAAGGGTGAGGGCTGTTGGCTGAGAGATCTGCATATTTGCTCCAAGTTCCTGGGACAGCTGATGGGATTTATGATAGGGAGCTTCTGGAAAGGAAATGCAGCAGAGACCTCTGAACCTGGTGACTGAGCCACTGTGCAGGACCCCAGATTGCCTGCTCCTGCCTGGACTTAGGACATTGTGTCCTCAAACACTGCAACAGCTTGCCCAGGGAGGTTGTGGATGTCCCCCCCCTGGAGGTGTTCAAGGCCAGGCTGGATAAGGGATTGAGCAGCCTGGGCTGGTGGGAGGTGTCCCTGGAAAAAACCTTTAAAGTCCCCAAGTCCAACCCTTAACCCAACACTGCCAGGTCACCACTGAACCCTGGCCCTCAGCACCACACCTCCATGGCTTTGAAACCTTTCCAGGGATGGGGATTCCACCACTGCCCTGGGCAGCCTGGACCAGGCCTTCCAACCCTTTTGGGGAAGGAATTGTTCCTCATGTCCAACCTAAACATCCCCTGATGCAACTTGAGCCATTTCCTCTTATCCTGTCACTTGTTCCTTGGAAGAAGAGCCCAACCCTCACCTCACTGCAGCCTCCTTTCAGGGAGCTGTAGACAGCAATGAGGTCTCCCCTCAGCCTCCTTTTCTCCAGCTCCCTCAGCTGCTCCTCCCCAGCCTTGTTCTCCAGACCCTTCCCCAGCTTTGTTGCCCTTCTCTGGACCTGCTCCAGACTCTCAATGTCCTTCTTGGAGTGAGGAGCCCAAAACTGAACCCAGGATTCAAGATGTGGCCTCAGCAGTGCTGAGTACAGGGGGCCAGTCCCTGTCCTGCTCCTGCTGGCCACACTATTCCTGATCCAGGCCAGGATGCTGTTGACCTTCTGGGACACTTGCACTTCCTGAGTTTATTGTTTTGTGCTTCCAGAAGCATTCCTTAAGCCAGCATCACCTCAGGGCCCTACAGGTCTCAGGCAGAGGCTTTTCTTGATTGTTCTAAATGCACAAATTCCTGCTCAGTGCCAGGAAACTGCTGCTCTGCTGCCCTCCAAAGCTGTACAGAGGGCTACACCTCCATCTGTGTCATGGGAGGTGTCCTGGAAAGCTCCAGGCTGGCTGAGTGGCTGTTCCCAAATGCCATGGAAGTTCCATGTGATCTGATTTTTAGAGCAAGTCAGGAATTCTGGGCAGTGGCAGCATGAAGTGGAAGTAGCTGAATGGCCCTGGAGCCACTGTGTCTGAGGCAGGGTCAGCTCAACTCTCCAATCACATGGCCCAGAAAAGCTTGGCCAAGGTCTTCATGCTCAGGGTTCCCCTCCAGAGCCAGGGAGCTCTGCAGCACAAAGGCATTGCAGGGGCAGTGCTGCTGGGCTGTGTTGATGTTCCCCAGGGCTTTCTTTGGGATCTCACCAAATCTGACAGCTTATCATTTCAGTCCCAGGTTCTGAAGTCACATGGTCCTATCTTTCCCTTTTTTTTGGACTCTGTAAGGGTTCCTCTGTGCTTTCTCAAGATTTGCATTTGAGGGAAGCTGTTTACAAACAAGAGCTAAGAGCAGCTGAATGGGAAAAGAAACAGGAAAGGATTCTCTTCTTTATTCCTTTTGTGCACTGCATTCAAGCTGGAGAAGAAGGTTCACAGATTCACAGCTTGCATCAGGTTGGAAGGGACTGTCCAAGGTCATCTTGTCCAACCCCCTTGCAGGCAGCAGGGACATCTCAACTAGAGCAGGCTGCCCAGGGCCACAGCAAGTCTGATCTTGAATGTCTCCAGGGATGGAGACTCAATCACATCCCTGGGCAACCTGTTCTCCCCACCCTCACTGTGCAGAACTTCCTCCTGATGTCCAACCTAAATCTGCCCTGCTCCAGCTTCAAACCTTTGCCCTTCATCCTATCACCCCAAGCCCTTCTGAACAGTCCCTCCCCAGCCTTCCTGTAGGACCCCTTCAGATACTGAAATGCTGCTCTAAGGTCTCCCTGGAGCCTTCTCCAGGCTCATATTCTTAAAAAGGATGGACTCAAAACTCTGGTGACAGCAACGCAGCTCCTGCCCTGAGGTTGGCAGGCAGCTGAAAGCAGCCTTGTGGCACTCCTGGGAACCTGCTTTGAGTCAGAGTTTACAGGGCTGTGAATAATGTGTGCCCTCCACCATCGACCAGTCTGACACAAATGCTCAAATGGAAAAACACAAATGCTCCAAACACACAAAGAAAAGACACTAGAAGGGTGAGGGTGTTGGGAGAGAGTGGAAGTTGAGTCAGTTTCAAGTCTGCTCAAACTCCACCTGCAGTGTTGGGGCAGCTCTGGAGTCCTCAGCACAGACAGGGACCTGGTGGAGCAGGGACAGAGCAATGCTGGCAGGGTTGGAAGCCCTCTGCTGTGAGGCCAGGCTGAGAGAGTTGGGGTTGTGCAGCCTGGAGAAGAGAAGGCTCCAGGGAGACCTTCTGGTGGCCTTTCAGTGCTGAAAGGGGAGATCAGAAAGCTGGGGACAGACTTTTGAGCAGGGACTGTTGCGACAGGACAAGGGGTGATGGTTTGAACTGAAAGAGGGAGATGCAGACTGGATGGAAGGAAGTTTGACACTGAGGGTGGTGAGGGCCTGGCCCAGGTTGCCAAGAGAGGTGGGAGATGTCCCATCCTTGGTACCATTCCAGGTGAGGTTGGAATAAAGCTGGAAGTGGGCAGATTCAAACTGGACGTAAGGGAGAAGTTCTTCCCCATGAGAGTGGTGAGAGCCTGGAATGGGTTGTGCAGGGAGGTGGTTGAGGTCCCATCCCTGGAGGTGTTTGCAGCCAGGCTGGATGAGGCTCTGGCCAGCCTGCTGTAGTGTGAGGTATCCCTGCCCATGGCAGGGGGGTTGGAACTGGCTGATCCTTGTGGTCCCTTCCAACCCTGACTGATTCTATGATTCTATGTTTGTGGTTCTGAGCAACCTGCTCTAGCTGCAGATGTCCCTGCTGACTGCAGGGCGGTTGGACTGGATTAACTTTAAAGATCCCTTCAAAGCCAAACCAGTCCATGATTCTATGATTCCATGGTTCTGTGGCTCAGCCCAGGGCAGTGTGGGCAGCCTGGTGTGGTTTCTTTCAGCCCAAATCCATGGTTTCAAGTCCAGTTAAAAATGTCTTTGCAAACCCAGCTGAGGCCACAGCGCTGAGCTCATGCTCACCAGGACTGAAGGGATCTGTTTCCCCATCTCACAGCTTTCCACCCAGGGGCTCAGTGGGCTCTGCAGAGCTGAGCAGGCACCATTGTCCCTTTTCTAGAGAGAGGACACTGAGAACTGTGTGCAGAAATGTCCCAGTTCATGTCCCACACTGCTGGCCAGAAGAGAGCTGGGAAGGTTGCAGGTGCCTGTGGATACTCAGGCTGCTCAGTTTAGGGGAAGAGACTTCACTGCAAGGGAAATAGGAAATTTAGAGAGGTTGCAGTTATAGTGTTGGCAAAAGCTGGCATCCTGTGAATTGTATTTCTGCAATCCACTCAAACCCCGCCTGGCTCCAGATTTCAAGGACATATTTTTTAATGCTGAGTAAATTTGAAGTGTATTTGGTCTCACTTCTCCCCCAGTATGAGGTTTTTAACAGATTCCACCTCTCTTGAGGACAGGAAATAAAATAACTTCTGCAGGGTAGAGTTGTGAATCTCCTGTTACAAAAGGCCTCCTGCAGCTCCCTGCCTTCACATGCAAAGGCAAATCCCTGGCAGCAGCTGGGAAATGCTTCTTCCAGAGGGCTTTTGTTATTTGCAGAGGTAAAGATTTTTTGTTATCACAGTGCTGAAGGGTTTGGGCTGAAGCCCCCCAGAAAATGCTCTCCTCTTCATTTTAAAGCGATATCTTTCTATCAACCTCTCTTCACATGTGACAGGAAATATTTTCAGAGCTCTTTGACCACCAAGGGGCTTTGAGTGGCACTTCTGCAGGGCTTGCAGTGTTGGGGGGTTTGTGGTTTTGCTTTTTAAAGCAAACCAGAAGAAGAGCCACATCTGCTGGAAAGTCTTTGGTGGGTGAGCACAAGTGTGAGAGATTCAGTGCACCATCAGCCTTGCCCGGTGTTTTCATTTCATGGAATCACAGAACCATAGAGTGCACTGGGTTGGAAAGGACCCTCAGAGGTCATTTAGTCCCCTGCAGTCAGCAGGGACATCCCCAACCAGATCATGCTGCTTGGAGCCCATTGGGCCTGAGCTTGAATGTCTCCAAGGATGGAGCCTTGAGCTTGAATGTCTCCAAGGATGGAGCTTTGAACTTGAATGTCTCCAAGGATGGAGCCTTGAGCTTGAATGTCTCCAAGGATGGAGCCTTGAGCTCAAATGTCTGCAAGGATGGAGCTTTGAACTTGAATGTCTCCAAGGATGGAGCCTTGAGCTTGAATGTCTCCTAGGATGGAGCCTCCACCACCTCCCTGAGCAACCTGTTGCAGTGTTCCACCACCCTCCAAGTAAAGAACTTCTTCTTAACATCCAGTCTAAGTCCCCTAGTTTTAGGTGAGATTAGGGCCTGCCCAGGAGTCAGGACCTTGCTGTCTAGTCTGAACTGTGCACTGACCTTCCTACTACCTAGGACAGAGACATTTATGCCACTTTCCCCCTTACCTGCCCTGTGTTACGAGCAGATCAGAGCAGGACCATGCTCTGCTGTCTACTTCTGCTTTGCAGCCCACACCCAGACCACAGCCTCAGTGATATTCATAGCTCTGTGAAAACTTTGCCTTCCTGTGGTCATGTCTCCAGGTGAATGAGTGCAAAAGCCTAATATTAGTCCCCAAGCCTAAAAATTGCCTGCCCCAGGGGAGACAGCTCTATGCCATGTGCATCTGCACAGTGACAGCCTGCACTGAGCACAGCACCAGATGGCCACCAACCCTCCAGGCCTCCAGAGATGCTCAATGCTGAGGCAGCAGACACCTACAGCACCACTACTTTAGGTCTGGTCCGTGAGGATGCAGCAAGAGAGCTCTGCTAGAAATGCAGTTTTCATACTGGCAAGGTCAGCTCTTCAGGTGACACAACTCTGCTTCCCTAATCAACATCACCCAGAAGAGCAAAGCAGTTCTGGAGGGGCAGAAGCTCCACCTCTGGAGGTGGGGAGAGAGAGGCAGCTTACCCTGAATGTTCTCCCTGACAGGAGTGTTTACTTTTTTTCTCCTCCTCCAGACATGCACCAGTACAGATTAGGGGCTGACCTGCTGGAAAGCAGCTCCATGGAGAAGGACCTTGAAGTCCTGGTGGATAGGAAGTTATCCATGAGCCAGCAATGTGTCCTTGTGGCCAAGAGGGACAGTGGTCTCCTGGGGTGCATTAGGAAGAGTGTGGCCAGCAGGACCAGGGAGGTTCTCCTCCCTGTCCACTCTGCCTTGGTGAGGCCATGTCTGGAGTATTGTGTCTGGTTCTGGAGACTATGAGGATGAGGAAGGGCCTGGAACATCTGTGTGATGAGGAAAGGCTGAGAGCCCTGGGGCTGTTTAGGCTGGAGAAGAGCAGCCCCAGAGGGGATCTGATCAGTGGTTACAAATATCTGAAGGGTGGGGGGCAAGAAGAAGGGGCCAGGCTCTTTGCAGTGGTGTCCTGTGACAGGCTGAGGAGCAACAGCCACAAACTGGAACCCAGGAAGTTCTACCTCAACAGAAGGAAAAAATTCTTTGGTGTGAGGCTGCTGGAACCCTGGAGCAGACTGCCCAGAGAGGTTATGGAGTCTCCTTGTCTGGAGACTTCCAAGACCCATCTGGATATGTTCCTGTGTGACCTGCCCTGACTGATCCTGCTCTGGCAGGGGGATTGGACTGGATCATCTCCAGAGGTCCCTTCCATTCTGGGATCAGGTGGAGAATGGAAGGAACAAGATATGAATGATGCCAGAGGTTTTAATGAACATCAGACTAGATTTAGACTAAATCCTACCACTTTGGGGGGCACTTTTGAACCAAATCACTTGTGGCTAATAATTAAAATTCTGCCACCAGTCCTGGTTGTCACCAGAGTGATTTTAGGCTAAAAATTAGCTTCTTTTTATTAGCACAATTTTCAGCTTAGCCTCTAACTACTATGAAAAACCATGATCTAGCTGGTGGATATGTAGAATGGCATGAAAATGGAATCTCTTTACTCACAGGTAAAGCACAAAGCCATAGACTGAGAGTGAAGGCAGCCCAAGTGTCAAGCCCTGCATCTCTCAGCACCCCTGGGGCAGCCAGGGCTACACCAAACCACAAGAATATCTGGAGCATCACTGGGGAAATAGGGTTAAAGATAATATTTTCTTCTAAAATTTGACCTGTTTAAGCCTCTTTCATTTCCCAGATCAGCTGCAAACACAGCCTGTGCTTCCCCTTCTTCACAGGCAACATATTTTCTTTTGGGGGGCTGCCTCCCCTCAAAGCCATTTTGTGGGTCCAGCTGAATGAAGGTGCAGGAGGATCAAGTATTTCCTGCTAAACTGAAAAGCTGGTTCATAATCTGAACCTGACTTTGCTTGAAAAGTCTACTTTTTGCCTTTGCAATCCCCCTCCCACCTCTCCTTTTAGAGGCAGACAGAGGCTTGCTTGTGTGCTGTGAGCATACCGAACCCAAACTTAGCTCCCAACGTGTAAAAACAAATAGAAAGTGTGGCCCAGGCTGGGCCATTGGCTTCAAAGAGTCCTGACTGCCACTGCATAGTTGGCTGACAGCATTATCCTGAGTGGCCCCTTTCAGTGGGCTGCATACCAGGCTGTGCAGACACCCAGGCCATTGCTGGAGGCTCAGTGCTGCAGGAAGTCAGGCTGCTCACAGGAACACAGCCTTGTATTTTTCATGGGCTTGTGGCTGTGGATTTTATGTGCTTTGCAGAGCCTTGCCCCTGATTCCTGCCTGGAAGCAACCCCAGGTGGGACCTCTGATAGAATCATTGAGGTTGGAAAAAGCTTCTAAGATCATCAGTCCAACCAGCAACCCAATGCCACCATGGACACTAAACCTCCTCACTGGGAGGATCTTGGTCCTTCAGCTCAATTCCCAACCTGCTGCTGCATCTCCCATCAAGACACCTTCATCAGAGAGACCATGAGGAGAGGCTGACCTGAGCCTTGTGCTGCTCTCTTTAGCACTCGTGGCACCAAAGAGATTCACAGGTTTGGATGTGCTCCTCAACAAGGGAGCAGAAGCATAGAAACATAGAATCATAGAACTGGTTTGGTTGGAAAAGACCTCTAAGATCATTGAGTCAAACCATTGCCCTAAGACTACCATGGGTGTTAAACCATGTCCCAAAGTACTGTGTCCAGAGGGTTTTTGAACACCTCCAGGGATGGTGATTCCACCTCCTCCCTGGGCAGCCTGTTCCAGTGCCTGATCACTCCTGCAGGAAATAATTTTTCCTCTAATATCCAATCTAAACCTCCTCTGGGACAACTTGAGGCCATTTCCTCTTGTCCTGTCACTTGTCCCTTGGAAGAAGAGAGCAACCCTCACCTCACTCCAACTTCCAGGAAGCTGCAGAGAGCCAGAAGGTCTCCTCTCAGCCTCCTTTTCTCCAGTTCCCTCAGCTGCTCCTCACCAGCCCTGCTTTCCAGACCCTTCACCAGCTTCATTGCCCTCCTCTGGACCTGCTCCAGCCCTCAGTGTCCTTGTATCAGAGTCACACTGGACTGCAGGACAATTAACTGAGAGCTGCTCACTGTCCTGCACTGCTCAGAGGCTGTGAACACAGCCATGCAGTCCCTGTCTCAGCTCAGACATTGTGGCAGGCAGGCACTGTCCTGCATAAGGACAGTTAGGGAAGAAGTGAGAATCCTGAAAGCAAGAGGCCAGGTTAGGAGGACAAAGATTTTAGTCTAAAAAGCCTGTGCTGACCTCACAGAGGAGGAAACAAAGGACAAGGAAATTCAGAGGCTTTTCCCAGAGGAGCAACCAGCCTGCAACAGACCTGACTTGTACTCAAGCTTCCTGCACACAAACCTCCAACACCCTCCCAGTTTCCATGAAGCCCTGATCCCACTTAGTCCTGAGTCTGGCCCAGGCCAGTGGGAAATGTTTCTTCTGTCCTTCCTAATTGGCCTTCTCCAAAGCATTGCTTCATGTAGTTGCACTTCAGAAGCAGCCAGACAAACAATGTGAGAGCCTTAATGAGACCTACTGAATGCCAGCAGAGCAATCAATCTCCAGCAGAGGCTGGCATTGGGTCTGCTGCCACAAATTCCTGCTGCAAACCAGTTGGGCTCAGGCATCTGCTGCTGCCAGGGAAAAGAGAGATTGGTTAAGTGGCTGACAAATGTCTTCTGCTGGTGGAGTCTGCTAATTAAACTGAATGCAGATCCCTTTCGCACCCCCAAAAGGAGGTTTCCAAAAGTGCTGCTAGAAGGACATGGAATTGTTGTAGCAGGTCCAGAGGAGGTCACAATAAAGATGATCAAAGGGCTGGAGAACCTCCCCTGTGGGGACAGGCTGAGGTAGTTGGGGCTGTTCAGCCTGGAGAAGACAAGGTTCCAGGGAGGCCTTAGAACAGTACCTGAAGGGGCTTCAGGAGAGCTGGGAAGGGACTTTTAACAAGGGCTGGGAGTGCCAGGATGAGGGGCAGTGGTTTCAAGTGGGAAGAGGGGAGATTGAGACTGGGGATGAGGAAGAAATTCTTTCCAGGCAGGGTGGTGAGGCCCTGGAACAGGTTACCTAGGGAGGTTGTGGATGTCCCCTCCCTAGAGGTGTTCAAGGTCAGGCTGGATGAAGCCTTGAGCACCCAGGGCTGGTGGGAGGTGTCCCTGCCCATGGCAGGGGGATTGGAACTGGATGAGCTTTGAGATCCCTTCCAACCCAACCCATTCTATGATTCTCTGATCTTGGGGAGCAAGGCTGGGAGCACTACAAAATCCTACCACCCCTTGCTCAAAAAACTGTCCCTGGCTTTTGGATCAGCTCCTTCAGGTACTTGGAAGCCTGCTCTAAGGTCTCCCTGAAGCCTTCTTTGCTCCAGGCTGAACAGCCCCAACTCTTACAGCCTGTCCCCACAGCAGAAGCTCTCCAGCTCTCTGATCATCTTCATGACCTGCTCTAGACCCTGTCCAGCTGTCCTATGTCCTTCTTGTGTTGGGGGTCCCAGAACTGGACTCAGTACTCCAGCTGAGGTCTGATGAGAGCAGAGCAGACCTACCAACCATGCTGACCTGTCCTTCTCCCAGGTCTCCAGCCCATGCCTGCTTCACACCACCCCTCCCTAAGCCCAGCCACAAGCTGCTTTCCACCTGCCAGCTTGATGGCCCTGACCATAACATTCAGTGAAAGGAATCTGCATGTGTCAGATATTATTAGCTCCTAAGAAAGCTGGAAAACCCTCCCCACAGCCCTGCACAGGTAGCTAGAAGCTCTCTGAGGGCTCAGAAGGCAAAATGCTCCTTTTGCTCAGGCTGAGTGACAAGAGCAATCTCTTCATTAACCTGCCTTCCCTCCATCAGCTCCTTAAGCTTTCCTGCCTATGCTGATGTGTTTTTTGCCAATTTCTCCTTTCTTTCCCTCCATCTCACCATTATGTGCCAAGCTTTATCCAGTACAGCAGGATTTATACCTGCCCTGCTACCTGCTTCCTTCTTGCATTCTATTTTATATCAGCTTTGCTATGCTTGATGGCCATGCAAGCCTCCCCCTAGAGAGTCCTCACTTCTATTTTCCACATGACTTTAGGTGCACAGAGGTGCAAGAGGATTGTTTTCATTCAGCTGGACAGAGGAAGCTGCTGTGTTAGCTTTCCCTCCCAAAGCTATGCAAGGACAAGATTAAATAAGTCAGAAGTTTCATAGAAAGATAAAATTCTCTAGGGCTGGAGAAGACATTTAAGATTATCAAGTCCAATCATTAACCCAACACCACCAAACCACATCCCTCAGCACCACATCTACACAGCTTTGAAGTCCCTCCAGGCATGGTAACTCCATCACTTCCCTGGGCAGCCTGTTCCAGTGTCATCTAAAGAACATCCAAACAGGACAAATTAATAAACCACTACTCCTGATGGATTGTTTGTATCATAGAATCACAGAATGTCAGGGGTTGAAGGGACCTCTGGAGATCATCCCTAGTCCAACCCCTCCTGCCAGAGCAGGGTCACCTAGGGCAGGCCACACTGGAACACATCCAGGTGGGTTTTGAAAGTCTTCATAGAAGGAGACTCCACAACCTCTCTGGGCAGCCTGCTCCAGGGCTCCAGCAGCCTCACACTAAAGAAGTTTCTCCTCACACTAAAGAAGATTCTCCTCACACTAAAGAAGTTTCTCCTCACACTAAAGAAGTATCTCCTCATGCTGAGGTGCAATTTCCTGGGTTCTAGCTTATGCCCATTTTCCTAGTCCTATCACTGGGCACCATTGACAAGAGCCTGGCACCTGGCACCCACCCCTCAGATATTTATAGGCACTGATCAGATCCTCTCTCAGCCTTCTCTTCTCCAGCCTAAACAGCCCCACAGCTCTCAGTCTTTCTTCATAGCAGAGAAGTTCAAGTCCCCCATTCAGCCTCATAGCCTCTGTTGGACTCTCTCCAGCAGGTCTCTGTCTCTCTTGAACTGGGGAGCCCAAAACTGGGCACAGGATTGCAGGTGTGGTCTCAGCAGGGCAGAGCAGAGGGGAGAAGAACTTCCATAGACCTGCTGGCCACACTTTTCTTGATGCACCCCAGGATGCCATTGGTCCTCTTGGAGGCCACATTGGGAGAACTTGCTGCCCATTAGGACTCTATGGAGCTGTTTTCCAGCAGGATGATCCCTACTCTGTGCTGGTGCCTGGTGTTGTTCCTCCCCAGATGCAGGACTCTACACTTGCCCTTATTGAACTTCATGAGGTTCCCCTTCAACCAGCTCCCCAGCCTGTCTAGATCTTGTTGGATGACAGCACAGCCACCCCTCCCAGTTTCCTATCATCAGTGAAGTTGCTGAGAGTGAAGGATTAATGGTGAGATTCCTCACACCTTGACCTAGCCTTCTAAAATTAAATGTGGGCTTTAGCTCAAATGTTAATGCCTGCTTGTGTGACAAGTATCTAAATTGTCAACACATTTTGTGAAGATCTGGAAACTAGAAGTTGTTTAGGTCACCTTAGAGCAGGCACTCACAAGGGACCAGCTCCACCCCCCTCTTGTTTCTAAGGTCCGTTGATTCTCCACCCACAGCACACAGAGGTATTCCCATCTAACACCAAAATGCTGCTCCTTATCCTGGGGAGCTAAATCCCACCCTGGGAGTCCAATCTGACTTCCAGGGGATGATTCCCTCTCCTGAATGAGCCTGAAGGAGCAACCTGGATTAGATACCTTGCTTGACAGCAGAGTAGAATCCTTTTGCAATGGCAGCTGGAGCTTCCTCCACTGAGGAAATGATGACCCAGGTCACCTCCAAAGTGGAAAGGACAGCTGGGGCACACAAGGACTCTGAGCTGTGTTCTGTCTTAAGAGCGGAACAAGGACTCTGAGCAACACCTCTGCCTTAAGAGCACCTGCAGCTTTGGCAGGCTCTGCTTGAGAGGTGGCTGAGGCATGGGGACCTGCTTACGTGCAGGCAGAGGCAGCAGCCATGTGCTGCTGGAACACCATGTCTCCAAACACCTGCAGCATCAGTACCTGGATTCATGAATGCCCATTGGACTCCAAAGCACTGAGGGTGCTGGCAAGTTCTGCTTGGGGCCAACCCGGGATCAGGTCAGGCCAGGAGAGAGACATCACAAGGGCAGTTCACATCCAGAGCCAAATTCACCTTATTTGAGGGCAAAGGAGAGCCCTGTTCCACAGTTCAGACCTGAGCCCTGCCCATGGCAGACCACAGGAGATTTGCCCAATCAGTGGGTTGCTGCTTACCACAACAGAAACCCAGCATATTTCTGGGACTTACTCACCAGAATCTTCTCCCTTTTGCATTTTGCATCCCCAGGTTTGTTCAGACTCTGCCCTTGTTGCTCACTCTGAGCATCTGTCATTGCCTCCCTGTAATGCATTTTTTTTTGTATCCAGGCCTGTTGTGTTCAGGAAACAACCAAACAAGCAAACAATGGAATATTTAGCTGGAAAAGGGAAGAAGGCTGCCTGCCTGCTTGCTCCATTTGCAAACCCCCAAAGATTTATCAGGAGCCACCAAAAATAAATAGGTGAGCTCTTTCAGCACAAAGCTTGGCAGAACATGCTGTATGAATAACTGAGTGACCTTTCAAATATTTACATGTTCCTAGGAGCCTGGATGGAGGCTGCTGCTGCTCCTTCACCTACTCTCAAGCCTTCCACCCACGTGGCCTTGCAGCAGACAGAGAAATGCTGAATATGTTTGTGTAACAAACCAGCCATGGCCAACAACAATAGTCAAGAAATGGAGGAAAACAGGGAGGATTTGCACAGCAGAGTGAAGCCTCTTCAGCACTGTGAAAGTCAGCTGCAGTCTAAAGTGAGCTCAGGAAAGCACAGAGCTTCTAGGAGCCAGTCGTGCTGATGGAGGAGTTGTAAGGAAGAAGGAGTTGTAGGGAAGAATGAATTGCAGGGATGTAGGAGTTGTACGGAAGGAGTCATGAGGAAGAAGGAGCTGTAGGGATAAAAGGAAGAAGCAGTCGTAGGGAAGAAGCAGTTGTAGGGAAGAAGTAGTTGTAGGGACAAAGGAGTTTTAGGGAAGAAGGAGCCTGAGAGATAAAAGAGTTGTAGGGAAGAAGGAGTTATAGAGATGAAGGAGCTGTAGGGATCAAAGAGTTGTAGGGAAGAAGGACTTGTGGGGAAGAAGTAGTTGTAGTGAAAAAGGAGTTGTAGAGACAAAGGAGTTGCAGAGAAGAAAGAGCTATAGGGATCAAAGAGTTGTAGGGAAGAAGGACTTGTGGGGATCAAAGAGTTGTAGAGATGAAGGAGTTTTAAGGAAGGAGGTGTAAGGAAGAAAGAGTCATAGGGCTAAAAGCTGTAGGGATGAAGGAGTTGTAGAGATGAAGGAGTTGTAGGGATGAAGGAGTTGTAGGGATAAAAGAATTGCAGAGATGAAGGAGTTGTAGGGAAGAAGATCAAATGTGGACTCTAAGGCTCCCATTGTCTTGCCTGGAAAGCAGCATCTGCTGAGCATCTTAGTACAACTTCACTGCTTGTGCTTCCAGCTTGAGGGACTGCTGCCTCCAGCACAACCTGCACCTTTGAAAGCCCACAGAAAGGCTGTCCAGGGACAGTGGGGTGGGAGGATTTTGTTAGGCAGGGAAGGAGGAGATGTTGCTAGTTGGTCCTTGTGCTATGACAGAATCATAGAATGGTACAGGTTGGAAGGGACCTCTGGAGGTCATCTCTAGTCCAACCCCTCCTGCCAAGGTAGAATCACCTAGGGCAGGTCACACAGGAACACATCCATCTGGGGCTTGAAAATCTTCATAGAAGGAGACTCTACAACCTCTCTGGGTAGCCTGTCCCAGGGCTCCAGTGTCCTCACGGCAAAGAGGTTTCTCCTCATGTTGAAGTGGAACTTCCTGAGTTCTAGCTTGTGCCCATTTTCCTTGTCCTGTCACTGGGTACCATTGAAAAGAGCCTAGCATCTGGACACCCACCCCTCAGACATTTGTAGCCATTGATAAGATCTCCTCTCAGCCTTCTCTTCTCAAGACTGAACAGCCCCAGGTCTCTCAGTCTGGCATTTCTAGGTCCTCTCTCAGCTGTGCCCTGGTCACAGAGATGTCCTTCATCAAGTTCCTTCTCTTCTCAACCCCCTGCCTGCTCCAGGGAGCCCATGAACTCTGCAGAGCAGTTGTTTCTCCAGCACAGCAGTGGCCTCTTGATGTCACCATAATACAGCTGATGGGTTTGCTCCCATGGTTTTGGCTGGGGCTGGGAGGATTTTGAAGGCAGCAGAGAGAAATCTTTGCAGCGTTTTGCACCCATTCATGAAAGGAAGCATCAATCTTACAGGGTTGCAAATGGCCTTTTCTTGAGACTGTCCTCAGTCCCATTGATCTTAAAATATCACTGCAGTTTGTGTGCATAGATCACACAAACATTCATCTCTTCTGCCCAAATGAGAACAATCCATTTTCTCCATCTGTGACCACTGTTACCTGTCTACAGAGCCAGAGCCTCTTGTGCAGGTGCTCCATCTGCAGCTTTAGCACAAGTGAAAAGGGCTCTTGAGTGGTGGGTACAGAAGGTTGAAGTCAGAGCCAAAGTTTTGAAGCCCAAATCCCAGAATCCCAGCATGGTGAGGGTTGGAAGGGACCTCTGGAGATCATCCAATCCAACCCCTCTGCTAAGGGAGGTGCACCTGGAGCAGGCTGCAGAGTTTAGTACAACTTTGCAGACGTTCTTTTTTTAAGCAATCCTTCCACCCACCAGTTAGAAGACAGAAAAGGGAACATTTTGTTCTGCCATGTTTCACCTTCTCAGGTTGAGAAAATATTTGACCTCAAAACATGTCTCAGTCTGACGTATGGCAATAAAAAAGAAAATAAAATAATAACAATAATGAAACAAAAAACCAACCAAGCAACAACCTTCCAACCCTGCAGCAATCAAATCCAAATGTTTCACTTGACCAGATTCTGACAGCCTTTATTTTTCAAGGCACCACACTGCTGGAATAATTTCCTTTCAGGTTGAATTGTATTTGATTTGATTTGATTTCGTTTCTCTTCCCCTTCTTCCCAATTTCAGAAGTGCCTAAGGACCAAACCTGCAGTTATTCACAGATGTGCTGTAATTAGCCAGAGCTTCTCTCTCTCTCTTAAGAATCCAATCAATGATTACTCAAGTGGACTACAGAGACCTCGTAGAAATTTAAGTAGGGTAGAGTCCTTAAGCTGATTTTCTGCAGCAAGATTAATTTCATCCTGGTTAGAAACAAATGGAATATATCCTGCTGGCTCTGTCCCCTTGTGACTGTCCTTATTAAGGGTCTAAGCTCCAAATTCTTGGTCAGACCAGGCTCCAACTGAGTTAATGAGGACTTGGAATTGGAGTTTTGAATTGCTTTCGAATAGAGTGTTTGGGGCTCTGTGTGGTTGGCAGAAAGAGACCTTCTTTGTTCTTGCAGAGGAACCCTTCTGTCATCCTGTGACTCTTGACATCAATGTCCCACTGCAAAGTCCTACAAAGAAACTCAGTTTTAGGGAAATGGCTGCAAGTGTTCCCCTCCCTGGGCTGGAGAGCACTGACTGACAATTAGGGGACTGGAGCACTGCCTGGGGAGGAGAGGCTGAGGGTGGGTTTGGAAAGTCTCCAGAGAAGGAGACTCCACAACCCCCCTGGGCAGCCTGTTTGAGGGCTCTGTCACCCTCACTGTAAAGAAGTTTCTCCTCATGTTGAGCTGAAATCTTCTATGTTCTAGTTTGAACCCATTGTTCCTTGGCTTATCACTGGGAACCACCCAAAAGAGCCTGGCCCCCTCCACTTGCCCCCCACCCCTCAGCTATTGATAGACATTGATCAGATCCCCTCTCAGCCTTCTCTTCTCCACACTAAACAGCCCCAGGGCTCTCAGTCTCTCTTCACAGGGGAGATGCCCAAGTCCCCTAAGCATCCTCATGGTTTAGTCTGGAGAAGGCTGAGAGGGGACCTTATCAATGCCTACAAATAACTGAAGGGTGGCTGTCAGGAGGATGGAGCCAGGCTGTGCAGTGATACCCAGGGGTAGGATACCCTCAGATACCCAGTGAAGGGCAATGGATGTAAACTCAATCACAGGAAATTCCACCTCAACATGAGGAGAAACTTCTTTAGTGTGAGGGTTCTGGAGCCCTGGAGCAGGCTGGAACATCTCTGCTATGAAGAAAGACTGAGAGCCCTGGGACTGTTTAGTCTGGAGAAGGGAAGGTTGAGGGGGATCCGATCAATGTCGATAAATATCTGAGGGGTGGGTATCAGGATGAAGGTGCAAGGCTTTTGTCAGTGGTGCCCAGTATAGGAAAATGGGCACAAGCTAGAACCCAGGAAACTCTACCTCAGCGTGAGGAGAAACTTCTTTGGTGTGAGGGTGCTGGAGCCCTGGAGCAGGCTGCCCAGAGAGGTTGTGGAGTCTCCTTCTCTGGAAATATTCAAAACTCACCTAAACTGGACATTAGGAATTTCTTTTTTTTCCCAGCAAGAGTGGTCAGGCATTGGAATTGTGCTGCCCAGGGAGGTGGTTGAGTCACCAGCCCTGGGTGTGTTTAAAGGTGGTCTGGATGTGGTGCTTGGGGATATGGTTTAGGGCTGAATTTTGTAGAGTAGGGTTCTGGGTTGGACTTGCTTATCCTGAGGGGCTTTTCCAACCTAAATATTTCTGTGATTCTGTGATGTGTTCCTGTGTGAACTACCTTGGGTGATGCTGCTTTGGCAGGGGGGTTAGTCTCAATGATCTCTGGAGATCCCTTCCGACCCCTAGCATTCTGTGATAATTTAGTGAATTTTGGGATGGGTGTGAACAAGACCTGAACATGCTCAGGTGAAGAGGACAGTCTGCATCTGAATCCAAGCAAAGTGGGCATGTCAGCTTAGCTACATATCTCAGCTAGGGAGCAAGGAGCAGAAACAGCAATATGAGCAACATTCCACTGAAGCAAACCTTGAGTTAAAAGCCCAACCCACAGAGAGTTTCATCCCCATGAGTGGGACACTCAAAAATGTTAGCATTTTGATCAACACTTCTTTAAAAGCCACAAAAGACATTTCTGTGGTAGCTTCCCAATGTAGTCATTGAACTATGGAGTTGATTGGATATTTTGCAAGATTTCAGTGAAGGAAATGGGCAAAATAGCTGAAAACATTCAGCAATTACTGCATCATTCTCCTCTAGCAACACAGCCTGAGAACAGAACAAAACACAAAGCAACCACTTCCTCTCCTTTCTACACTCCAAATGAACTGATCTAAGCAGAATTTTATATA
The DNA here is from genome assembly GCF_027791375.1 of Indicator indicator. Lineage (NCBI taxonomy): Eukaryota > Metazoa > Chordata > Aves > Piciformes > Indicatoridae > Indicator > Indicator indicator. The sequence goes on along the minus strand of NC_072042.1, from coordinate 1,327,101 downwards.
GCCCAGAAGGAGAAAAGAGCAGAAATTCCATTAAATTCACTGACAACTTCATCTCTTTGACAGGGATACAGTTGGGATGGCCTAGTGATAGGTCTCAAGGGGAAATTGCTACCACACACAAAAAGAGACATTCCTTACATATTCATTTGCTCTTCCCAGGGATTTTAAAGGTACTGTGTGGGTAGCAGCTATGTGTGTTTGATAGCAGCTAGAGAGGAACCCAATCAGCTGGGAGTTGCTTTTGATCCTGGTAGCTATCTAAACTGTTCCATTTCATTCCAACTTTTCTTTCTATGCCTTTGAAATTCAGCCCAGGAGTCACAGCTGAGTTGTGTTCTGGTGATGCATCCTCTTTGAGGTCCCATTTGAGGAGGGGGGAGAGGGAGTCTGGATTTAAGCACCACTTGGCATCACAATCCAGCCTTTACCTCTGCTCCCTTCCCTGCTGGATACTCTGAACGATGTGGAAAGTTTGGCAAACTCCTCTTCAAATTTTGGGTAAAAGTTATGGGGAGAAAGAACTTTTTTTCCTCTAAACCAACTGTCTCATGCCTAAATAGGATCTTTTTTGTTGTTGTTTTGTTTTGTTTTTTATGCTTAGGAATATTAGACTTGAGAGAAGACTCCTGACAGTTATTCTTCTGCAGCCATGTATTTTGGGACAGTGCCTGGGAAAGAGCTTTTCCTGCCTGCATGGATCAACCCCATGGAGATCTGAGCCCACCAGACCATTGCTCTGCTGGCAGTGGGTGTGTAGTGCAATACCTTGGGATGTGTATTCACCATCACAGTGTGGAGAAGGTCTGCTGGAAGCATCTATCATCCTTACAAGTGTGGTACTGTGTGTGAGTTGTGGAGAGGGGAAGGGAGGGAACTGTGTGGTCCAGTAGTTGGGGTCATAGAGCCAAATGTTCCCAGCATGAATCAGCAGCGACTCCACCAGCTCCAGCAAGGCTGGGAGGTGTGATGTGCAGCTTTCTTTGGAGGAAAGCCTTATTTACACCTGTGTGAGTCAGAGGAACATCAGCTCAGCTACCTCCACCTCTGTCAAGTCAAAGAGTCACTGTGGAAGCCTTTACCTCTTCCTACTCAAGGAAAACATTCTCCAAAACCCTCGAAGAGGACACTCCTGGAAAGCCTCCACTGACACCTCAGAGGGAGGGTTAGAAAACCACACTACATACATCTAGAGAGAAGCCTTGGCCTCAACTGGGGCAGTGGTTTCTCACCATCACAGGCCCATGAGCAATAGCTTCCATCAAGGAAGACACAACTGCCTCTGCTCTCCTTGCTGGCCTCAGGTTTACCTTGTTTGCTGCACAGAGCCATGACTTAGGGCTCCAATTTGTCCAAAAGATGCTTCTGAGGGGACAGATTCTGCTTTTTTTTATTATTATTTGTGTCCTTTTGGTGCTTTATTGATGTTCTTCTATCTCAGCTGAATCTAGAACTGTGAACACGAAGCAACCCCCCTTTACTCAGTGGTGTAAATCCTCTACTAGAGTGGTTTTACTCTAGTTTTGTGCCAGAATAACTGCAAACTCAACATGAATGAAAGGAAAAAAAAATATTTTAAATTCCTGGCCATCTTTTCTTTCCCAGCTCCTGCCCAGAACAATTTCATATCTATAATGTTTTCTTGCAGCTGTGGGGAATAACAGAGAAACCTATTCCAGGCTAGCAATGATATTGGCAACCTGGTGTTAGATTTTAGAATGAAGAAATTAAAAGACTGGCACTCTTCTTTAGAATAACATAAAGAAACAGCCTGAACTTGCTCCAAAACTGAATTAGCCTGTTACAAAGTTGGGAAATAAATTTGCCTCATTTGCCCATGTAATGCAAAATGAAACAGGAGTTGTTCCCAGTCAGGCTTCCTGGCTGCAAGTAGAATTCTGAACAGAAAATCCCATAATAAAGCCATAGAGAATCATTTTACTATACTAAATCCTTGATGGTTTGCAGAATTGCTGTTGTTTCCCTTTCCTCCTGTAGCAGATGGGGAGGAAAAAAAAAAAAAACCAAAACAAAACCAAAAGTTTAAGAATCTGAAATTACCCTGTAAAGATGTTTTGGTATTCTAGATCTAGAGGATGGTCAGAAGACCTAGGAGAGCAGAAGCTTCAGAAGAGGATGAGAAGATTGGGAAGAAGATTTAGAAGACAAGAAGATGTAGAAGATCATAAGAGCTAGAAGAAGATATAGAAGATGAGAGGAGCTAGAAGAAGATGAGAAGATATAGAAGAAGATGAGAAGGTCTATAAGAAGATTTAGAAGATGAGAAAATCTCAAAGAACATCTAGGAGATTAGAAGATGTAGAAGAAGATCAGAAGGAGTAGGAGATAAGAAGATTTAGAAGAAGATTAAGAAGAGAAGATGTAGAAGAAGATCAGAAGATGTAGAAGACGAGAAGATTTAGAAGAATATCTAGGAGATTAGGAGATTAGAAGATGTAGAAGAAGATCTAGAGATGTAGGAGAGGAGAAAATCTAAAAGAAGACTGAGAAGATCTAGAAGAAGATGTAGAAAATGAGAAGATGTAGAAGAGGAGAAGATGTAGAAGAGGAGAAGGTCAGAAGAATAGGAGAAGATCTAGAAGAATATCTAGGAGATTAGAAGATGTAGTAGGAGATTAGAAGATGTAGAAGAAGACGAGAAGTTCTAGAAGATTTAGAAGATCAAGAACAGATTGATTAGAGGTCACATTAATTACACCTGCAGAGAATGTCATTCACCTGTCCTAACTAGCTCAGAACTAAGATCATGCAGCCAGGCCTAGCAGCCACCAAAGGCAGAAAAATGATGGAGGTGTTGCCAGGATGTGATCTGTTCCCAGCAGCACAGAGCTCACTTTTTACCAGTGATGAAGTTAAGTGCCATAGTTTAGACCTCAAGTAAGATGAAAAAAGATCTAATTACTACCACCCCCCCCAATTTTCTTCATCTTCTTTAGTCATTAATGTTCAACTTTCTCTTGCCTCTTTATTAGTACTACTTTCTACATGTAGCTAGGCACAGAAATGATCAAAGGCAAGAAGAAATGCTTTGGGGAGAGGTCCTAAATAGGTTCCCTGCCCTGGGAGCTTTGGCCCAAGCTGCTTTATATAGGCAGGTATCTGGGATTCCTTTTCCACAAGAAAACTCTGACTTCCCTGCTCTGCCCTCCTCTACTTGTTAGCACTGCTGTGAAGCCTTAAGAGATTTGGACTTTCTAACTGACAGCCTGCAAATGAGATCTGTGCCTCTTGCTTGCCCAGAGCTGGACCACAGGACAGTCCAGCAAAGCAGATGTAATAAGGAAGGTTCTTTGTTTAGGAAGGAGGGGGCAGGTTTTTGTGGTTATTCTTATAGCATTTTCTTGGTCTGGACTTTGGGGATGAAGGGCAACAAAGACGGTGAAGGGTTGAGAGAACAAGTCTTAGGAGGCTGAGGGAATTGGGGTTGTTTAGCCTGGAGAAGAGGAGGCTGAAAGGAGATCTCACTGCTCCCTACAACTCCTTGCAAGGAAGCTGGAGTGAGGTGGGGCTTGGTCTCTTCTGCCTAACATCAGGTGATAGAAGGAGACGAAATGGCCTGAAATTGTGCCAGAAAAGGCTGAGGTTGGAGATTAGGAAAGATTTCTTTGCTGCAAAAGTGGTCAGGGATTGGCACAGGCTGCCCAGGGAGGTGGTGGAGTCCCCATCCCTGAAGGTGTTCAAGAAACCTGTGGACAGTGCACTTTGGTAGATAGTTTAATGACCATGGTGGTGTTGGGTTGATGGTTGGACTAGAAGATATTAGATGCATTTTTTAACTCCCAAAATCCTGTGGTTCTATGAGAATCCCTGAATACAAGAGCACAGATCAGTTCTGCAGTGTAACCTGCTCTTTGTTGGCTGACAGGAACCACAGGCCAGGTAAACACCACATTTACCTCAACAACCCCACGAAATGATTAGAGCTGTTGAAATAAAAGCAATAAAGAAAGTGCAGACAGGGCAGAAGAGCAGCCCCTGCTCTCCTCTGGAGCACAGAAGTATTCAAACAGAGCAAAACCTTTGGTAACATCTGCTGCAGGCTGATTTGACAGCAAAAGGACCGTGGCAGACGTCGGTGACCTTATCTCGGGAGAACAGCTCCCAGAGTACACCCCTGGAATATGCCCTTTCAGCTCCTCAACCTCCCCCAATTTGCATACTAATTTATTACCTCTGCAGGCTTGCATCCTGCACCATACACTGGGTGAGACCTCATTCTCCTGCTGAAGATTGGGTTGGTATCACATCGACCTTGCCAGCACCCTTCAGACCACCCAGGGCATCGCTCGCAGGATTCCCAAATACCTTCACTCAGTGCTTGGTTCATCACAGCCTCCCTTCCCTCACGTCTTAGAAGGATACTTGGTGCTAAAATTTGGCATTATCTCCTTTCTGCACCCTGTAAATTTCCTAGCTGGGATAATACAAGATTAATTGCTTTCATTACTCCACTCTATTCAGGGTTTTTTTTCCCTGTTACAGTAAACATGAAACACTAATTTCTATTCTATATACAGTGCCACATCTCCTAAGGAATTCAGCTAATGGCTTGGTGAGGCCAATGAAGATTTTCTTTATTTAATGACTAGCCCATAATGTGCTGGAGTGTGTCCAGAGAAGGGCAACATAGCTTGGGAAGGGTCTGGAGAACAGGGCTGGGGAGGAGCAGCTGAAGGAACTGGGGGGTGTTTGGTCTGGAGAAAAGAAGGCTGAGGGGAGACCTTATGGCTCTCTACATCTCACTCAAAGGAGGTTGGAGACAGGTCTATTGTACCAAGGAGTAAGTGACCAAGGACCAAGGACAAGAGGAAATGGCCTCTAGCTGCACCAGAGGAGGTTTAGAAGAAGCTTCTTCACTGAAAGGTTTCTCAATGGCACAGGCTGGCCAGGGAGGTGGTGGAATCCCCACCCCTGGAGGGGTTTCAAAGACACAGAGATGTGGTGCTGAGGGTCATGGTTTAGAAGCAGAATTGGTAGAGTTAGAGAATGGTTGGACTGAATGATCTTAAAGGCCTTTTCCCACCTAAACTACTCAGATTCTGGAATGATTATCCTGCTGTCTTTGGGGATATGTCCCATGAACACCTCTGTGACTCCAGGCAAAGTCTGCCACCCAAAATCCAGGTCACAGAGTAAAGGTGCAGAGCTTTAACTCAAAAGTTTCATTAGCTGTAAAGGTAGGAGGCAGCCAGCTGCCCAACAGCTCCTTCCTCACCTTCTGCTCCTCACCATCTCTCAATCTGTTTCATCTCTCCTGCTCTTGTGCTCATTTTCACATCTCCACCAAGCAAAGCGTGAGGATCGCTGTCATCCCCGTGTCCTGGTGCCAGTTTTCAACTCAGAGCTTGGATCTGCAGCACCAATGGCCATGGTGTTGCTCAGGATGGATCAGCTGGACACACTGAACCCAGCAGCATCAGCCCAAGTAACCTCTCCTCCAGCCTGTGCATTGTCCCATTCAGTAAATACTTCTGAGCTGACTGCACTGCTCTGAAACCATGGGGGCAGTTAGGAGTGTGACAGGACAAGAGGGAATGGATGGAAGCTGGAGAAGGTGGGATTTAGGCTGGAGATTTGGAAGCAATTCTTGACAGGCAGGGTGGTGAGACACTGGAACAGGTTGCCCAGGGAGTCTGTGGATGCCCCTTCCCTGGAAATGTCGAAGGCCAGGCTGGATGATCCTTTGAGCAGCCTGGGTTGGTGGGATGTGTCCCTGTCCAAGGCAGCGGATTGGAACTGGATGAGCTTTAAGGTCCCTTCCAACCCAAACCATTCTGTGATTCTATGAGTGAGGAGCTGTAGCAGCAGGGATGCTGCACCTGGTTGTGGGTCAGCAATGCTGGAGAGAAACTCTGTGCCAATGCCTGATCCAAAACATCCAGCAATGGATGAAGGAGGGCACAGAGCAGCAGGTGTTGCTTCTGACTTTGCACATGCACTCCCATGGAGGGACCCTGAGTTTCTGCAGGGTGATTTAAACAACCTTTGCAGTGCAAACAAAAATCAGAGTATTTGGGGGGGCTGATTTCCATTAACTTCATTGTCTCCTGTCTGGAGGTACTGCCAAGATGCCATCCATGTTACATGTACCTCAGTCAGGCCCTGGAGACAGACGCTGTGTGGCTGAGCAAGCTGCCATGTGTGGGTGAGAGGAGATTCTTTGCTTTGGAGGCTGAGGAAATCAAGGATTTTCACTGGAAAAAAACAAAAATCACCTCATGGTCCTGCTCTCAGTTTCTCTGCTTTTATCTCTAACCACGCTCAAAAATCAGTTTAGTTCACTAAAGCTTTCAGCCATCCTGCTAGGGCTTGTCCTGGTAACCCTCCACACAGCTCTGCTGAGCCTCCTCCATCCCACCTGTGACTGGAAAGGATGGATGAGACCTGCAGGAGCCACTGGGGAGGAAAGCAGAGAACAGCTCCGAGTTGGTCTGCTCCCAGCACAGGGTGTGCCCCTGAGGGTTAAAAACCAAGATGAAAGCAGAAAGAATTGATCAAAGTGTCTGAGGTACAACTAAATAGTGGGAGGGGGTGAGTTGTATGCAAATGAATTGGGGGATGGAGGTCAGGGTGGGGGTGGGCACGATTCTCTCTAAGCCAAAATTGTGAATGCATGAGCAAGAACTTTATCAGCTGTAGTACAGAACTGTTGGAAGCTTGGCCCGGGTGTCCCCAGACAGGAGTTATTTATTTATTTGTGTTTTTTGTTTGTTTTTTTTTTTTTTTTTTTCCTAATACATAGAAAAATCCGTGAAAACTCATTGTCTGCAGAAATAAATGAGCTCTGATATTTGTGCTCTGTTGTTTGGGGGGTTTTTTGGTGAGAAGTGGGGGTGATGCAAGGTCTAAATAAAAGGCTTTGAGAATGCCACCAACTGGTCTGCTGCACACCTCCTCACTGGGCTGTTCCTTGGATCAAACTTTGGAGCAGGCCATTGCCAGAGGTGTGGTGAAGAACCCCAAACCATTCTATGAATCTTGTCTGCCACTTTGCTCTCTGTTAAGACCTCACCTGGAGTACTGCAATCCAGCTCTGGACACAGGAAGGACATAGACCTGATGGAGTGGGTCCAGAGGAGGCCACAAAGATGATCAGAGGGCTGGAAAACCTCTGCTATGGGGACAGGCTGAAGCAATCAGGGTTGTTCAGCCTGGAGAAGAGAAGGCTCCCAGCAGACCTTCCAGTGCCTGAAGGGGGCTACAAGAAGGCTGCAGAGGGATTGCTCCCACAGGCTTGCAGTGACAGGACAAAGGGCACTGGTTTGAAATGAGAGAAAAACAGATTGAGACTGGATGTGAGGAACAAGTTCTGCACCATGAGGGTGGTGCAACACTGGAACAGTTTGTCCAGGGATGTGGTTGAGGCCTCATCCCTGGAGATATTCAAGGTGAGGCTCAACAGGGCTCTGAGCAACCTGATCTAATGGAGGATGTCCCTGCTGAGTGCAGGGGGGTTGGGCTGGATGAGCTTTGGAGGTCCCCTCCAATCCAAACCATTTTGTGATTTGTACCAAGCTGTAGGCTAATGCAAAGGGTAATGTTTCTTTAAGTTTGCTTGGCATTTTACATTCTTTTTCTCCCATTTTTTAATTATTTTAAAGTTTTTATCTCCTCCTCCTCCTCCTCTTTCTCCTTCTCCTCCTCCTTCTCCTCCTCCTCCTCCTCTTCAACAGACTAATTCCCACTATTTCTTTTAATCCTATTAAATGTGCACATTTACTGTGGCATAGCTGCTGGAATGCCAGAAATCCCACCCCACACCTTTCTGAAAACAGATGAGGGTTTTTTTGAGGGACTCCCAGGGGTTGGGCAGGATAGACTCAGACATTGTGCTGGGGACCATCATGAGCCTTCACAGCAGACCCTCCAGGGAAATCTTCATCCTCAGCAAGTAATTCCAACTCCCTTACTCCATCCACTCACAAAGACTCCCTTATGAGGCCTGTCTGTGCTCTGCCTGCTTCTCAAGGCTTTTCATTCATTTTTTTGCCTTTTTTTTCCTCCTTTCCTGCTAGATCAGTGACTGGATAATTCTTCTCTAGCCAGGGAAGGGAAGAGAAAAGTATTGAGAAAGACTAATTCAGAAAATCTTACTGGTTATGATTTATCCTGATTCTGCCCCTATAGCAGAGATCATCCAGAAGCACATTGGGACTTCTGCCCTGGGCTGGGAATGGTTTAGGCTGGAAGGGACCTTAAAGATCATCTGGAAGGGACCTTGAAGTTCATCTGGAAGGGAACTTGATGATCATCTGGAAGGGACCTGGAAGTTCATCTGGAAGGGACCCTGAAGATCATCTGGAAGGGAACTTGAAGATCATCTAGTTTCAATCCCTCCCCTGCCATGGCCAGGTTGTGAAGGTCTGCCTCAAATCCTGACTGATTTTTCAGGTCTCAGGATGAGTGAAGAGTGTCCAGTTCCCTCTGTCCAGTTCCCTCTGTATCTCTGTTTCCCAATTTCAGGCTTTTTTGCAGAGGTCTTTGCCAGGCATGGATCTTCTACAAGATGCAAGGTGGGTTTGGAGTCTGCAGAGAAGGAGACTCCACAACCCCCCTAGGCAGCCTGCTCCAGGGCTCCTGCACCCTCACACCAGAGAAGTTTCTCCTCCTGTTCAGCTGGAACATCCTGGGTTCCAGTTTGTGCCCATTGCCCCTTGTCCTATCCCAGGGCACCACTGACAAGGGTCTGGCCCCAGCCTCCTAAACCCCAAATTTTAGCTCTTGCTGAGCATTGCTCAGATCCCCCTTCTGAGGCTGTTCTTCTCCAGGCTGTCTCCCCTTCCTCAAGTCCTTATTCTACTCCTGCTCCAGGTGTTCTTTATGGATGTTAACTTAAATCTATGTAAACACATGTGTGTGTGTCTGTGTCTATAGATTCCCACCACAGCAACCATGGCAATTTCTCTACTGGAAAAAAAAATAATACCCCTTAAACATTTTCCAAATGACTGTGGCAAGGAGAAGGCTTGGTCCATGCTCCCCATTGCCCCCTCAGGGATCAGATTTCATACCTTGCTGAAGCTCCAGCTACAAAATATGTTTGGTGGTTTGGGCAGGATCCCAGGCAGATGTTTGTGCATCCCACAGTGCCTTCACCTGGAGTTATCTGTGCACAGGGTGATGGCAGGACAGGAAGGAGATAAAAACTTGTTTGGTGTGAGGGTGCTGGAGCCCTGGAGCAGGCTGCCTAGAGAGGTTGTGGAGTCTCCTTGTCTCACCACTTGCAAGAGCCTGGCTCCTTCTACTTGTCATCCACCCTTCAGATATCCATAGACATTGATCAGGTCCCCTCTCAGTCTTCTCTTCTCCAGACTACCCAGCCCCAGGGCTCTCAGCCTTTCCTCATCACACAGATGTTGTACTCTCCAGTAGTTTCCCACCCCTCTTGAACTGGGGAGAGCCCAGGACTGGACACAATGCCCCAGAAGTGGCCTCACAGTAGAGGGGGAAGAGAACCTCCCTTGGACACAAACAACTTTGCATTGTAAAACATTGCCCAACCCCTGCTGCAAAGGGAGCTCTCTCTCTGCTTGCCTCTTCCCCTTGAGCAAGAACAATCTGATTCTTAAATCCCAGGGTCCTGCCTCTTTCCTTTTTCCACCACAAAACCTTCTTTTTTTCCTCCTCTCCCTTTTGTGCTTTGCAGCAGGATCCAGGTGAGTCACAACCCGAAGGGCCTGACTTTGACATTGTGGTTTGCTGGGGTTATTTTTTCGTATGAATTGACTCCCTTGATGTGTGACAGCACAGAAAGGGGATGGATTTTTCAGCTTCAATCCACTCCTATTTTTGTGCAAAGCAAAGTGAAAGACGTGGCACCAAAGGAGAGTGGCTCTAAATAAGTCACTTCATCTATATTCATGCAATTTGCACTCTGAGGAGCTGCTGGGGCTGGATATAGCTTTCATGACTATTCAGGAGATTCTAATCACTTAAACCTTCACACCCCACCATGTGGGTATCTGTTTGTCTAAGGGAAACAGCATCAAAAATAGCCACAGAAGCTTTTGCTCTCCAGATCACAGACCCAGAACCCTCAACAGGGGCACAAAAGGGCTTTTATCTGCTCAGAAGTCCAAACTGCACCTACACCATAAATAGCAGCTCCATAACTCTGCCTGCCTGCAGCCCTTGGTGCTGTGTTTGTTTCTGAAGTGGCTGATAAGATGCTGCCAAAAGCCTACTCTTGAGCTAAGGCTTCATGTGTTAGAATGAAAGATATAAAATCATAGAGCTGTTGAGGTTGGAAGAAACCTTTGAGATCATCAACTCCAACCACTTGCCTAGAGCTCACAATCCCACCACTACTGCTAAGCCACTAAAGCATGTCCCTCAGGATAGAATCACAGAATTGTTTCAGCTGGAAAAGACCTCTAAGATCATCCAACCGTCAACCCAACACCACCAAGGCCACTAAACATGTCCCCAGCTGCTGTGGCCACACCTTTCTGGAACACTTCCAAGGGATGGGGACTCCACCACCTCCCTGGGCAGCCTGTTCCAACCCCTGACCATTCTTGCAGCAAAGAAATTTTTCCTAATCTCCAACCTAACCCTCCCCTGGCACAATTTCAGGCCATTTCCTCTCATTTATCACTTGATACTGGGGAGAAGAGCCCAACCCCCACCTCACTGCAACCTCTCTTCAGGGAGCTGTAGAGGGCCAGAAGGTCTTCCCTGAGCCTTCTCTTCACAAGATTAAACAAACTGTATGTTTCTCTGCTGGGCTTGATGGAGCTGCTCATGTGAAGCTCCCCAGTGGCATTACTGCCATGTCACTGCTGAGGAAATCACATTTGCTTTCCAACTGCTGCTCCAGAAAAGCCATATCCCCCACAGGCCCTGAATCCTATCTGTCAGCCCCATGGAGATGCCTTGGATGCTCCAGGGCATCTGAATGTGTGCCAAACAGCTCTTTGCCATCTACTGAATGAAGTCCTGGATCTTCACCAACTATAAAAAGGCCTTCAAACCCTAGGCTGTGTGCACCTATATTTAGGTGTCTTGATGTGGAGTCAAATATTGAGAGGGCTGTGAGCTAAATGTAATAGTCTGAGCTGATCACTGTTGTCTCTCTTCAGCAGCAGTGGAGAGGAAAGGATACCTCCTGGCAATCCCACCTATGACAAGGTCTGGTTTTGGAAGAGATGAGCTCTACAATTCAGGAGATGTTGTCTCTACAACTCAGGAGATGTTCTCTCACAACTACCTGAAGGGAGGTTGTAGCCAGGTGGGGGTTGGGCTCTTCTCCCAGGCAACCAGCAGCAGAAGAAGACACAGTCTCAAGCTGTGCCAGGGGAAGTTTAGACAGAAGGTGAGGAGAAAGTTCTTCCAGAAAGAGTAATTGGCCATGGAATGTGCTGCCCAGGGAGGTGGTGGAGTCACCATCCCTGGAGGTGTTCACAAAAAGCTTGGATGTGGCACTTGGAGCCATGGTTTAGTTGTCAGGAGGTGTTAGGTAGTAGGTTGGACTTGATGATCTCTGAGATATTTTCCAACCTGATTGATTCTGTGATGCTGTGAGCTGAGTTTCAGGGCCTGTCTGTCTGCATCTCAGCACTGAGAGGGTGGATTCCCTCCTTGCTTCCTTCAGTGACTACTCATCACTCACTGCCTCTGAATCAGACATGCCTGGAGATTAGAGCTCTCTCTCATCCCCTCTCTGCCAAACACCTAACAAAATGTCCTCTCTTGGAATACCAAATCACAAACTGCAGAACCTGCTGCTTGGATAATAAGACTTTTCTCCAGATCAATGTTTTTTTAATGACACATGCCTTCTGGAATAGAGATTAGTAAATGAAGGAGACGTTAAAATATGAAACAAGTGGATGCTCTGATAATGCCAGCATGGCCAGCAGCTGCATTTGGGGGCTCCCCCTGCTTGGGCTAGAGCTTCTCACTCCAAGAAGGACATTGAGGGGTTGGAGCAGGTCTAGAGAAGGGCAACCAAGCTGGGGAAGGGTCTGGAGAACAAGGCTGGGGAGGAGCAGCTAAGGGACCTGAGAGTGTTTAGCCTGGAGAAGAGGAGGCTCAGGGGAGACCTCATTGCTCTCTACAGCTCCCTGAAAGGAGACTGATGCCACGTGGGAGTTGGTCTCTTCTCTCTAGTAACAAGTGATGGGATTAAAGGAAATGGCCTCAGGTTGCACCAGGGGAGGTTTAGGTTGGACATTAGAAGAAACTGGAGAGCAGCCAGGCAGAAAGGGACCTGGGGGTACTGGTTGGCAGCAGCTGGACATGAGCCAGCAGTGTGCCCAGGTGGCCAAGAAGGTCAATAGCATCCTGGCCTGCATCAGCAATAGTGTGGCCAGCAGGAGCAGGGAAGTCATCCTGCCCTGTGCTCAGCACTGGTTAGACCACACCTTGAGTCCTGTGTCCAGTTCTGGGCTCCTCAGTTCAAGAAAGATGTTGAGATGCTGGAAGGTGTCCAGAGAAGGGCAATGAGGCTGGGGAGGGGTCTGGAGCACAGCCCTGTGAGGAGAGGCTGAGGGAGCTGGGGGTGTTCAGCCTGGAGAAGAGAAGGCTCAGGGCAGACCTCATTGCTGTCTACAACTACCTGAAGGGAGGTTGTAGCCAGGTGGGGGTTGGGCTCTGCTCCCAGGCAAGCAGTGACAGAAGGAGAGGACACAGTCTCAAACTGCTCCAGGGGAGATTTAGGTTGGATCCTCAAAGACTGGAACAGGGTCCCTGTGGAGATGGTTGAATCCTCACCCCTGGAGGTGTTTAAAAGAGGCAGAGATGTGGTGCTGGGGGCCATAGTTTAGCACCAGTCTGGTAGAGTTAGAAACTGGTTGGACTGGATGATCTCAAAGATCTTTTGCAATCCAAATGATTCTGTGATTCAGAGCTGCTTTGTCAGCAGCTGTGTTAAAGAAGCAGGATTCATATCTATACCTCAAGGTCACCAAAGCTTTGGCCTTGTAAGAATAAAGTTTCAGAGTAAGAAAACCTCTCTCTCATCTTGTGTCCCAGTTCTATATTCCCTGCACATCTTTCTGCCTGTGTCAATATTTATTTAGTGATGTTTTGCTGTGGCTGAGGAGGGTGGAGGGAAGGGAGCAGAAATGCATCAAACTCAACCAATAATGTTTGAGCTAGCATGGGACCAGCCAGCTCTCTCCTCTATGATGCTTACATATTTATGTGTTCAGAATCTCAACCAGTTGAGGTGAGGACAAATAGCAGCTGCTTGATACTGCCCAGCTCCCTCTTCAAAGCAAGCCACCTATGATGACTTTGGCAAAGGCTTCATGGAAGAAAAATAAAAACAAAACCTGTAAAGGCATGTTGTCTACTCTTGTAGCTGTGGTAAAGTTGTCTTCTGCTGCTTCACTTCATCAGAAGTTGTGTACAGGATCAGATGAGTTCTGAGAGTCAAGAACAAACCCCTTAGAATGTGCATGAGGCAAGCTGAGAGCTGTCCTCAGCTTTCTGGTCAGCTCCTTCAAGCACTGAAAGGACACCAGAAGGTCTCTTTGGAGGAAGACCTCTTCTGCATGTTGAACAAGCCAAATTAACTGTCAGCTGACAAAGGTCCTGTGTTAGATGTGGTGTGAAAATAGTTACACTTCACCTAAACCTTTTCTCTGGATGATATCAAGGTCAGTTAAAACGTTAAAGATTGTTTCAAGTCCATGAGTATAATTATCACAGAATCAGAGAGTGCCCTATCCTGTTTGATATCTTTATTGATGATCTAGAAAAAGGGATTGAGTCCATCATCAGTAAGTTTGCAGATGACACCAAGCTGGGGGCAGGTGTGGATCTGTTAGAGGGTAGGAGGCTCTGCAGAGGGACCTTGCCAGGCTGGACAGATGGGCAGAGTCCAAGGGCATGAGATTGAACAAGTCTGAGTGCCAGGTTCTACACACTGGCCACAACAACCTCTGCAGAGATAAAGGCTGGGGACAGAGTGGCTGGACAGCAGCCAGGCAGAGAGGGACCTGGGGGTGCTGGTTGGCAGCAGCTGAACAGGAGCCATCAGTGTGCCCAGGTGGCCAAGAGAGCCAATGGCATCCTGGCCTGCAGCAGCAATAGTGTGGCCAGCAGGAGCAGGGAAGTCATCCTGCCCTGTGCTCAGCACTGCTCAGGCCACAGCTTGAGTGCTGTGTCCAGTTCTGGGCTCCTCAGTTCAAGAAAGACTTTGAGACTCTTGAACATGTCCAGAGAAGGGCAATGAAGCTGGGGAGGGGTCTGGAGCACAGCCCTGTGAGGAGAAGCTGAGGGAGCTGGGGGTGTTCAGCCTGGAGAAGAGGAGGCTCAGGGCAGACCTCATTGCTGTCTACAACTACCTGAAGGGAGGTTGTAGCCAGGTGGGGGTTGGGCTCTTCTCCCAGGCAACCAGCACCAGAACAAGAGGACACAGTCTCAAGCTGTGCCAGGGGAGGTTTAGGCTGGATGTTAGGAAGAAATCCTTCCTAGAAAGAGATATTGGCCATTGGAATGTGCTGCCCAGGGAAGTGATGGAGTCACCAGCCCTGGAAGTGTTTAAACTAAGCCTGGATGAGGCACTGGGTTAGTTGATTAGATGGTGCTGGGTGAGAGGTTGGACTTGATGACCTTGAAGGTCTTTTCCAACCTGGTTAATTCTGTGATTCTGTGATTCCGTGATCAGGATGGAAGGGACCCTCAAAGCTCATCTCATCCAACCTGCAATGAGCAGGCACACCTCCAACTAGATCAGGATTTTATCCTTAGGGATATCCTAGAGCAGGACTGGTTAGGTCTAAAGGATCAGGAAAATAATAGAATCATAGAATGGCTTAAGATGCAAAGGACCTCAGAGATCATCTACTCCTCTGCCATGGGCAGGGACACCTCCCACCAGCCCAGGTTACTCAAGGCCTCATCCAGCTTGGCCTTGAACACCTCCAGGGAGGAGACATCCACAACATCCCTGAGCAACCTGCTCCATAGTCTCACCACCTTCATACTGAAACCTGGACTGTCTCTTCCCCACAGAGCTGTCTCTTCTCAAACCTCCCTCACCAGGGTATTGCTGGGCTTAAGTGACATAAATTTCCCATGAACATAAAGAGAAGGGACCAGAAAAAGGGGGGGGGAAAAAAAGTGACAATTTTCTAAAGGCAGAAATCTGTGACCAAGACCTGGTGCAGTGCAGTGAGCACTCAGGATTTAGGATTAAAAGAGACCAGATGGTCAAACCTCCAAACTCCAAGCAAAGTGTAAAAGGAGCTAAGGGAGACTAGAACCAGAGGGATGGTACAGCAAAAACTTCTTTGGCAAATGAAAACTGACCAGTGGAGAGAAGAGATGGAAACCCAACAGCTGCCAGAGGAAAAGGCTGCAGGGAACTGCAGAGCACAACCACAGGCCTGGAAAGATTGACATTGCCAAAGGGGAAGATTCAAGGGAGCAGGGATGAGGGACAGATGAGGGAAAAAAAAAAAAAAAGAAGTAAAAATCACCCTAGTAAGTTTTGATTTAATTAAAGAGAACAGGATTCACAAATGGGAGCTCATGTACAGCAAGCCAGGGGAAGCATTTTTGGCAGAGGAAGCCATGGAGTGAGTTTAATGAGATTTTAGGAGTGCCATGCACTGCAAGCAAACTTCCAAGGTCACCACTTTAGAGGAGCCAGGTGTGGAAAACCAGGACTGCTGTAGAGCAGTGGCCTGGTGTGTTGATCTGGAGGAAGCTGGCAACTTCAAGGCACTCAGGCACCCCAGGTTTGGATCCATTTGGATGGGTTTGACCCATACTTCTTGAGGCTACTCATAAACCAGTCCAAAATGCCTTCAGCTGAGTGACATGTTGAGTAAAGTCCTGATGGAACTCAGGTGTAGGATAACAGCAGAGTGGGAAGCAGTAGGAATAATCATAGAATCATAGAATCAGGCAGGGTTGGAAGGGACCACAAGGCTCAGCCAGTTCCAACCCCCCTGCCATGGGCAGGGACACCTCACACCACAGCAGATTGCTCACAGCCACATCCAGCCTGGCTGCAAACACCTCCAGGGATGGAGCCTCAACCACCTCCCTGGACAACCCATTCCAGGCTCTCACCACTCTCATGGTGAAGAACTTCTTCCTCACATCCAGGCTGAATCTCCCCACTTCCAGCTTTGTTCCATTCCCCCTAGTCCTATCACTCCCTGACACCCTAAAAAGTCCCTCCCCAGCTTTCTTGGAGCCCCCTGCAGATCCTGGAAGGCCAAAAGAAGGTTACCTCAGAGCCTTCTCCTCTCCAGACTGCACAACCCCAACTCTCTCAGGCTGTCCTCATAACAGAGCAGCTCCAGCCCTCTGCTCATCCTTGTGGCCCTTCTCTGGACACCTTCCAGCATGTCCATATCCCTCTTGTAATAGAGGCTCCAAAACTGGATGCAGTACTCCAGGTGTGGTCTCACCAGAGCTGAGCAGATGGGGAGAATCACCTCCCTCGACCACACTCGGCCACACTTCTACTTCAGCCCACACAGAGCATTAGAGGTTGGAAGGAACCTCCAGAGATCATCAGGTCCAATAATGTGATCTTTGTATCCATTTTGCCCTAGTCTAGGTGGCATTGCCTGGGCTTCTTCATGTTCTCAGTCTTGAAAATAACACAGTAAAGGTCTAAAGTGTTGTTCCACCTGTGGACAGAAGCAGAGTTGATATGAGAGCAGACATGGTAAGGTGTCCAGTTCCCTTTGTCACTTATCCCTGGCTCAATAATGCCAGCACCTATGTCATGTCACTGCCATGTCTGTGTCAGGTCATCTCTGTGTCATTGTCCCCTGCCTGGAGGTGTTCAAGGCCAGGTTGGATGAGGCCTCGAGCAACCTGGGCTGATGGGAGATGTCCCTGCCCATGGCAGAGGAGTTGGAACTTTAAGGTCCCTTCCAACCCAAACCATTCTATGGTTCTGTGATCTCCATTCTGTGGTTCTATGATCTCCATTCTTTCCCCCATCTCCATTGCTTTTCACATCTTTGGTACAGCTGTCACCAGCTGTGGCCAGTTTTTCTCCTTTCTTCCATTTCCTGATGCTAGCTGAAAGCTTTTCCCATTTATTCATGCAGAGATGAAAGCTCTATAGATATTGTTCCCAAGGGCTCCCTCCTTACCCATTTCCAGGCTGTTTTCTCCTTCCATCTGCAGAAATCTTAAATTTAGGTCCTGTCTTTTCAAGGGCTTCTAAGTCTATGTCCTCCTTATTTCAACCAGCACTTATTTGCTTCATCTGTGTCTCACTGAAGACTTAGAGCAATTCCTGTGCTGACTCCCAGAAGAGGAGTCCTGCAGCAAATGAAGCTTTTTGTCCATTCTTTCCATGGTCTGTTTCCAAATGCAGCTCCAGTTCCACACCTAAACATGCCAGGCATAAGTTTTCAGGTTGCTCACCAGCTGCATTTGACATCTGTTGAACTTGGAGAAGAGCAGCCCCAAAGGGGATCTGAGCAATGCTCAGCAAGAACTAAATGATCTGTGGGGGGCAAGAGGCTGGGACCAGATTCTTATCAGTGGTGCCCAAGGACAGGACAAGGAGCAATGGGCACAGACTGGAACCCAGGAGGTTCCATCTGAACAGGAGAAGAAAAGTCTTTGGTTTGAGGGTGCTGGAGACCTGGAGCAGGCTGTCCAGAGAAGCTGTGGAGTCTCTTTCTGTGCAGAGGTTCCAACCCCATGTGGCAGTTTTAGGCTATGCCTTTAAAAGATTTCCACAGATGTTGAAGAGAAACTAGTAAAATGTAAATAAATCACTATTGGGTGTAAAAAGAAAAATAATGACAGTTCTAAACAACCCCATTGGAGAGGTAGCTAGCATAAGAATTAGTCTGCTAAATAATTTCTCTCTTCTCACTTTCCTCAGGCTGGGAGATACTAACTGGCTTCTGCTTGACCTTGGCTGCATTGTATTGGCTAAGTATAACAAAATATCAAGGCAAGGATCACTGGATGTAAACTGGAACCCAGGAGGTTCCGTCTGAGCAGGAGGAGAAAAGTCTTTGGTGCAAGGGTGCTGGAGGCTGCCCAGAGAGGTTGTGGAGTCTCCTTCTCTGGAGAGATTCCAAACCCCCCTGGCCATTGTGCTCCTGGGCAATCTGCCTCAGCAGTGGGGTTGGACTGGATGATCTCCAGAGGTCCTTTCAAACCCTCACCATGCTGTAATTCTGGGTTTCTGAGGTCTCAGGATGGGAGAGAGTAAAAATGGCCATTGCTGTGAGTCTCCCTCTCATCTTTCTTTCTGTCACCTCCCCATATTCTTGGTACTTGGCATCCCATGGACATCCAGCACTGCCATGCTGGGAAAAAACTGCTAAATGCACAAGAGAGAGCAGCAAAGCACTTAATTTGCAGTGCAGGATGCAGGTTTACAGAACACTCTTAGGCATTTCACCAAAAGCCACCTAATTTTCCTTGCTTAAATTATGTTTTGCAAGGAGGTGAGGTGAGAACCGTGGCTGCAGGCTCTGCTGAGTGACTGACAGGAGCTGAAGTAATGAGGTTCTGAAATCAGCTCTTGGCCTTTCCATGAATTCTCACAGCTTTTATTACTTCTGCATCTCTAGCAGAAAATTAATCTCATATTCCCAGAATGCAACAAAGAGATGAAAACCTGAGAGCTAACTCTGTGTGCAGAGATGCATCACTGACTGAACAACCAACTCACAGTGGTCTGGGGGCTAAACACCATCAGAAATGAGGCTGAAGGTCCTCAATCAGAGAATCACAGAATCAGAGAATTGTCAGGGTTGGAAGGGACCTCAAGGTTCAGCCAGTTCCAACCCCCCTGCCATGGGCAGGGACACCTCACACTACAGCAGGTTGCTCACAGCCACATCCAGCCTGGCTGCAAAACCCTCCAGGGGTGAGGCTTCCACCACCTCCCTGGAAACCTCTTCCAGTCTCTCACCACTCTCATGGGGAAGAATTTCTTTCTAACATCCAATCTGAATCTCCCCACTTCTAGTTTTGTTCCCTTTCCCCCAGTCCTATCCCTCCCTAACATCCTCAAAAGTCCCTCCCCAGCTTTCTTGTAGCCCCCCTCAGATACTGGAAGGCCACCAGAAGGTCTCAGGTGTGTGTGTTTGCCTTGCTTTTTAATTCCAGTCTTACTCACTTTGGCTTACTTCATGATTCCTGAGCACAAGTCATGTGAGGAGCAGCTGAGGGAACTGGGATTGTTCAGCCTGGAGAAAAGGAGGCTGAGGGGAGACCTCATTGCTCTCTACAACTCCCTACAATGAAGTTGGAGCCAGGTTCTCCCAAGGAACAAGCAACAGGATGAGAACAAACAGCCTCAAGTCACACCAGGGGAGGTTTAGGTTGGACATGAGGAACAATTTCTTCCCCAAAAGGATTGTCAAGACCTGGAACAGGCTGTCCAGGGTAGTGGTGGAGTCCCCATGCCTGGAGGGGTTTCAAACCAATGTAGATGTGGTACCAAGGGTCGTGGTTTGGTGGTGACCTGGCAGTGCTGGCTTAATAACTTGCCTTGGTGTTCTTAAAGGTCTCTTCCAACCAAAATGATTCTCCAACTGTGATTCATTCCACTAACATTAACACCACTGATCAAAACAGGGCTCTGTGCAAATGAAAAGTCAGGCTGGCATGGAAATATTCAGATTTTATTTGTGCTGGAGCCATCCCACTGCCTTCAACAGCCACATTCCCAACAGTCCTTCCAGGAGGTGCTTGTACCTTCTGGCAAGCTAGGGTCTGTTCCAGGTTCCACCATCCCCTGTGATGCAAAGCAGAGATGTTCTGATTCATGCACAGGGGACTCCTGCATGGTTTAAATATGAGGGCTTCTAGATGGATTTTGAAGCAGAGTTTCTTGCTTTGCTTTTCCTGAGCCCACACGACACTGTGGTCACAAAAGGATATTTCTGTACTTCAGAAAGACTTCAGGGTTTGTTTGGGCCTTTGGAATAAACTTGAATTGGCTTGCAAGGAATCACAGCATCATAGAATAGGTTGGGTTGGAAGGGACTTCCAAAGCTCATCCAGTCCAAACCCCTCTGCAGTCAGCAGGGACATCCTCTACTGGATCAGGTTGCCCAGAGGCCTGTTGAGCCTCACCTTGAATATCTCCAGGGATGGGGCCTCAACCACCTCCCTGGGCAACCTGTTCCAGTGTTCCACCACCCTCATGGTGCAGAACTTGCTCCTAAATCTTCTCTTCCCTAATTTCAAACCATTGCCCCTCATCCTATAACCCCACAGCTTTGTTTTCAAGCCCACTAGGACTGAAAAAACCATCTGTGAGTTGTGTTCTCTCACAGGATATAATTTTACTATGTAATAGGGATGGAAATAATGTAGGAAAAAAAATATCTGTCCATTTTGAATATTCTTCTTTATTCCTTTCCTCTCCTGAGCATCAAATGCAGAGAAGAATAACACAGGGACATACTAGAGAGCTAGGCTGTAAGGTGAACAAGTAGAAAGGAATAGAGAGAGAGAGGCAAAAGTGTTCCAGAGAAAGATGGAAGCATTAGGCAAGGAATCAGGAATGGTCCTCAAGGCAAAGGTGTGGTCAGGCTGTAAATTAGATTGAGCTTTAATGTATCAGCTTTTTCATTAAGCATGCCAGATTGATTGATTTTGGTGCCAGACAGGATGACAAGCTGTGAGTGCAGTGGAGACTAGCAGGTATTACAAGGACACTGATAAAGCACTCATAGACTCTCCCCAGTGTCAGGTGATAGAAGGAGAGGAAATGGCCTGAAATTGTGCCAGGGGAGGCTTAGGTTGGGGATGAGGGAAAAACTTTTCTTGCAAGAGTGGTCAGGGATTGGAAGAGGCTGCCCAGGGAGGTGGTGGAGTCCCCATCCCTGGAGGTGTTCAAGAACCACATGGCCATGGCACTTAGGGACATGGTTTGATGGCCATGGTGGTGCTGGGTTGGTGATTGGACTTGAAGGTCTTTTCCAGATGAACCAATTCTATGATCTCCCCAGGCACCTGGGTCAGTAAATGAATTTATCAGGGAGATACTTAGGTGTCCTTAAACCAAATGAACAGGGATTAGCTGCTGTAAAGCAAGAGGGCCTTCATCTCTCATCTGCTCTGGAGATATTCAGGACCTGCCTGGATGCATTCCAATGTGATCTACCCTAGGTGCTCCTGCTCTGGCAGGAGGGTTGGACTGGATGAGCTTTTGAGGTCCCCTCCAGCCCCTAACATTCTGTGATTCATTTTGCTTTCCATTTCTCTTGCCCACTCCTGTCTCATGCAGGCTCTGCCTGTCTGCCAGCCAGTTAATTATTGATGCTTTTAGTGCCATTTGGAAGAGATAGAGGCCTGCTCATGCACTTCAGTGAATCCCCAAAGAGCCTAAAGGCTTGAACACAAATGCTTCAGGCAATGTACAAAGCTTGGTCTGCTAGGCCCATGGGCAGCTCATTTCTGAAGGTCATTCAGCAGCTGTTACATGGCACAGCCTGAGCCCCACTAAGCAGACTGGCAAGGGGAAAGGTTTGGTTAAACATCTGACCTGGCCAGCCTACACCAGCTCCACTCTCTGCAGAAGACACCAGAAGGCACAGACAGCTTTTCAAGTGCTGTTTAACCCACTTTGAAACCAGAAACACCTCAGAAACTCCTTCCTCCCCTCACTGTGTCATGTCCCTCTCCATTATCATACAGGACAGAGAATCAGAGAATTGTCAGGGAAGGAATGGACCTCAAGGATCATCCAGTTCCAACCCCCCTGCCATGGGCAGGGACACCTCACACCACAGCAGGTTGCTCACAGCCACATCCAGCCTGGCTGCAAAAACCTCCAGGGATGAGGCTTCCACCACCTCCCTGGGCAACCTGTGCCAGTCTCTCACCACCCTCATGGGGAAGAATTTCTTCCTAACATCCAATCTGAATCTCCCCATTTCTAGTTTTGCGCCACTCCTCCCAGTCCTGTCACTCCCTGGCACCCTAAAAAGTCCCTCCCCAGCTTTCTTGGAGCCCCCTTCAGATCCTGGAAGGCCACAAGAAGGTCTCCTTGGAGCCTTCTCCTCTCCAGACTGCACAACCCCAACTCTCTCAGTCTGTCCTCATAGCAGAGCAGCTCCAGCCCTCTGAGCCTCCTCATGGCCCTTCTCTGGACACCTTCCAGCATGTCCTCTTGTAATAGAGGCTCCAAAACTGGATGCAGTGCTCCAGGTGAGGTCTCACCAGCATGGAGCAGAGGGGGAGAATCCCCTCCCTGGCCCTGCTGGCCACACTTCTCTTGCTGCAGCTCAGGCTCTGCTCTCAAGCCAGTCCCTGCCCAGCCCCAACTCAGCTGCAGGACCTTGCCCTTAGTCTTGTTGAACCTCCTGAGGTTGTCTTGTTCCCACCTCTCCAGCCTGTCCAGGTCCCTCTGGATGGATCCCTTCCCTCCAGCCTGTCTGCTGCACCACACAGCTTGGTGTCATCAGCAAACCTGCTGAGGGTGCACTCAATGCCTCTGTGCATGTCTCCAACAAAGATGTTAAACAGGACTGGTCCCAGTACTGATCCCTGAGGGACTCCACTCGTCCCTGGCCTCCACTGTGACATGGAGCCATTGACAGCCACTCTCTGGGGGTGTCCTTCAAGTCAGTTCTTTATCCACTGAGTGGTCCATCCATCAAATCCCGACTACACCAGCTTGGAGACCAGGACAGTGTCATGGCTATTGCTAATGAAGACTTCAGCCTCCCTAATCAGTATTTAGGCTCCAGAGTGTTTTTCTGAATGGTTTTGTAGGTGTAGAATCATTATTTTTGTTAGGTTTAGGATCTAGGTTGCTAGGTTCAGGAAGTTTCCTCCAGGCTATGTACGCACCACTGAGCACAGAAATTCTGTCCTCCTGCTTCACACTGAACTTAGTGTTTATGGAGCACTAGAAACTGCATTTTTGTCTTCCTTTTCAAGTGCCTGGCCTCTGCCATTTGGTATGTGGAAGCAAGAAATCAGAGCCTGAAAAGATTTTAGTTGCAATCATTATATGGAATTTTGGTACCTATCATTCTCCAGACAGAATCACAGAATTGTTTGGATTGGAAAAACTCTGTGAGCTCCTCCAGTCCAACCACCAACCCAACACCACCATGGAAGTTAAAACATGTTCCAGATTGGCATGTCCATACATTTCTTAAACATCTCAAGGGATGGGGACTCCAACACTTCCCTGGGCAGCCTGTTCACAGGATCACAGTCTCACAGTATATAAGAAGTTGGAAGGAACCTCAAGAGATCATCAGGTCCAACCCCCCTGCCAGAGCAGCATCACCCAGGGGAGTCTGCACAGGAATGCATCCAGGTGGGTTTGGAAAGCCTCCAGAGAAGGAGACTCCACAACCCCTCTGGGCAGCCTGCTCCAGGGCTCTGTCACCCTCACTGTAAGGAATTCTCTCCTCATGTTCAGGTGAAATCTTCTATGTTCAAATTTGAACCTGTTGTTCCTTGTCCTATCACTGTGCACCACCCAAAAGAGCCTGGCCCCCTCCTCCTGACTCCCACCCCTCAGCTATTGATAGACATTGATCAGATCCCCTCTCAGCCTTCTCTTCTCCACACTAAACAGTCCCAGGGCTCTCAGTCTCTCTTCACAGGGGAGATGCTCAAGTCCCCTAAGCATCCTCCTGGCTCTTCCTTGGACTCTCTCCATCAGGTCTCTGTCTCTCTTGAACTGGGAAGCCCCAAACTGGACACAGTACTCCAGGTGTGGTCTCAGCAGGGCAGAGCAGAGAGGTAGAATAACCTCCCTAGCCCTGCTGGACACCTTTCTTGATGCATCCCAGGATCCCATTGGCTCTCTTGGCCACCAGAGCACATTGTTGTTCATGCAGAACTTGCTGTCCACCAGCACTCCAAGGTCTTTCTCTGTGGAGCTGCTTTCCATCAGGGCAGCCTCTAACCTGTCCTGGTGCCTGTTGTTATTCCTCCCCAGCTGCAGGACCCTGCACTTGTCCTTATTGAACTCCATGAGGTTTGCCTGCACCCAGCTCTCAGCCTGTCCAGGTATTACAGGCCACTCATTCCTCCCTGGCCACTCTTGCAGCAAAGAAATTTTTCTTAATCGCCAACCTAACCCTCCCCTGGCACAATTTCAGGCCATTTCCTCCCCTTCTATCACCTGAGACCAATCCCCACCTCACTGTAACCTCCTTTCAGGGAGCTGTAGAGAGCAATGAGGTCTCTCTTCATCCCCCTTTTCTCCAGACTAAACAACCCCAGCTCCCTCAACTGCTCCTCTCCAGACTTGTTCTCAAACAAGTTCATGTCCTAAAAGCACCACCTAGATCAACATAACAATGAACACTTCTTTTTCTCAGCTGTCCTTTTGCATTAATGTTTGACGTTATGGCTTAGAAATTGCTGTGGTTTAACAGCCATTAGCCATGAAGTGACACCAAGTCTTATGCCTTGACTCTTTTCATTAAGGAGAAAGAGCATAAACTGCAGAGGGTCAGCAGTTGCACATCACCTACCATCAAGACAATGTGTATATGAGCTCAGTAAGGGACACAGCTTCCATGATCATTCATTCTTCAAGGACTTCCTGGCTTATGAACTGAAAATAACTCCAATTAGGTGTCCTGGATACAGATTTGGTAGCTCTGAATAGATATTGAGATGTATCAGTCTCCAGAAGCATCTCCTCTGACAGCAAATGGCTGGCTGAGATCAGAAGTCTGAGGCAAAAGAGCTAACAGGAGGGGAAATAATTTCCTGCCCCATCCCCTGGAAGTGTTTAAGGCCAGGCTGGATGAGGCTCTGGCCAGCCTGCTCTAGTGTGAGGTGTCCCTGCCCATGGCAAGGGGGTTGGAATTAGATGATCCCTTCCAACTCTGACTGATCCAGCAGTTTCTTGTCCTTCCTGAACCAAGGAGCCCAAACTCCTCCAAGCTCATTAACCATGCCAGATTTGTTCCTGTCTGCTCCTTGCATTGAAGTCCATAGTGTGATGCAAACCCAAAGCACCAAGAAGCTGAACCCTAACCCCTCCCAGGCATTTTGCTGCTGCATCAAAGTGAGCACAGTTTGGAGCTCACCCTGGCATTCCAGACACCTGAGAAATAGTGGCCTGGAAGACTTTGCCTTCAAATCCCAAAGGCTGGATACATCTAGGCCATAGGTACAAACTGTTTGCTGGATGAGAGCTGGGGAGAAGCTGCCAATGTTTATCAACAGCCTTGTTGGGCTCCCTCAGAGGAACACAAGAGCCCTTCCCCAGACCTTCCTGCACATTCACAGGAGCTTGGAGCAGGATGAATGAAACCTCAGAGAGGGGCCTTTTGGTTTTGCCTCCCTAGGACTGGTGCCTCTCACACTCTAGGCTGTGTGGATCCCAACAGATCCCATCTGTGCTCCCAGAGGGATTTGTGGGAATAGCACAAAAACAGCCTAGAAATGCAAGCACAGGTCCAGGAACACACATCTCCTGGGGATATGGTCACCTCATGTGCATGGGGGAAGATGTTTTTGCAAACCAACCAGCAGTCATACAAAGGGGAATCTGTAGCAGTCTCTGTGCATGCTTGGAAGGAGCTTTTGGACATCTTGTTACCATAACAAACCTGTTTACAGGAAGAATTAACACCTCCCCACACCTGCCTGCATGTCAGAGGAACACAGTCTTGTTGCTTTGGCCACAACTGAACCCATTATATAAAGTCTCAGGGACTCTTCCACCCCTGATTCTCTCTGAATCCCTAAAACCTCAGAGAATTGTCTGGCATTGCCCAGGGAGAGGCTCTCTTCACGTCCCTGGCATGCATCAGACGTCCCTTTGCATCAGGGGTAGCTCAAACACAGCTGGAGGTGGTGGAGTTGCCATCCCTGGAGGTGTTCAGGAAGCTGTAGATGTGGTGTTTCAGGATGTAGTTTAGTGGTCATGGTAGCTGGGCTATGGTTTGGACTCAAGGATCTCAAAGGATTTTTTCCAACCTTTGTGATTCTCTGATTGTGATGTCCAGGAAGGATTCATGAGGTGCAAGGGGAAGGTATACAAGAGTTGATCATTCAGTGCTTAATCCAAAGTGGGAGCCACATGTTCATAGAAGCATAGAATAAGTTGGGTTGGAAGGAACCTTAAAGCTCATCCAGTTCCAATGCCCCTGCCATGGGCAGAGACACCTCCCACCAGCCCAGGTTGCTCAAGGCTTCATCCAACCTGGCCTTGAACACCTCCAGGGAAGAAGCAGCCACAACCTCCCTGGGCTACCACTTCCTGCCCTCCTACACCTGATTTGCTATTTTGCTCTATACACATCCACTGGAGGGCTACTAAAGGAGTCAGACAGTGGTGATGTGGCAGGAGACATCATAGAAGAAGCCTGCAGGTTGCCAACAGGACATGATGAGCAACAGTTTAATTGCATGACAATACATCCCAAGGTACAGGGAGGTCAGACCTGTCACTCTTTCTCCAGTGGTGCTCCTCAATACCCCTGGAGATGCAGGACTGATGAAGTCCTTCCCCTATAAATTGTCCTTGGAGACTTAATGAACTGTTACGATCAAGTCCTGTAGTGCAAAGACTGGCTCCAAGCAGGGGGCTGAAATTCCTCTGATGAACCTGTGACTGTGTCACAAGGCCTTCAACCTACATGAAATTTGTCTTGATTAGCACAGAAGGGAGAAGTTCAGGGCACATCTGGAGCTCTTCCCTTGAGCTGTCCTCAGATAGAGGTTTTTTGGGATGCATTTCCCTTTAATGGACTTGATTGGAGAGAAGGAACAAGACACAGAGCAGGCACAGAGATATTTTAAGCACTCTGCTGTGTTTTAGCTCTGTCCTCAGAAGAAGAGCAACTTGGTGGTTTCTTTTCCCCTGAGTTTACAGGAATATTTTGGTACCTGTTTGGATCTGCTTCAGTTCCTCCTTACATCACAGTTTCAAAATAAATGCTGAAAAAAATCCAAGCACCCTGCATGCAGCTGACTACCAGAGCAAGGCCATGAGGGTCTGATTTAGACCAAGATTTCCCCTGTGCTGAGGAGTGCAGACAGCTTCCCTGGGGGCAGAGCAAGCTTTGAAGATCAGACCAAGCCCAAAATCTGGGAAGGGTGCTCAAGAACCATCTTGAAGCTGTCAACCAATATTTGAAGTAATGTGATTGGGTTTTTTCTTTCTTTTTGTTTCATTTTCTTTTCCTTTTTCTTATTTTTTTCTCATTTTTCCTTTTCCTTTTCCTTTTCCTTTTCCTTTTCCTTTTCCTTTTCCTTTTCCTTTTCCTTTTGCTTTTCCTTTTCCTTTTCCTTTTCCTTTTCCTTTTCCTTTTCTTTCTTTTTCTTCTTTTCATTTTTCCTTTTTTCTTTTTCCTTTTTCTTTTTCTTTTTCTTTTTCTTTTTCTTTTTCTTTTTCTTTTTCTTTTTCTTTTTCTTTTT
Source organism: Indicator indicator (assembly GCF_027791375.1). NCBI lineage: Eukaryota > Metazoa > Chordata > Aves > Piciformes > Indicatoridae > Indicator > Indicator indicator. Next base: position 1,299,774 of record NC_072042.1, on the reverse strand, counting down.
CTTTTTCTTTTTTTCTTTTTTTTTCTTTTTCTTTTTCTTTTTCTTTTTCTTTTTCTTTTTCTTTTTCTTTTTCTTTTTCTTTTTCTTTTTCTTTTTCTTTTTCTTTTTCTTTTTCTTTTTCTTTTTCTTTTTCTTTTTCTTTCTTTTTCCTTTTCTTTTTCTTTTTCTTTTTCTTTTTCTTTTTCTTTTTCTTTTTCTTTTTCTTTTTCTTTTTCTTTTTCTTTTTCTTTTTCTTTTTCTTTTTCTTTTTCTTTTTTCTTTTTCTTTTTCTTTTTCTTTTTCTTTTTCTTTTTCTTTTTCTTTTTCTTTTTCTTTTTCTTTTTCTTTTTCTTTTCTTTTCTTTTCTTTTCTCTTTTTCTTTTTCTTTTTCTTTTTCTTTTTCTTTTTCTTTTTCTTTTTCTTTTTCTTTTTCTTTTTCTTTTTTTTTATTTTTATTTTTATTTTTATTTTTATTTTTCTCTTTTTCTTTCTTTTTTTCCTTTTCCTTTTCCTTTTTCTTTTTCTTTTTCTTTTTCTTTTTCTTTTTCTTTTTCTTTTTCTTTTTCTTTTTCTTTTTATTTTTCTTTTTCTTTTTCTTTTTATTTTTATTTTTATTTTTATTTTCCTTTTCCTTTTTCTTCTTCTTTTTTCTTCTTCTCCTTCTCCTTCTCCTTCTCCTTCTCCTTCTCCTTCTCCTTCTCCTTCTCCTTCTCCTTCTCCTTCTCCTTTTCCTTCTTTTCCTTTTCCTTTTTCTGTTTCTTTTTTTTTTTCCTTTTACTTTTTCTTTTCAGATACCATATCAAATTAACTTGGAATCCCTGGGTTACATAGTAGGGCTGTGAAGATACTGAGGGGAATGGAGCATCTTTGTTAGGAGAGACCTGGGGGATGTTGAGCTTGGAGAAAAGCAGCCCCAGAGGGGATCTGAGCAATGCTCAGCAAGAGCTAAAGGACTTGTGGGGGCCAAGAGGCTGGGGCCAGACTCTTGTCTATGGTGCTCAGGGACAGCACAAGGAGCAATTGGCACAAACTGGAACCCAAGAGATTCCATCTGAATAGGAGGAGAAACTTCTTTGGTGTGAGGGTGCTGGAGGCCTGGAGCAGGCTGCCCAGAGAGGTTGTGGAGTCTCCTTCTCTGGAGAGATTCCAAAGCTCCCTGGCCATTGTGATCCTGGGCAAGCCGCTGTGGGTGCCCTGCTTGAGCAGGGGACTTGGACTGGATGACCTCCAGATGTCCTTCCCAACCATCACCATTCTGGAATACTGTGATTTTAGTATTTTTAGGCTTCAAGCTGCCTCTTCTGCCTGTGCAAGAGCCTCAGCAGTGGTTGAATTTAGATGATTACACTGAATATTGTAACATAGCTCAGGCTTGGAAACCTCAAGCTTCTCATTGCAGTTGCAGACCTGACAAGGTCCAGTCCCTTCCTAATTAGCCCTGACAGCAGAAAGGACCCTACAGCACTCAGCTATCTCACAGTCATTAGGAAATTAGCAGGGTGCCTGATTTTGCTTTGAAATCAGTGAAGTATATCTGCTGTAAAGGTTGAGACATGGCGTGGGGGCACACACTCTTAATATCTGGAAAATGATCCAGGAATGAAAAGATTTTTACAGGCACAAACTGCTGGCAGGAGCCAAATATACCAAAATGATACCGGGAAGGGAACAACAGCCTTAATGAGATCAGAAAGTCTCCTGTCTTGATCCCAAAGGATCCCATTAAGAAACAGGAGGTACAGAATTCATCTCACCTTGTTTCATAGGATCACAGAATGGTTCAGGCTGGAAGAGACCTCAGAGGTCATCCACTCCAATCTCCCTCCCATGGTCAAGGCTGCCTCTCAACTGACCCAAAGTTGCTCAAGGCTTCATCCAACCTGACTTTGAAGACCTCCAGGGAGGAGGCATCCACATTTTCACCTGCCTAAAAGTTTGGTGTTTGCTCTAAGGCAGGTGTCACATCCTGGACATGCAGAGCTCCAACCTTCCTGCAAAAGATTTTAGCCTAATTCACTAAAAACTACTGCTCCCATTCACACCACTGTGAGCCCAGTGGTAAGGCACTGGCTTCAGACTTCTACATCAGCACCACAAAGGAGAGCAGAGTCTGGGAGTTTTACAAGCTGCTTTGGCATGCATCAAAACCCAGCAAAAGGACTTGGAAGAGAAATGGCACTGCCTGTCTTCCTTGCAGCAGAAAAAATAATATTATTCAACATTCTGGTGCCCAGGTTCCAAGGGCAGGTGTTACACACAACAGCACAAGAAGAAAGCCTGTTCTCAGTGGTTCCTCTACAGTAAAAAGCTCCTGGCTCCTCTCCCAGCACTTTTTTCCCTTCCCACTGCTAGGCTGAGTTATATTTCTTTGTGTTGGTCAAATCACTCATGCCAGGGTCAGCTCAGCTCAAGCATTCTTCACCTCAGCTCAAGCATTCTTCACCTCAGCTCACCCTGTGAGCAGCTAAAGTGTTTGGGAACCTGTGTCCTTGGGGTGGAGGAGTAAAAACCACTCCTGCAGCCCAAAGTTTTTGGAAAGAATTGCAGAGCAAGGCAGTGCTCAGCAGAGAAAGGGACAGAACTGCCTAGATGGGAGAAGACCTTTAATATCTTTGAGTCTGATCATCAACCTAACACTGACAAGCCCTCCACTAAACCATGTCCCTCAGGGTTACATCTACACAACTCTTAAATACTTCCAGGGATGGTGACTCCACCACCTCCCTGGGCAGCCTTTTCCAATGTCTGAGAACCCTTTCAGTAAAGAAATTCTTCCTAATATCCACTCTAACCACTGCATCTTTTTGCATGGCTTCCAGTGGGTGAATGTCCTGCTGCCTCCATCAGAGACAGCCCTGGATCCACTCCAATCATTGCATCCTTTTGCAAGGCTTTCAGTGGGTGAATGTCCTGCTGCCACCATCAGAGACAGCCCTGGGCCTCGTGGGCTGCTCTGTGAGGCATTTCTCATCACCTTAGAGGTTGTACAAGGTCCACTGGGCTGGAATTCGTAGAGTGTCTCCCACCACCTCCCAAAATGCAGGAAAAGGCTTTGGCACAGTTTCTTCTCTCTGCTAATCCAGAGAAAGTCACTGACATCATGAGGGCTTCCTGGGTGAGAGGAGACAACCCTTCAGGTGGAGGAGTGCAAGGTGGGGGGGGATCATCTTCGTCATCTGAAAATGAAGGCAAGTATCAAACGACTGCTAATGTGCAGTGGAGGAAGATCACATCCTTCTGAAATATTCCCAGTCTAGGGCAGACCTGAGATGGACATCACTGAGCCACTGCCCACACCAAAGTCTTTATTTCTTCTCTACCAACTAAACTCCCTCAGATTTTGATTTTATTTATTTTTTTTTTAATAACTTGTTTGAAGTCCATCTGTTTGGCCAAGCTCCCACCCCCCCAGCACCTCAGGGAAGCTGCAGGACTGAGGGAGCCAAAGCTCTGCCTTTGCCAACCTCCTTGTGATGGTTTTAAGACTGTTTCTTTAAGTTTTCTCCACAAAGTTCAAGCAGAGAAAGTGAAAGGCTGTAAACAAATCATTGTTGGGTGGAGAAAAGCAACACAGTGATTATTCTAAACACTTCCATTGGGGAGATAGAAACATTTAAGGATCTCTACTCGAAACAAGGTTGGGGAGTTTGGGCAGCCTGGGAGGCTTGGTTGTGTGTGCAACAGAAACCTTAATTCATGAGAATAATCCTGCACTCCTGGGACCAGCCCCAGCTATTAATGATGAAGGTTGCCAGGTGAGTGACACTCGGAGGAATTCAGGTCCTTGCTGGCACAGAGGCACAAAGTCCCTGGCGGGAATCAGATTTTCCCTTTCCTTTCTATGCCCTGTTCCAAGAAAAATGAAATGCATCGGTTACACCTTAAGCTGTGGTGATCTAAAAAACCCCTTGACCTTTCCACTGGGACTGAGGGCACAAGCACATGGCTGCTACTAGCCAGCAGGGCAGAAGAGATTTTTAACACTGAGGGTGGTGAGAGCTTGTCCCAGGTTGGCCAGAGAGGTGGGAGATGCCCCAAGGCTAGAAGCATTCCAGGGCAGGTTGTGTGGGGCTCTGAGCAATCTGCTCTGGCTGCAGATCTCCCTGCTGACTGCAGGGAGCTTGGACTAGATGAGCTTTAAAAGACCCTTCCAACCCAACCCATTCCATGATTTCTCATTGCCCAAATGGCTCTGGCAAATTAGCTCCTGTGATGAATTTCTTTGCTAATGAAAATTGCCAACAGCTGACAGGAGACATTTGCCAGCTTGAGCTGCATTCAGCAAACAGCTCAGTTCAGAAAAGACAAAGGGGGGAAGAAGTTCTTCCCCATGAGAGTGGTGAGAGCCTGGAATGGGTTGTCCAGGGAGGTGGTTGGGGTCCCATCCCTGGAGGTGTTTGCAGCCAGGCTGGATGAGGCTCTGGCCAGCCTGCTGTAGTGTGAGGTGTCCCTGCCCATGGCAGGGGGGTTGGAATTGGCTGAGCCTTGTGGTCCCTTCCAACCCTGACTGATTCTATTAATTCAATCCATAACTCCACAGAATGGTTTGGGCTGGAAAAGACCTTGAAGATCATCCAGTTCCAACCCCCTGCCATGGGCAGGGACACCTCCCACTGGCCCAGGTTGCTCAACCTGGCCTTGAACACCTCCAGACAGGGGACATCCACAACCTCTCTGGGCAACCTGTTCCAGTGTCTCTCCACCCTCACTTTAAGAATTTCTTCCTAATCTCCAGTCTCAATCTCCCCTCCTTAAGCTTCACTCCATTGCCCCTCATCCTGTCACCACAAGCCCTTGTGAAAAGTCTCTCCTCAACCTTGTTTGGGGCCTCCCTTCAGGTCCTGGAAGGCTACTATGCTAAGCTCTGATGCCACCATACCAAGACTGTTGGATCCTGCTCTGCAGCCCTGTGAGCATGTAAGGCAATCCAGGAGCCAACCACACTGTATTTTCACCACTTTTTTCCTCTGATGCCATCTCCAGGCAGCAGAATACTGTTGGCTGCTACATTTGTTCTCTGCAACTCAGGAGATATTCTCTCTACAACTCAGGAGATGTTCTCTCACAACTACCTGAAGGGAGGTTGTAGCCAGGTGGGGGTTGGGCTCTTCTCCCAGGCAATCAGCAGCAGAAGAAGAGGACACAGTCTCAAGCTGTGCCAGGGGAAGTTTAGGCTGGAGGTGAGGAGAAAGTTCTTCCAGAAAGAGTAATTGGCCATGGGATGTGCTGCCCAGGGAGGTGGTGGAGTCACCATTCTTGGAGGTGTTCAAAAAAAGCTTGGATGTGGCACTTGGAGCCATGGCTTAGTTGTCAGGAGGTGTTAGGTGTTAGGTAATAGGTTGGACTTGATCTCTGAGCTCTTTTCCAACCTGGTTGATTCTGATGCTGTGATTTTTCTGTCCTCACAAGGTGGGACATGCTTGTTTCTCTGCCAAATGAACCACATATTCCCAAGTACAAGGAACTTTGCATGACCTGAAATGTCCCCAAAGCAGCCAGGTACAAGGCACCTGTCCCCCACTAATGAGCCAGCCAGGCTGAGGAACATGGGACTGGTTTGCTTGCCAAAGACTACAGGTGTGGTGGGTTAAAAGGCATTTGCTTAGCAAAGCACATCCAGGCAGAAACAACCTGCTGTGCTCCTGGCCTTTGGAGGGGAATGATGGCACAAAAACGATCCTCCTGGAAAGAGGCAGCAGGAGGCAGAGGGCAGGAGAGCCACCAGCTGTGATGCTTCCCAACCTGATGCCAAGAGCAGGTTGTTTCCCTTTCCCTTTCCTCAGTGTCCACAAAATGCTGATGGTTTCCTTTCCAATGCTCTGGCTGGATGTGTGGACATTAGGGAACACCACATCCAAGTGTAAAGGAAAGGTCTTGTTGTGCTTCCAAGTATCCTTGGTGGTGTTCAGCTTGGAGAAGAGGAGGCTGAGGGAGGATCTTATCAGTGCCCTCAAATATCTAAGGGGTGAGTGTCAGGAGCAGACTCTTCCCAGTGGTCTCCAGTGACAGGACAAGAGGTAACTGCATAAACTTAAGCATAAGAAGTTCCATCTAAACATGAGAAGCATTTTCTTTACTTTGAGGGAGGCAGAGCCTTGAAGCAGGCTGCCCAGAGGGGTTGTAGAGTCTCCTTCTCTGGAGACTTTCAAGTCCTGCCTGGATGTTTTCCTGCCCTGGGTGATGCTGCCTTGGCAGGGGGGATTAAACTCAACGATCTTCAGAGATCCCTTCCACCTCTACCATTCTGTGATTCTGTGATCCCAGGGGAGCTTCCACAGGGAGAGCCAAGCACACACAGGGCTGGGTTTCAAGCGCTAACCAAGCAGATTCTGCCCTATTTGGGGGCACTTTTTGCAATCTCACTGCTGGTTGTCTGATCCAGTCTGTCCTGAGTGTATTTATTTACCTTTTTCTTATTTTAAAATGAGAACCTACACAAGAAAAAAATTAGAAACGAGAGCAAGCAGCTGCTTTTAATAGCAGAATCAGTAGTTTTGCTCAAGGTCTAATTATATCTTCTTAATGTCAATATTAATTAAAGATGAGAAGGAAGAATATTTCTACATCCCTCTAACCTGGGCAGGTCAAGTTTTCAACTGTCGACAAGCAGCTGCTCTCTATCACAAGCAATTGCCTGAATTATTTCATTAAGGGGACAAAAATAAATAAAATAAATAAATAAATATATACACACATACATATACACTTTCCCTCCAAAAAATTCAGGGTTATTTCTTTCCTGGCTATTTGCATTTGAAAGATCTGACTGAATTAATTTCAGACAAAATGTAAATATGGCACCTGGATCCTGCTCAGGAGAACACACTGTCTCTGGGATTTTGATTTTTAGTGTTGATTTGGGGGGTTGTTTTTTGGTTTTTGGGGTTTTTTTTCTCCCATGACTGAAGCAACTTCTTCAGGAGGAAGAGCACTGGCAGGTTCCCATCTCCTCCCCCAAGTCTGTGCTTTCAAAATGTCCCTTCATTAGACTTGGTGGAGGGGGGAGAGGTGGAGCTGTGTGTGACAGATATGGGACACATCTTCTCTTCCCATCACAGGGTAAAAAAAAAAAACTCCTAAATGAAGCATCCCTCTGAGGTAAGGAATGCAAAGATCACCCTTGAAAGAAAGCCTCTCTTGTTCCCTGTGTGCTGCACCCAGGCTGGGGGTTTGGTTCCAGCTCTGTGTCTGGATTATGTCTCTGAAAAGTCAAACTCCTCTCAGGTTTGGGGCTGTGCTGGAGCATTTCCAAAGCAGGGCAATGGTGAAGGGTCTAGAGCATAAATCTACAGCAAAGGAACTGGGGTTGCTCAGCCTGGAGAAAAGGAGGCTGAGGGGAGACCTTCTGGCTTGCTACAGCTCTCTGAAAGGAGGTTGGAGTGAGGTGAGGATTGGTCTCCTCTCCTAAGAAGCAAGTGACAAGACACAAGGAAATGGCCCCAGGTTTACCCAGGGCAGGTTTAGCTTGGACAGGAGGAACAATTTCTTCTCCTTGAGGGTTATCAAAGCCTGGCCCAGGCTGGCCGAGTGGTGGTGGAGTCCCCATCCCTGGAGGAGTCTCAGAGCTGTGGAGATGTGGTGCTGAGGGCCATGGTTTGGTGGTGACCTGGCAGTGCTGGGTTAATGGCTGGACTGGATGAACTTAAAGGTCTCTTCCAACCAAAATGATTCTGTGATTCTATTTTCTGGGGCACAGGGCAATGGTCTGGGAAGATGCAGGAAGGGTGGTGGTGTGATTTGTCACTTCAGAAGGAGTTATGTCTGAATTCAATCTCCACATCTCTCTGGGGAAAGGTTCATTATCAGACACTGGATAGATGACTCCAGGCTCCTCCCAAGCTGGTCACCAGTGGCTGCTGAGCTTCTCATGTGGGTTAAGGTGTTCACCCTGCTGTGGTTTTGCCCTAAGAAGGACTCCAAATCTTCATAAAGCCCAGACAGTGCCCTGAAACTTAGGCTGATTATTTTCCTATGGAGGATATTTAAGATCCACTGAGACCCTCAGGTAAGGATGAGCAAAACAACAACTTCCCATCTGCAACCAATAACTGCAGCTGCTCCTAAAACTTTCTGGAAATGCTGGAAGGATGTCTGCTCTGCTGCTTAAAACCAGAGAGACCACCAAAACTCAAGAATTGACTTCAGACAGCTTCATCCTCTCTAAAGACACAAACAATTTGTTTTGCACATCATTCAAGCTCCAGCTTTGCACACCTTATTGACCAGGAACTGGCCTGGGGCTGGAGCAAGCTGCAGCCCAGAGCAACATCTGCAGGCAGAGCAGCATGTGGTGAGCTATGCTGCCCTGGGATGCTGCAAATCGTTTTGCTGCTGGAGATGTTTGCATCTATTGAACTGGCTCAGTCCAGCTGGTGTAGCTCCAGAGGTGGACTGGAGAGGCACTGATCTGTGAGAATTCCCAGGGGCTCTGGGTTAGAAAAGTTCTGCACTGTGTGCTGGGAAGCAGAAGGCAGCAGCATGAGGAAGGCAGGGGAAAGGAAAGAGTCTAAAGAGTCTCCTAAGGGACAACAGGTCTGGTGGCAGAGAGAGAGAGATGGTTCAAAATGCCTTTCTGTGCTGTGCTTTCAGGAGCCCTGCTCCTGAAACATGGCTTCATGTTGTGGAAAAGATGAGAGAGAAGAAAGAGTGAGTTAAACTGGAAATCACAGAGGTACATAATGAGAGCAGCCCTGTGGGGGTGCCGGGGGTGCAAAGATGGACATGAGCCAGCACTGAGTGCTGCCAGCCCAGAGCCAGCCTGTCCTGGGTTGATCCCCAGCAGTGTGGGCAGCAGGGGCAGGGAGGGGATTCTGCCCCTCTGCTGTGCTCTGTTGAGACCTTCCTGCAGTGCTGGGGCAGCTCTGGAGTCTTCAGCACAGACAGGGACCTGTTGGAACAGGGCCAGAAGAGCCCACAGCAGTGATGGGAGGGTTGGAAGCCCTCTGCTGTGAGGCCAGGCTGAGAGAGTTGGGCTTGGGCAGCCTGGAGAAGAGAAGTCTCCAAAAAGACCTTCTGGTGGCCTTTCAGTGCTTCAAGGGCTCCAGGAAGCTGGACTTTTATCAGGGGGTATAGTGACAGGTTGAGAGATAATGGTGTCAAACAGAACCAGGGGAGACTTAGATTAGATATCAGGGAGAAATTCTCCACTGTGATGGTGCTGAAACACTGGAAGAGCTTTCCCAGAGAAGCTGTGGATGTTCCATCCCTGGAAACATTGAAGGTCAGGCTTTGAGCAGCCTGGTCTAGTGGAAAGTGTCCCTGCTCATGGCAGAGGGTCAGAACTAGCTGATCTCTTTAAGGTCCCTTCCAACTCCAAGCATTCTGTGGTTGTGTAATTCAGCAGGGTGCTGTGTGATTCAGCAGGTGCTGTGTGATTCAGCAGGGTGCTGTGTGCTGCAGGTGACCCAACCAGGCAAGCCCTGTGAGATGCATCCACAGGGAGCTGTGTGTCTCTGTGCAAAGACCAGGAGCCACCCAGTGGCAGTCCTCAGGACTGGCCTGTGGTGCTGCTGGCAAACCCACAAGCCCTGCTGCAGCTGCTCTGCAGGACACCCTTTCTCCAAGACCACATCCAAGCTCATCTCCACTCTCAGCTCCAATGTTCTGCTCACAAGGACGTGTCCAGGTCACAGGCAAATCAAAGTCTCAGGGTGCACTTTAGTGAGCAGAAAAATCTCCAGACTTCCACTGGTGAGAAGCTCAGTGTGGGGCTGCTAATGCATGGGCACCTGGTGTGACTTAATTGCCCTAAAGTATCTCACATGGCCTCCTAATGTCCCTCTAGAAGACAACTACCCTCCTGAGATGTTGTCACATTTTCCAGGCCACTGTAACATGTCTTGGGTGCCCTCAGGGGGTTCCAAGGGAAGCAAATGTTTAAGTAATTGAATTGTGCCCAAGATCTCCACTGACCCTGATGGGAGGCCAGGCAGGCAGCACATATGGAGCCACATACATTAAATCACCTTAATCCCCAGATCAATCTTGTCAAGCAAATGAGTCCCATGTGGTAAGCTGATTCCTCTTCATCTCCCTGTGGAGATGGACATTTTTTTTTGTTCCCTTCACATCTCTGCTCCCACAGTAACAGCTTTAGAATAGAATCATAGAAAGCTTCCTAGCCAAGGAGCTGGATCCCAGCCTCCCCTTCCCTAAAACCTTAGGGGAAGGAAGGGAGTGCCTCCTGGCAGCACTCTGCAGTCCTTTCTACAGCCTTGCAGCTTTCTGTGGGCTCAGCTCCCCCCTTTGCAACCCGAGGGCCATGGCAGCTCTCTGTATTTCCAATTATAAACTTTGCAGCATCTGGTCTCCTGAGACTTGCCTCCACGAGCATCACGCTTGAAAGCTCAGAGCTGGAGAGAGGGAGAGGGAGAAACCTTGAAAATGTTTCTGGAGGTGTAATTTGCACAGTGAGGAGAGCATGGGGCTGCATCTGTTGAGTGAGATCAAGGCTAAATAGCTCATGGCTGCACATGCATCCCATGAGAAGTGCTGCATATGTTTCCCTCAAATGTCATGGCAGAAATAAAAAAGAATAAATGATTGATCAAGAGGGTTAATGGAGCAGAAGATGAGTGACTTTTCTCCTTGTGGGGGAAAATCCTGCCAAAACTCTTTTCTGGACTCCAAAGCAAACCACCCAAAGTCTTGTGTCAAAGGCAGGTTCCAGGGCTACAGCTTCAGGTTTCTGATTTTGTTGTCAAACATTCAACGTGAAGCTGATCAGTTAAAGATGTTCCTCTCTTTGTGTGCTTGCCTTGGGTGACAAAAAATGGAAACAGTCCAGGAAAAATGACTGGAACTACAGTTTCAAAATCCCTCTTTACTGCAGGAGCTCCGTTGGGATGCATCCAACCCTTGCCCTTTTGTTCCAGGCTGATTTTGCACCCCTGCAAAAGCTGCTGGACAGGCAATGGTTAACAACTTCCAATCAATGCAAAAAAAAACAAAAAAAAAAAAAACAAAACAAAAAAAAAAAAACCTCAGAGTTAGCAATTTTTCATTTCAGTCAAGTCCTTTCCCCTTTCCTTGCCAGTGGCCTGCCTTTGAAGCTGGGTCTTGCAAAACTTGCATTCATTAAATGGGACTGACTTTGGAAAAGCCAAGGGAAACAGAAGAAAATTCAATGAAATCTCCCAAATCTTTGAGTCTGTTGCCTTAAGGCCACAGCCCAGCTCCATGGCCAGACATGGGCTCAGCCACAGGGGTGAGCATGCTGCTCTCCGTGTCTGCAGGAGGGAGGAGAAATCTCCCTGGAGCATTTCTAGAGCCATTTCTGAGCAGGAAATGTATTAAATGGCATGCCAGCATTGTTCACAGCCTTTGAACCTGCCTCCTCCAGACCTGCTGGTCTCCAGCACAGCCAACTGCATGGCACAGGGTGAAGCAGAGGACCAAAGGGGAAAGCTCAAGAGCTTGGAGGAGCTGAGACAGCTCAGGCTTGTGGCTGCTCTCCCTCTCTTTCCATGAGCCCATCACCCCACTGGCCTCTCTGCTTTATTACTGCTGAGTGAAGTATTCCCTCTGCTGACTGGATCAAGCAACTCTTTATTGATGAGCCAGAGAATAATTTCCTGTTTGTTTTTTTTTTTTCCATGACAATAAAGATCCATTTTGCAGAAAAATCACCAATGCCAATCAATCTAAGGGCTGAAGGAGCTAAACCAAGTTTGGGGCAAGTTTTTCTGCACTGAAAGGTCCTATGGGTTTGCACCCAGCAGCAATCCATCGAGATCTGCTCAGAAAGCTTAAGGGCTTGACCTGTCCCTAGGCTGTGTTTGATGAGCACAGCAAGCCTGGATGTGTGGCACATGTGGGCTGCTTCCTCTGGCTACATAAAAGCAGAAGATTCATAGAATGGTTTGGGTTGGAAGGCACCTTAAAGATCATCCATTTCCAACCCCCCTGCCATGGGCAGGGACACCTCCCACCAGCCCAGGGTGCTCAAGGTCTCATCCATCTGGCCTTGAGCACCTCCAGGGAGGGGACAGCCACAACCTCCCTGGGCAACCTGTACCAGTGTCTCACCACCCTCACAGGAAAGAATTTCTTCCTAATCTCCAGTTTAAATCTACCCTCTTACAGCGCAAAGCCATTGTTAATATCCAAGCTAAACCTCCTCTGGTGCAAGAGAGGAGAAGACTGGTCTGGAGAAGAGAAGGCTCTGAGGAGACCTTCTTGTGACCTTCCAGTATCTGAAGGGGGCTCCAAGAAAGCTGGAGAGGGACTTTTCAGGGAGTGATAGGACTGGGGGGAATGGAAAAAAAAAAACAAAAACTAGAAATGGGGAGATTCAGATTGGATGTTAGGAAGAAGTTTTTTCCCCATGAGGGTGGTGAGAGACTGGCACAGGTTGCCCAGGGAGGTGGTGGAAGCCTCATCCCTGGAGGTTTTTGCAGCCAGGCTGGATGTGGCTGTGAACAACCTGCTGTGGTGTGAGGTGTCCCTGCCCATGGCAGGGGGGTTGGAGCTGGATGGTCCTTGAGGTCCCTTCCAACCCTGACAATTCTATGATTCTAACTTGAGGCCATTTTTTCTCATCCTCTCACTTGTTCCTTGGGGAACCAAGCCCCACCTGACTCCAACTTCCTTTCAGGGAGTTATAGAGAGAAAAGAGGTCTCCCATCAGCTCCTTTTCCTCCAAACTAAAGGATTCCAGTTCTTTCAGCTGCTGCTCACAAGGCCCAGCCCCCAGACCCCCCACTAGCATCATTGCCCTTCTCTAGACATGCTTCAGCACCTCAAAGCAAAACGTAGGGGTGAAGCAGACTTGCAAGTAGTTCAGACTAGAAAGCAAGGAAGCCCTGAAAGCAGTGATGTTTGAAAGCAGCTTTCCTGCAGCTGAGGCAATGAGATAAATTAACAGCAGAGCCTCATGCTCTCCATCACAGCCTTTCTTGTGGGAGTGGGCATGGACCTTGTGAAATGGGGTCATGGGCTCCTGTGCTGGGTGAGCAAGAGGCAAGAGAGCAGCATGGTGGCTGGATGGTATCACTCAGCTTATTGGCAGAGGCAGCCAGGCCTGGTGAAGATTAATCTGAACTCAAATGAGGTTGTTTGATCTATAAAATTGGGTTGATAATGTCATGGGTTAGTTCCCTCTGTGAAGAAGCCCAAGCATTCTTATGGGAGCAGCTCTCTTCTGGGCTCCCCTAGGACACCACAATGTAATTCACATGGCAGTTGTGCTTCCTGGTGACTCATCTGGAGAGAAGAAGTTGGGGTAAATCTTTGGAACACCCTGCAGGTCTTCTCCACTTCTTACCTGGAAGGTTTGAAAGAGTTCAGACCGAGCTTCTGCACATGGCCAGCACTCAACTTCAAATCCCAATCCAGATTCATGGATTCACAGAATGGTTTGGGTGGGAAGGGACCTTAAAGATCATCCAGTTCCAACCCCCTGCCATGGGCAGGGACATCTTCCACCAGCCCAGGTTGCTCAAGGCCTCATCCAACCTGGCCCTGAACACCTCCCTGGGCAACCTGTTCCAGTGTCTCTCCATCCTCACTCTAAAGAATTTCTTCCTAATCTCCATGCTAAATCTCCCCTCCTCAAACTTCAATCCATTCCCTCTCATCCTATCACTATAAGCCCTTATAAAAAGTCCTTCCCCAGAACTTTTTGTCAGTCCCCTCAGGAGTCCCTGAGCTCCAGAGAGGTTGGCTTCAGAGCTGTGAACACATCCCAGCCTCTTTGCAACAGCAAGGCAGGTACTGCAGATTTCCACTTGATTTCCTGAGCAGCTCATCCCTTCTAACCTGATCCAGTTGAGAATGTCCCTGCTGACTTCAGGGGGGGGTTGGACTAGATGACCTTTGAAAGGTCCTTTCCAACCCACCCCACTCTGTGATTCTAAACATACCCTTGCAAATCCACACTCCCCCTCCAACTCTGGATGTGGAGAGTTAATTCTACAATGCAATGCTGAAGGAGATCCATCTCTCTCAATTCTCTTTTAAATTCTTTTCCTCCTTCTCCCCCAAGTCCTGAAAGGCTGTGGGTAAAATTCCATTCTGCTGCAAAATGCTACCCAAGAAAAAAAAAAAACAAAAAAAAACAGGAAAAAGAAAGCAAGCCAAAAAGTTAAATTAAATTTGACTGCTCTATGCAAATCCCAGCATAGGTGCATACATCAGTAAGAACATAACCTTAGCCACTTGTCCTCCAAACAGCACCAGGGGATGGAATAAATTCAAGGCAGAGTTAAGCTTAAACCTTCAGGCCTTGGTCAGTCAGAGGTTAAGAAGGATAACTCCTAATTAAGGTATTTTTTTAAGCCATCTGGCATTAATTGTTATAAAATGAAACTCTGATCTTAATGACTTTAAAGTCTCCTTTTCCACACCTCAGAGCTGCATTTCAGTATCTGAAGGGGACTGGGGAGGGACTGTTCAGAAGGGGCTGTGGGGATAGGTGAGAGGCAATGGTTTGAAACTGGAACAGGTCAGATTTAGGCAGGGCATCAGGAGGGAGTTCTGCACAATGAGGGTGGTGAGACACTGGGACAGGTTGCCCAGGGAGGTGGTTGAGGCCTCATCCCTGGAGACATTCAAGATCAGACTTAAATTTGGCCCTGAGCAGCCTGCTCTAGCTGGAGGTGTCCCTGCTGACTGCAGGGGGGTTGGACAAGGTGACCTTGGAGGGTCTCTTCCAACCTGATGCAGTCTGTGATTCTGTGAAGGAATTTTGACCTATGTGTGGAGCAGCAAAGCATCTCCTGCCTGTTGCCCAGAATGGGCTGGGTTATGTGGAGCTCTGTCTGTGGGATGGGATGGAACCATCAACTGCACAACCTTGCTTTGATGGAGTTTCTCCTTTGAGACAAGTCCTGAAAGAGTGGCCAGGATACCCAGGGAGGTGGTGGAGTCCCCATCCCTGGAGGTGTTAAGAAACCTGTGGCCATGGCACTTGGGGACAGGGTTTAGTGGCCATGATGGCATTGGGTTGATGATTCTAGTGTGAGGTGTCCCTGCCCATGGCAGAGGGGGTGGAACTAGATGATCCTTGTGGTCCCTTCCAACCCTGACTGATTCTATGATTCTATGATTCTGTGGTTGGGCTGGAAGATCTCAGAGGAATTTTCTAACCAAAAGAATTCTATGATTCTAAGTTAGCCTGAAACAATTTGGCATGGCAGATGGAAGCCCAGCACAGATAGAATCCTAGAATCCTAGGATTGTCAGGATTGGAAGGGACCTCAAGAATCATCCAGTCCCAACCCCCCTGCCATGGGCAGGGACACCTCACACTACAGCAGGTTGCTCACAGCCACATCCAGCCTGGCTGCAAAAACCTCCAGGGATGAGGCTTCCACCACCTCCCTGGACAACCTGATCACTTCAGAGAACATTAAATGAAATGAAGGAGTATCAGAACCAACACAGTGTGGCCACAGGAGGACCTTCACTCTATGGCTTTCCATGCAACCACAGCACAGTCCTCACATGGGTGTGATGAAACTGAAGTCACCACCCTCACTCTAAAGAATTTCTTCCTAATCTCCAGCCTCAATCTGCCCTTCTCAAGCTTCAATCCAATCCCTCTCCTCCCACCAAAACAAGGCATTGTGCAAAGTTCCCTCCATGGGTCTTTTGTAGCCCCCTTCAGGTGCTGGCAGACTGTCACAGGATCACAGGATCACAGGATCAGAGTATATCAGAGGTTGGAAGGGATCTCAAGAGATCATCAGGTCCAACCCCCCTGCCAGAGCAGCATCACCCAGGGTAGTCTGCACAGGAATGCATCCAGGTGGGGTTGGAAAGCCCCCAGAGAAGGAGACTCCACAACCCCCTGGGCAGCCTGCTCCAGGGCTCTGTCACCCTCACTGTAAAGAAGTTTCTCCTCATGTTGAGCTGAAATCTTCTATGTTCTAGTTTGAACCCATTGTTCCTTGGCTTATCACTGTGCACCACCCAAAAGAGCCTGGCCCCCTCCCCTTGCCCCTCACCCCTCAGCTATTGATAGACATTGATCAGACCCCCTCTCAGCCTTCTCTTCTCCACACTAAACAGCCCCAGGGCTCTCAGTCTCTCCTCACAGGGGAGATGCTCAAGTCCCCTGAGCACCCTCATGGCTCTGCTGGGGGATGCTTCAGCCACAGCCCTGATTTTGCCACTTGCTGTGGTAACCTCAAGCAGAGGCAACACCAAGCAGCATTTCAGAGCATCCTCAGGAGGAAAATATCCCTCTGAGGACTGCTTTTTTTGAAAGGCCAAGGAGTCTGCTCGACTCATAAAACCCAACCAAAAGTCATCAGACAATAAAGTTGCTCCCTTCTCCCCCCCAGTGCCATCAAACCCTAGGCATGGCTAGTGCCCAATTAAAACCTAATCATATCAAAGGCACGCTGGAGCTGTATGACAATGACTGTACACAGCTCTAATGCTATAATGACACAGTAATCAAGTCTCAGTTGCATCCTATTCAAGGCCCAGCTGTTCTGAGTGAGGTATAACTTTCATCAGAGCTAATGATTTCCTATTAATCTCAATCCTTTAGCCCATACAGCTTTATAAGGCACAGATAATGAGGGTGCTCTCAGTGCTGCCACAAACAAATGAGTTGAACCTCCCTCTGCAAGCACAGCCATAGGAAAGAGACAGAGGCACTGATTGAGACAGGGCTCCTGTGGAGGGGTATGAACAATTTAATTGTGATTGGGTTTTATAATTGGATTTTATTTTAATGGCTCATGCTGCTCCCCAAAGGCTCTTGGTGCAGGAAGTGCTTTATAAATAACATTTCTTAATTGTTGTAACCTCTTTTTCTTCCAGGAAGGCAGGGCTTTGGGGAAGCAGATCTCCACCCCTCTTCCTGCTGTCCAGAAGGACTTCTGGTAGCAATGCAGCTTAAAACCATAGAATCATAGAATGGTGGGGGTTGGAAGGGACCTCCACAGATCATCCAGTCCAAGCCCCTGGGACCTCCACAGATCATCCAGTCCAAGCCCCTGGACCTCCACAGATCATTCAGTCCAAGCCCCCTGCCAAAGCAGGGCACCCACAGCAGCTTGCCCAGGATCACAATAACCAGGTAAGGTTGGAAGCTCTCCAGAGAAGGAGACTCCACAACCTCTCTGGGCAGCCTGCTCCAGGCCTCCAGCACCCTCATGCCAAAGAAGTTTCTCCTCCTGTTCAGATGGAACCTCCTGGGTTCCAGTCTGTGCTCATTGCCTCTTATCCTGTCCCTGGGCACCACTGAGCAGAGCCTGGCCCCATCCCCTTGCCCCCTGCTTTAGCTCTTGCTGAGCATTGCTCAGATCCCCTCTGGGGCTGCTCTTCTCCAGGCTCAACACCCCCAAGGCTCTCAGCCTTTCCTCCTCACAGTTCCCTCAGCATCTTCATAGCCTCTGCTGGACTCTCTCCAGCAGTTCCCTGTCTCTCTTGAACTGGGGAGCCCATAACTGGCCCCAGTACTGCAGCTGTGGCCTCACCAGGACAGAGTAGAGGGGGAATGTACATCTTCTAGACCCTTGCTCACTCCCATGAAGGGGGGAAGGCATCCCTCCTCTCCCTGCATTTTCACCAGGGGTTGAATATCAGAACTTTTCCATTCATGACTCTGATTTCTGCCTCCCATGCTAAGGAATTAACCCAGTGAGCCTCCAGCAGCAGCTATCTCTGAAGTGAAAGAGCCACTTGAAGGATCCTGTGGCAGTTTGGTTTGCTTGCATGGATGATTAGTTACGAGGCTTTAGGCTTAAAGCTTTAATCCAGTTTCCTTTAAAGTTGATGGGAGCTTTAGCCCTATAGGTGTTAGGGAGCATATTGCTTATGGCAGCTGTAGGATAGGTTACAAACTCTTCTAAATCCTCTCTTTCCATGAACTCCTAACATTTTTCTGAACCTTTCATCTCTTGGACTGAATTTTTCATGCTTGGTTTCTGCCTGCAGATCATTCTGAATGGATGACTTGAACACAATCCCTCCAGCGATTGGAGTTCAGGGACACTTAGGCACACAAAGGCTCTTCTACATTGAACAAAGAAAGAAAAGGATTGTGGTGGAAGTGGATCAGTTTAAAAATCAATCTTTTACAGATGTGAACTGGCTGATTTCAGCACAGGCATGCACCAGAATTTTGTGGAGCCTGGACAGATTCACATCCTCTCATTCCAATATCATGTGTCACCATCCACAGATTCACAGATGGCACTGGGGTGGAAGGGAACCTCAAAGGTCATCTTGTCCAACCCCCTGCAGTTGTCCAAGCCCCTCCAACTACAGCAGGCTGCCCAGGGCCACATCAAGTCTGATCTTGAATGTCTCCAGGGATGGGGCCTCAAACAAATCCCTGGGCAACCTGTTCCAGCATTTCCCCCCCTCTCATTGTGCAGAACTTCCTCCTGATGTCCAGCTTAAACCTGTCCTGCTCCAGTGCCAAACCATTGCCCCTTGTCCTAACACTCCAAGCCCTTCTAAATTGTCCCTCTCCAAACTTCCTGTAGGTCCCTCAACCACATCCCTGGGCAATACCTGGAACACAACAATATCTTTTCCAGTATTTCACCACTCTCATTGTGAAGAACTTCCTCCTGATGTCCTTAGGGCCATGGTTTAGTGTTGACCCTTCAGTGGTGGGTGGAGGGTTGGACTGGATGATCTTTGGGGTCTCTTCCAACCAGATCCATTCTGTGATGATCTTGTATTGAGGAGGAAACTTCTTGGGAATCCAACCCAGCTAGGAAAAACCAATTGGCTTTTCTTCAGCATTTTGCATTCATGGTCACAAAGAGCTTTTTATTGTCAATTAACTCTGTCTGGGGAACATTGCTGGGTGGCATCAGCTTGTTACCTGCTCACAGATGGGAAGGTAACATGCCCAGATGATAAATTGTTCTTCACACAGCAAATCAGCAGCAGGGTTGGGAACAGAAGTGCTGATCTCTGATCTCTTCACTGATTAGAGAGGCTGGTTATAATGAAGTGGGACTTATTCCAGAAAGTTCCAACATTGCTAAGCTAACTCCCACTCCAAGGGCAACCCAGAGCTGCAGCATCAGGATTTCCTGGGAAAACACCATTCCCAAGCATTTCAGCTCAGAATTGCCACCTCATTGCAGAGTCTACATTTAGCCCACATCTGGGGCAGTTGCTCTGTCACCTGGTGACCCCTCCCCAGCAGAGAAGGGTGCCAGGGAAAGAAGAGAAGATCCTTGGGTTGAAGTGCAAATGGATTTAATGAACCAACAAAACTAATCCCAATGTCAGTATAAAGTGTGTAAGGGTTCAGCAAGCAGACTGACAAAGATAGCAGTCCTAAGGAGAAGGGAAAGAAGGGGAGAAGGAGAAGGGAAAGAGGAGGAGAAGGAGAAAGAAGGAGAATGAGAGGAAAGAAGGAGAAGGAGAAGGAGAAGGAGAAGGAGAAGGAGAAGGAGAAGGAGAAGGAGAAGGAGAAGGAGAAGGAGAAGGAGAAGGAGAAGGAGAAGGAGAAGGAGAAGGAGAAGGAGAAGGAGAAGGAGAAGGAGAAGGAGAAGGAGAAGGAGAAGGAGAAGGAGAAGGAGAAGGAGAAGGAGAAGGAGAAGGAGAAGGAGAAGGAGCTGACCTTCTCCTCAGCAAACTTCCCCCTTTATGCTGGGTGTGATGCTCATGAGCTGGGACACATCTGTAGCTGACTCAGGTTCTGGTGGACTCCAAACCTCTACTGGCCTTTAGCCTATGCCTGGCCTGGGATTCTGTCCCAGCAATCCCAGGACATGCAGTCACACAAACACCAAGTGCCATGCTTTGGGGTAGCATATAAACACTCCATCAGCATCAGGGTGGAAAAAGCAGGGCTAAATCGAACAAGATAATTAAGTTGCTAAGTGATAGATGAGGCACAAGTGCAAAGAACCATGGCAGCCACTTCCCCAGCACCCATTTCAGCAGAATTGCAAAGCTCAGGCAAAACAACCTGAGATAAAGCCACAATCTGAAGCCAACAAGGCTTTATCAGCTTCCAGCTCCTGAGGATGCTATACCAATTACTGCTTCTGTCTGCTAATGTAGGGGAAGAAGCATCCTTAGATGCAAAGTAATTGCTCTGCTTTACATCTTTGAACGCTTGCAACTCCTGGAAACAAAAAATACTTCCTCCCCAGTATTTCAAAGGGGGCTACAGGAGAGCTGGGGAGGGACTTTTTACAAGGGCTGGAAGTGACAGGATGTGGGGCAGTGGCTTTGAGCTGGAAGAGGAGAGACTGAGACTGGAGATGAGGAAGAAATTCTTGACAGTGAAGGTGGGGAGGCACTGGAACAAATTGCCCAGGGAGGCTGTGGATGTCCCCTCCCTGGAGGTGTTCAAGGCCAGGTTGGATGAGGCCTTGAGCAACCTGGGCTGGTGGAAAGTATCCCTCTCCATGGCATGGGGGGCAGGAAATAAATGATCTTTAGGGTTCCTTCCAGTCCAATCCAAACCACTGTATGGTTCTAGGATTCACTGCACAGCTAGATTTAAAATTAGGAAAGAGCACCTGCTCTAGGCACACCTGCCTTAGCAGGGAGTGGAGTAGGTGTTCTCCAGAGGTCCCTTTCAGTCCCCACCCTTCTTTGCTTCTCTTAGTCATCGAATCATAGAATCAGCCAGGTTGGAAGAGACCTCCAAGATCATCCAGACCAACCTATCACCCAGCCCTAGCCAATCAACCAGACCATGGCACTAAGTGCCCCATCCAGGCTTCTCTTGAACATCTCCAGGGATGGTGACTCCATCACCTCCCTGGGCGGCACATTCCAATGGCAAATCTCTCTCTGTGAAGAACTTACTCCTCATATCCAGCCTAGATCTCCCCTGGAACAACTTGAGACTGTGTCCCCTCCTTCTGCTGCTGGTTGCAGAGAAGAGGATGGGAGAAGAGACCAACCCCCACCTGGCTACAACCTCCCTTCAGGTAGTAGTAGACAGCAATGAGGTCACCCCTGAGCCTCCAAGTCTATGATATCCAAGCTGTACCTAGCCTGGCTGTGCTTGAAAGGAGGCAGTGGATGGTAAGAGCCAAGCCCATCACTTGGTGGGACTGAAGAGCAATCAGCAGAAGCAAAGAGCAGAGCAGTGCTGGGTCTGTAGCAGTTTGTCCTCCAGCTGAGCCTTCAGCCTGCATTAAAGGCAGCAGCACACAGTGTGTGCCACTATCAAATCCTATTGGAGCCCAGCATTCCTATCATTCTATTTAGTGTCACAAGTTATTAAAAGGACATTGCAGCAATAGGGCTCTGCAAGTGGAAGAGGGAAGGAGTAACTATGGCTGTTTGCTACAGTCCTAGCAACAAAGGAGCATCACCTTGGCAACACACCAGGCTTATTTACCAGCCTGTGTGTCAAAGCATATTAAAGTCATTTGTATCTGAATGAGTTCTGATGCCATCTCCTAATCCTCCCAGCTCCCCCAGCAGCCAGGCAGAAGTAGTCAAAGGAAGGGTTTGTGCCAGGTAAATAAAGGCATTGTTGGGTCCTGCCAGCTTCCTGACCTGCTCAAAACTCATCACCTGCACGTGAGGCAGATCAGCAAAGCCTCTGCTGGAAACAGCCCTGACGGAAAGGGTGGAGGTGGAGATTCAAGGTAGGCATTAAAATGGACCAGCATGAGCTTGGAAATCAGGGAGGGGGAGATCTGGAGGCATTCCTGCCAGCTGGGACACAGGAAAGAACTGCTGCTGTCAGAGAGCACACCCAGAGCCAAAAGGTGGCAAGCTGGGCATCGTCTTGCCAAGGAGAGATGTCTGTAGCACCACCACCTTCGTCTGAGCTAGCTGAGGAGGATTCCATCATCAGGCAGGAGGCAGCATTTCCAGGTGAGCCTCTCCAAAAAGACCAGTTGTTAGAGTCACAGAATCACAGAATCAATAAGGTTGGAAGAGACCACAAGGATCATCAAAGTTCAACCTGTCACCCAAGACCTCACGACCACTGAACCATGTCAGGCTGCATGTGTAACAGCTCTGCCTCCCTCACAAGGGAAAAGGCAGCCTTGAGCCCAGGGGACTGTGATGCTTCAAATCAGAATTGAAACAGAAGAAAGCCAAGATGCCTGCAGCACAGGACCCAGAGGAATAAAGTCAGCTTGGCACAAGCGTGTTGCTGTGTAGGGCAGGGCCAAGTGCAAGCCCCAGCAGCACCAAAAGCACACAGAGCATCTGAATGTCACGTGGGATCCATTGCAGAGCCCTCTCCACCAAGCCTTGATAGGACTTTGACTCTGGCACCTTTGTATCCCCCCCCAAGACTGCAGCTGCAGGGTCCATTGTCATTCCTGTGCCTCCCCAGCAGATTAGGGAGCAGAGCAAAATGCATCTTAATAGCATCTTGTGTGGCAAAGATACTTTAACAATTTAATGCAATTTCTTTACAAGCATGAGAGGCAACAGAAGCTTCTTAAACAGTCACTCAATTAGCTTTATCCCTCTTCATCTGCTGAGGAGAGGTCACCTTGAATGATTTGTCTTTTTCTGACCTCTCTCTTCCCCCCTCACATTAGGGATTTAAGCAAACTGTGCAAAAAGAGGGAAGGGAAATACCTTTCTTTAATTTCCTCACATGCCACTTGCAATGCAGCATGGCCTTGGGAGGCAGGAGCAGGTCCCTGTGGGGCTCTTTGCTCAGTCTGAGCTCCATATGATGGAGAAAGAAGCCACAAGCCACTCATCCAACCTGCCTGCCTGGGTCTGGCCTCCCACCTTTCCTCTGAAACCTCCTCTTCAAGGGCAGATCTTTTCCCACACCCACTGCAACACCTCCTCCATTAAGATTCATCTGACCAGACTCCAGACCTCTCTTAGATGAAGAATTGCCCTCTGGACACCTCCAACCCTCTGAGTTGACTGTAATGAAGGGTTAGGTGATGGGCAGCACTGTGCTCTCCTCACCAGGCAATTCATCCCTCTGGCATCTTTGTTTGCTCTCCTAATCTCTGTCCCCTTTGTTTAGCCTGATGCTCAGAGCAAGGAGGGACTCTGCTGAGCCTCTGCATGCACTCCAGGAACACAGCAGGATCATTTGACTGATGCATCCCCATGATAAACATTTTAAAGGCTTTTTACTGGATCTGATCATTTTGGCTACCCAGAGTGTAGCTGGCTGGCAAAACTCAGCAAGAGCTCATGGAGGTGTGTGAGGGAGGTTGTATTTACAGCTTAGACACACTCAAGACTCATGGAAATGTCACCAGGCAGGCAGAAATGAGCCAGAAGTAGACCTGTTTGAGGATGTTATTGAGTGATGACAGAATGATGATTATCTCTGTGTCTGTGCACAACCAAACCCTGGGGAGAGAGAGGTCAGCAGGGGCAGCGAGGAAATGAAAACACTGAGACTCTCATTGCAGGAAATTGCTGCCTGTGGGACAAATCCAGCTCTAGCAGAGGCAGGCACAGCACCTCGAATGGCTCCAGTGAGACCTTTACACCACCACTGAATGTGGTCCTGTTGCAGGAAAGCCAGGCAGAATGTAGCTGGCCAGAGGGGTTAGAGCCAAAATCCTTGGCTCTTTCTACGCTTCTAAAATGTTCAAGGAGAGCTACAGTCACAGAACCCCCAGACTGTTTGTACAGGATCAGGGGATCTTAGGGGTTGGAAGGGACCTCTGGAGATCATCCAGGCCAACCCCTCTGCCAGAGGAGGACCATAGAATCCAGCTCAGGTCACAGAGGAATACATCCAGATGGGCCTTGAAAGTCCCCAGAGAAGAAGACTCCACAACCTCTCTGGGCAGCCTGCTCCAGGGCTCTGTGACCCTCACACTGAAGAAGTTCCTCCTCATGTTGAGGTGGAACCTCCTGTGCTGGAGTTTCCATACATTGTCTCATGTCCTATCCCAGGGTGCAGCTGAGCAGAGCCTGTCCCTGTCCTCTCCCTCTTCACCCCCAGCCCTCAGATATTTATAAGCATTTATTAAATCCCCTCTCAGTCTTCTCTTCTCCAGGCTAACCAGACCCAGGGCTTTCAGCCTCTCCTCACCAGGCACTGCTCCAGTCCCTCCAGCATCCTCATAGCTCTCCATTGAGCTCTATCCAGCAAATTCCTGTCCCTCTTGAACTGGGGAGCCCAAAACTGGATGCAATATTCCAGCTTAGGTGTCAGTAGAGCAGAGTAGAGGGGAAGGAGAACCTCCCTCGATCTGCTGGATACACCCCAGCATGGTGAGGGTTGGAAGGGACCTCTGGGGATCATCCAGTCCAAGCTCATTGCTAAAACAGAGCACCCACAGCAGCTTGCCCAGGAGCACAGTGGCCAGGTGGGGTTGGAAGCTCTCCAGAGAAGGAGACTCCACAGCCTCTCTGAGCAGCCTGCTCCAGAGCCACCTAGGGTGATCTCAGGCTGCTGCCTTCCAGGCAGGACTCATGGGGGGCTGGTGCCCACCCTGGCATAATCTCATGCTGCAAGCTCAATCAAAATGCTTTGTCTCTTGGTTTCCATGTCAAACATAAGCTCTTTGGAGCAAGAACTGTCTCTCTCTGAGTATTTGCAGAGCATCTACCAGAGCAGAGTTTTTGGGGCTGTTCAGTCTGAAGAAGAGAAGGCTCCGAGGTGACCTTCTTGTGGCCTTCCAGTATCTGAATGGGGCTACAAGAAAGCTGGGGAGGGACTTTTTAGGCTATCAGGTAGTGACAGGACTGGGGGGAAAGGAATAAAGCTGGAAGTGGGGAGATTCAGACTGGACTTGATGAAGAGGTTCTTCCCCATGAGAGTGGTGAGAGCCTGGAATGGGTTGTCCAGGGAGGTGGTTGAGGTCCCATCCCTGGAGGTGTTTGCAGCCAGGCTGGATGAGGCTCTGGCCAGCCTGATCTGTGTGAGGTGTCCCTGGCCATGGCAGGGGGGTTGGAACTGGCTGATCCTTGTGGTCCCTTCCAACCCTGACTGATTCTATAACACTAAAGATCCCTTGAGAGAGGAACAATCTGGCTGAGCTGAGCTGAGCTGAGCTGAGCTGAGCTGAGCTGAGCTGAGCTGAGCTGAGGAGGTGTTTTTGCAGCTCAAAACCAAACCAGCTCTTACAGGACACACATCTGCAGCAAGCCCTGCTCTGCTTTCCCCTGTGGTTCCCCAGGAGTCATGAGGATCCTGGTAACCTGGGGTATGGAAATAGCTCCCTCAGTAGGACTAGAGCCTGGTGCAGACTGTTTCTTATTTAATAGAAGTCATTATTATTTAGAAGGCAGGACAAGGGATGACGGTTGAAACCAAAAGTGGGACATTCAGATGAAATATTTGACACTGAAGGTGGTGAGACCCTGGCCCAGGTTGCCCAGAGAGGTGGGAGATGCTCCACCCCTGGAACCATTCCAGGTGAGGTTGTTTGGAGCTGTGAGCAACCTGCTCCACTTGCAGATGTCCCTGCTGACTGCAGGGGGTTGGAGTGGATGACCTTTAAGGCTCCTTCCAACCCATCCCACCCTATGGCTCTTTGATTCTCTGATCCATGATGTGTGGGGAAAGGTTTGCAGAGGAGCCTGTGTGTTTGCTTGTGCTTGTTGGTGGGGTCAGCACTTCCTTCTGCCATGAAACACCGCAGAGTGCTCTGCAATGAGGAGATAAAAAGCCTATTAGCAGAAGGCTAAGTTCATTAGAACTGAGACCTCCATTCTGCTGGGGTCTGCAGCTGCTGGAGGAAGCTAAACACATATCTCAGTCACTTAATATTCAGCAAACATAAGAACAGTGACCAAGGGGAGAGGGGAGGCTGCCACCCTCATTTCTGCATCCTGCATCCCCCAGCATGGTTTATTTGCACTACAAACCTCTTCTTCTCCTACCCATTGAATGCATCCACCCTAATCTGGGCATTTTACAAGGCTCCTCGTGTTGTCTTGTTATCAATAAACAAGAAAAGAACTGCTGGGAGAACACAATTCATCTGCCCTGGTGTTGACACCTGCCTTGGGATGTGATCAAACAGTTCTCTGGAGCTTCCTGCTTCTCTCTGCTCTCTGGTCAAGCAGCTGAGGCAGACCAGCTCAGATAGTTTAGATCCTGAATTGTCTCTTTCCTAAGTTGGCCATTTAAAATCTTGCCCTCCAGGTGAAAATGTCACCCCTCAAGGTCCCCACTGTGCAGGTTCACTGATGTGCATCCTCCCTCTCCCTCTCTCTCCCTCCCTGGAGGATTTCATGCCTGTGTGTTTCCTGAGACTCAAAGCAAAGGTCTCCTAGGCTGTGAGTAGATGTTTTGCAAACACATTTCTATTTTTTTTTTCTCTTTGTGTCTATGGAAAAGAACATAATGCCAGGGAAGTGATTTACTTCTTCCAGCAGGTCTGAAACCCTTCAAGCATAAATATAAACAGCCTGTAATGAAGTGGGGCTACAGATTCACAAATCCCAGGGCACCACTTGTCACACGTGCTCTTACTTGGCTGGAGGAATGCACTGGGCACTGGTGAGGCCACAGCTCAAATCCTGGCTTCAGGTTTGGGCTCCTCACTCCAAGAAGGACAGTGAGGAGCTGGAACAGGTCCAGAGAAGGGCAACAAAGCTGGGGAAGGGTCTGGAAAACAGAGCTGGGGAGGAGCAGCTGAGGGAGCTGGGGGTGTTCAGCTGGAGAAAAGGAGGCTGAGAGGAGACCTCATTGCTCTCTACAGCTCCCTGAGAGGAGGCTGCAGTGAGGTGGGGGTTGGGCTCTTCTCCCAAGGAACAAGTGACAGGACAAGAGGAAGCAGCCTTAAGTTGCACCAGGGAAGATTTAGGTTGGAGATGAGGAAAAAAATCTTTGCTGCAAGAGTGGTCAGGGAATGGGAGAGGCTGCCCAGGGAGGTGGTGGAGTCCCCATCCCTGGAGGTGTTCAAGGAACATGGGGATGTGGCACTTGGGGACACTTCAGATTTAGTGGTCATAGTAGTGCTGGGTTGATGGTTGGACTTGATGACCTTAGAGGTCTTGTCCACCCTTAATGATTCTCTGATTCTACCATTCTCTGATTCTATTCCTGCCTCATTAGTGCAGACTGTTAGAGATTTGGTCTGGCTCATATCAATCAGCTAAACAAATGAACTTCCCCTTCCCTTTCCTGCACCTACCACATGCTGGACAGGTCAGCCTGAGTGGTCCAAAAAAAAAAGTGAGGCACAACCAAAACTCATTGAATTTGGGACAGAATTCAAGGAAAGGAGGAAGATTTCCCACTGATTTTAGATACAATCTCTTTTTTTGTTAGCCAAAGCCACATCTTGCAGACACTGACTATCCTCATACAGATATCTCCAGGCAGAAAGGTTTTCCTGGAAAACTTCAGTCACATTCCACCAACTCTGTGTCTCCTCTACACACAAAATCCACACAGGCCACTCCTATCCCAGGGTGCAACTGAGCAGAGCCTGTCCCCTCCCTCTTCACCCCCAGCCCTCAGATACTTATAAGCATTTATTAAATCCCCTCTCACTCTTCTCTTCTCCAGGCTAACCAGACCCAGGGCTTTCAGCCTCTCCTCACCAGGCACTGCTCCAGTCCCTCCAGCATCCTCACAGATCTCCATTGGGCTCTCTCCAGCAGATTCCTGTCCCTCTTGAACTGGGGAGCCCAAAACTGGATGCAATATTCCAGCTGAGGTGTCAGTAGAGCAGAGTAGAGGGGAAGGAGAACCTCCCTCGATCTGCTGGACACACCCCAGCATGGTGAGGGTTGGAAGGGACCTCTGGGGATCATCCAGTCCAAGCTCATTGCTAAAGCAGAGCACCCACAGCAGCTTGCCCAGGAGCACAGTGGCCAGGTGGGGTTGGAAGCTCTCCAGAGAAGGAGACTCCACAGCCTCTCTGAGCAGCCTGCTCCAGAGCCACCTAGGGTGATCTCAGGCTGCTGCCTTCCAGGCAGGACTCATGGGGGGCTGGTGCCCACCCTGGCATAATCCCATGCTGCAAGCTCAATCAAAATGCTTTGTCTCTTGGTTTCCATGTCAAACATAAGCTCTTTGGAGCAAGAACTGTCTCTCTCTGAGTATTTGCAGAGCATCTACCAGAGCAGAGCTTCTAAAGAGCCCTTGAGAGAGGAACAATCTGGCTGAGCTGAGCTGAGCTGAGCTGAGCTGAGCTGAGGAGGTGTTTTTGCAGCTCAAAACCAAACCAGCTCTTACAGGACACACATCTGCAGCAAGCCCTGCTCTGCTTTCCCCTGTGGTTCCCCAGGAGTCATGAGGATCCTGATAACCTGGGGTATGGAAATAGCTCCCTCAGTAGGACTAGAGCCTGGTGCAGACTATTTCCACCAACTCTGTGTCTCCTCTACACACAAAATCCACACAGGCCACTCCTTTCTAAAATACACATCCTTTTTAAAGAGATTTCAAATGTGGTGTGTGCAATGAGGCTTCTTCAGATGTCTTCAGGCATTTATCCAATCCTCCTTGGTGCAAAGGGATTGATGTTTTAATACTTCACATTTAAGAGCTCTTTTTCCATTCCTTGGGTCTGTTTGCTGCCGTTCCTCATCTCCTCTATTTCCTTTCTTTTGGGAATCCCTTGGTTTCTATTCAGTGAAATTGTTCCCTCCCAGCTCTGCTGTTTGATGATCCCCAGCAGATCTTTGTTCTGCAGAGGATGACTCTGGGAATGGCGTGCTAAATGAGCAGTGGTAACCCAGGGATGCTAAAAAGGTCCTGTTTGGAACCCTGGATGCTTTGTGTGAGGTGTGAGGATGGAAGCCTTCCCCAGAGCCACTGGAGAGCAGCCCACCCAAGAGACAGCACAAAAGAGCTCCTGGAGAGCAAGAAGGGAAAGATGCTGTTTCCTAACACTGAGCTTTAAGGAATCCCTGAAATCTCCAGCCCTAAATTTCATCCTGTTCAGTGCAAGGAGGCAGCAGACAGCAAGACCTGCCAAGGTCAAGACAAGGAGCTCTGCTCAGACTCTCACTTGAGACATCTCACCACGCTCTGGAACCTACAGAAAGCTCCTTTTCCCAACAATTGTGCAAGCCAAGCCCTAGACCAGAAGTTCTTTCATGGAGCTGGGAGGTTTATAGACAGAAATGTGTGTGCAGAGGCTGAGCATTGGTGTATCTGACTTGCTGAACATGTCCAGGTCTCCTCCTGGTGCCTGCACACAGGCTGCAAGGTTATCTGGGGGAGTGCAGTGACCCATTGAGGAATTCAACCCCACCCTTCCTACAACTCAGGGTTCCTACTCACACCCAGCATAGCCCCAGAGAGCTCATTCCTCAGCTCTCTACAGAGACATCAGCAGGGAGGAACACAGGCTCTTCACCAAGCAATGGACCTGCTGTTCCCTCAGCCCCAGCATCCTCTGTCTCTCATCACATTTGCTTATTGTGCTCCCAAACTGGGGTCACTCTGGTGCTTGCACACACTAGTAGCACACACCAGTAGCACACATGATCCTTCAGGTCCCTTCCATCCCTAACAATTCTATGATTCTATGATACTTACTACATGAGTGGTGGAGCTAGAGAAATCTGGGTTTTGGTGGTTTGTTTTTTTTTTTTGTGAACCACTTCCAGAAGGCCCTTCCTTCCCCTTCTGTCTTGCACAGCTCCAGCCTCCAAGCCACAGCACCTTCATGCTCCTGCCAGCAGCCCCTCACTCCTCCCTGGAGCATCCCCATCCCATCTGGGTCTCATCTGGGACCAGCGTGTGCAGCACCAAGCTGAGGGTGCAGATGAGCTCAAGTTTAGCTTAGCCAGGGCCAAACCAGGCCAAAAGGCTCTTCCCAGCAGGAATTTCCCAAATCCAAGAATCATAGAATCATTTTGCTTGGAAAAGACCTTTAAGATCATTGAGCCCAAACCATGGCCCTCAGCACCACATCTATGCCTCTTTCCAACACCTGCAGGGATGGGGATTCATCCACCCCCCTGGGGTCCCTGTGCCAGTCTTTGAGAACCCTTTCAGTGAAGAAGATCCTTCTAATGGCCAACCCAAACCTCCTCTGGTGCAACTTGAGGCCCTTTCCCCTTGTCCTAGATGCAGTATCTGACAGCATCACACCCTTGCTGTTGTCACACAAGTGGCTGCTGGCTTCAGAACTGACCCTAAGGAAGGTGGCAGGGAGAGAAAGGGCTGTGTAAGCCTCACTTTATGAGGAAAAAGAAACAACTAAGGCTGAAAGTCACTTCCCCAAGGGGCTCAGGCTGCTTGCAGAGAGGCTTCTTGCTGCTCCCTCCCCACTCCTCCCGAAGCCTTTGAGGTCCAGGCTGGCTGCACACTCCGTGTCCACAATATTCAGCCACAAGAGGGAGATCGAAGCTACCAAAAGCACCCGGAGGCTCCTGAGGTTTGGATGGGAGTGGAGAGCGAGGACCCCTCAGCTGAAGCCACCCTCCAGCCCCCCTGCTCCGGGCATCATCCTGATCCCAGCACGCAGGACAGCACCGAGGCTCACTCACAGCTTTGATGGAGGTGGAAGATGGATTCTCCACTGCTGCTGACAGAGTCTTTACCTCAACCTGGGAACATAATTATATTTAAGATGCTTTTTACTCTTTTCTTTTCTTTTCTTCCTTTTTTTTTTTTCTTTTCTTTTCTTTTCTTTTCTTTTCTTTTCTTTTCTTTTCTTTTCTTTTCTTTTCTTTTCTTTTCTTTTCTTTTCTTTTCTTTTCTTTTCTTTTCTTTTCTTTTCTTTTCTTTTCTTTTCTTTTCTTTTCTTTTCTTTTGGCTGAACCCTTGATAGTAATGAGGTTAATTTTGCACCAAAGCAACCTTGATACCAATAAATAATAAATGAGATTTAAATGGGCCTGTGTCTCTCTCTCAAAGAAAAGAAAATAGATGGAAATATTTCTTTTCCCTCTCTCCAACATAAATGGAAGCAGGCTGGGTACCACTGACCCCCTCTCTATATTACACCTAATAATTACTTCATTAGCGTGGCTAAAAATATCCCATTAGCCACGTGCCCTAATGAGCCTTGGCAAGACTGCAGGGACCTGCATTTGCAAGGAAGAAGAAGATTTGTAGCCTGGAGCCACGTTTGATGAGGCCAAATCCACCCAAGGAACAGCAGCACACATGGAGCCAGAGCCAGAGCCAGAAACGGCAGCGAAACAATTTGTGTAAGTCAAGTGGTGACACAAGAAGCCTGTTCAGAGCTGTGGTTAATTAAATGACAACACTAATGGCTGTGGACTGAGAAATGTCACTTCCTCAGTTGCTATTTGCTGCCTGGCTCCAGCAGCACCCATGTATTTGTTTGAAATAAAACCAGGGTTGGATCCATACCTGCTCTCCAGGGGACTGGGACTGCCACAGAGGGTTTCCTTTGGGCAGAGGTACAGAGTGGTAGGGGTTGGAAGGGATCTCTGGAGGTCATAGACTCATAGAATCAGTCAGGGTTGGAAGGATCATCCAGTTCCAACCCCCCTGCCATGGGCAGGGACACCTCACACTACAGCAGGCTGGCCAGAGCCTCATCCAGCCTGGCTGCAAACACCTCCAGGGATGGGACCTCAACCACCTCCCTGGACAACCCATTCCAGGCTCTCACTACCCTCATGGGGAAGAACTTCTTCCTAACATCCAGTCTGAATCTCCCCACTTCCAGCTTTGTTCCATTCCCCCCAGTCCTGTCACTACCTGATAGCCTAAAAAGTCCCTCCCCAGCTTTCTTGGAGCCCCCTTCAGATATTGGAAGGCCACAAGAAGGTCTCCTCAGAGCCTTCTCTTATCCAGACTGAACAGCCCCAACTCTTTCAGTTTCTCCTCATATGAGAGGAGCTCCAGCCCTCTGCTCATCCTAATGGCCCTATCACCCAGTCCAATGTCCCTGTTAAAGCAGGGTTGCCCACAGCACCTTGCACAGGATAGCATCCAGGTGGGTTTGGGTTGTCTCCAGAGATGGAGACTCCATCAACCTCTCTGGACAGCCTTCTCCAGTGTTCTACCACCCTCAGAGTATCACAGAATGGCTTAGGTTGGAAGGGATCAGAGAAAGCACAGAAGTTCCTTCTCACGTTTAGATGGAACTTCTTGTGTTCAGCCCTGTGCCCATTACCTCTTGTCCTGTCACTGGACACCAATGAGAAGAGCCTGATCCCATCCTCCTGCCACCACCCTTGAAGTATTGATCAGCATTGATGAGTTCCTCCCTCAATCTTCTTTTCTCCAGACTAAAAACCCCAAGTCATAGGCTGGATATGAGGAGGAAGTTCTTCACAGAGAGAGAGACTTGCCATTGGGATGTGCTGCCCAGGGAGGTGGTGGAGTCACCAACCCTGGAGATGCTCAAGAAAAGCCTGGATGAGGCACTTAGTGCCATGGTCTGGTTGATTGGCTAGGCCTAGGTGAGAGGTTGGACTGGATGAGCTTGGAGGTCTCTTCCAACCTGCTTGATTCTATGATTCTAAGTCCTTCAGCCTTTCTTCATAAGAGAGATGTTCCAGTCCCCTAATCACCTTCATCATCTTCACAGTCCTTCCCCTCAAGTTTGGTCTTGGCTAAAGGCACTTTTCCAGCTTTTAGGCAAACTGTTCCTGACTGTCTGGTGAGATTTGTCCACAGCAGTCACCAGCAGAGGGGGAAGGAGCAGCAGAGAAAAGGGAAGGAGTCACCTAAAGGAGAGAGCCTAAATGTCACCGTCAAAAAAAAAAAAAAAGCAGGAAAGTCCTTGTAAGCTCATGCCAAACCTCTGCAATCCCAGCAGAGCTTTCCTGGTGCCCAGGAGGTAGTGGGAGGAGGTGGATCAGAGGATGAGGTGTCCATGGTGGGGAGCAGACTGCAGCCATTGCAGGGATGTGACCCACGTGCAGGAGGACAGTGTGGGACAGTGGGGACACAAACCCCTCTGCAAACATCTCTGCACCTGAGGTTGGTCCAGGTGGGAGGAACTCATGCCTGAGATCCATCACACACAGCTTAGACCTTCTCTACCAGCCAGACTTTGACATTAACAAACTATCCAAAGTGGCTCTCTGGGCTGCTCTTCCATCCCAGGCAGATAGGCATCTCCAGAGGGGTTGAGCCCATCCTGAAGGTGGGATGGGTATGGGGCTTAGGTGGGCTGTGGAGCACATCCATCCTGAGGATGTGTTCTCTCCACCTCTGTAGGAACACCCAGCTTTGATTAGATGTTTAATGCTTAGATGACTGAAGTTGGAGCAGAAGATTCAGGATACACTAATTCCCTAAAGGTTCAGAATGATCTCCAAACCCAGGCACACTAAACACCCCAAAGGCATGAGAAGGAGCTGGGATTGTTCAGCCTGGAGAAGAGAAGGCTCCAGGGATACCTTAGAGCAGCCTTCCAGCAGCAGAAGGGTGATACAAGAAGGCTGCAGAGGGACTGCTTGCAAAGGCCTGCAGGGAGAGGACCAGGGGCAATGGTTTGAAATGAGAGCAGAGCAGATTGAGATTGGATGTGAGGAACAAGTTCTGCACCGTGAGGGTGGTGCAACACTGGAACAGGTTGCCCAGGGAGGTGTTTGAGGCCTCATCCCTGGAGATATTCAAGGAGAGGCTTGACAAGGCTCTGGGCAACCTGGTCTAGTGGAGGATGTCCCTGCTGACTGCAGAGAGGGTTGGACTGGATGAGCTTTGGAGGTCCCTTCCAACCCAACCCATTCTATGATTCTCTGATAAAGAGGTTTCTAGGGTGGAGAAAGAAGCAACTGCTGCATTCCAAGGAAAGGGGATGGGCTGTCTAGGTGGCAAAACTCCCTCTTTTTTTTCAATCAGTTTTTTATAGAGTGGCTCTGTGAGAAATCCATCTCCCACATCAGCTTTATTTGATCCTAATTGAATATCCATCAACACATCTGCCTATCTACCACCCTTGTACAGTGCTGCAAACACCAGTGGCTGCCATAACTGCAGCCTGCTTGGAATTTCAAGTGAAATCATTATTGCCATTGTTAAGGGATGCTCCTACTCTACGAGGCTGAAGCTCCAGAAGAAAATGGGGAGTTTATCTAGATAGATCACCTGCCCCATAAAGCAGTGTTCAGAGCTGCCAATAAAGGCACAAATTTCCCTGCATGGCATTCTCTGCAGGAGCAGAGCTTGGCTGTCTATGCAATCAAAGGCTTTCCAGGCTGAGGGATATACACAAGGCACTGGATAACGGATTTTTCCTCCTCCTCCTCCTTCTCCTCCTCCTCCCATCAAAACTATGTTTGAGCTGTGCATTGCCAGCCTCTAAAATTGCACTAGAGCCCTGCTAAGCTGCAGAAGAGCTATCACCATCCCACTGCTGTATTTATGTAGCTGTGTTGTGTCTGCTGGAGAAAGACTGAGCAGTTCTCAAAATTGGGCACCTGTTGGTCAGACAGCTCAGGATGGATGAGCAAGCAAGAACCTGGCAGGTTCTGCAGAGGCTGGTGGGTTCATTTTCCTTCCCTTCATTTAAATTCACAGCCTTTGCCTTTCTGCTTTCAATAGATTCAGAGACTAGAAGGGGAAATTGTTCCCGTGGTGTTTGCTGGTGCACAGTCAAGCACCAGACTCCTCCAGTGAGAAAAAAAAAAAGAAAATAAAGGAAAAAAAAAAAAAAAGGTCTTTCTCAGCTCCAGGCATGGAGAAAACACAAACTCAGAAAAGGTTAGAAATCAAAGACAAGCAATGCCAGGAAAAACCCTGGGCAAGCTGCTGTGCAAAGCAAGAAAAGCAACAAAACCTCTGAGCGTCCTGGAAATGGTCCTGGGGATGTCCCTTGGCCATGCTGCTGTGGCCAGCATCATCCCAGCCAGGCCTTTGAGCACATTTGCACTGGGAATTGCTCAAGATATCCCATGCTCTGCTCTCAGATCACAGCAGCTCTGGAAAACCAGCAGGAGATGGAGATGACGAACCTGGCGCCATAACTGAGCCCATGGCAAAGCAGCAGGAGGTGGAGGTGCTGAGCCTGGCACCATAACTGAGCCCATGGCAAACCAGCAGGAGGTGGAGGTGCTGAGCCTGGCACCATAACTGAGCCCATGGCAAAGCAGCAGGAGGTGGAGGTGCTGAGCCTGGCACCATAACTGAGCCCATGGCAAACCAGGAGGATATGAAGCTGCTGAACCTTGCACCGTAACTGAGCCCATGGCAAACCAAGAGGAGATGGAGGTGCTGAATCATAACTGAGCCTATAGAACCACCTTGGGGTTGTGTATGAGGGCAGAGTCCTCTCAGCAGGTCTGAACCACCTGATTTCAGGGGAAAATTCTGAATTTCTGGGCTGCTGTCACTGCACTCAGAACCCCTCTGTGAGATGTAAGCAGCTCTGGGTGTGCTCTGGCAACTCATCCCCTGGAGCTTTGGAGTCTGGCAACAGGAGCAGGTAGAGACACCATCTGCTCATGCAATATCCTTTGGTCCCTTGGCCTCTCTGGTGGTTTACCCACTTGAAGACACACTGGAAGAATTAAATGGCTCTTGATTGGTTCTCAACCTGCTGTACAAAAAGGATGATGGATTCTGAAGAAAGGCAGCAGGGAGGCTAATTAAAAGGAGCATTTGCTTTCATCCCAGTGGGCCCTGGAGCAGGAATTCAGGGAAGCAAGGGATGGAGGAAGCATGCACAGTCCCTGCAGAAGTGATCAACCCCTGCAGAAATGCCCAGTCCCTGCCAGTCTTTGTGCCTAGCCCTTTGCCTGGCTTTTGTCTCTTGCACAGCACCTCTGCTGCTGTGGCTGCAATGTGGCCAGAGGATGGAAAGAGGTGAGTCAGCCACTCTGCTCTGCTCTGCTCTGCTGAGACCTCACTTGGAGTATTCTGTCCAGCTCTGGAGGCCTCAACACGGGAAGGACATGGACCTGTGGGGGGATGTTCAGAAGAAGCCACAAAGAGGGCTGAAGAACCTCTTCTATGGGGACAGGCTGGGAGAGTTGGGGATATTCAGCCTGGAGAAGAGACCTTAGAGCAGCCTTCCAGTACCTGAAATGGGCTACAGCAGAGCTGGGGAGGGACTTTTTACAAGGGTTTGTTGTGACAGGGTGAGAGACAATGGCTTTGAGCTGGAAGAGGGCAGATTGGGATTGGAGATGAGGAAGAAATTCTTTAGAGTGAGGGTGGGGAGAGACTGGCACAGGTTGCCCAGGGAGGTTGTGGCTGTCCCCATCCCTGCAGACATTACAGGTCAAACTTACCAGGGCTCTGAGAAACCTGATCTAGTTTGAGATGTCCCTGCTGACTGCAGAGGGGTTGGACTAGATGACCTGTGAGGGTCCCTTCCAACCCAACCCAACCCAACCCAACCCAGTCCAACCCATTCTACAATGCTATGATCTGAGAGGAGGTGAGAGCTGTTGCACCCTGCTTCTTGTCTCCAGACATTCAGTTGTGGTTCCCCAGCACATCTTGATGCCAGCTCCAAACCCTCTAGAGCTCCATGTCCCCAGACTGGTTTAAAATTAAGCCCAGAGACCAAAGTCAAGGAGGTAGGAGGTAGGCAGGACTTTGCCTGTGGGCAAACACATCTTAGTATCTTGCATTAAGAGCTGACAGCCAGCCAGGCAGGCTAATCACAGCAGTAATTACACTGCACTTGGCACTGCCCCAAGGTTAGTTTGTATAATTCCTAGGCCTCACATCTGGTTGACAAGAGAGGGAGTTCCCACACCCCTCACACAAAGCCCCTGCCACACAGGTGTCTACCCTTTGCTTGCTGAAGCCCCAAGGGCTCATCAAGCCATGAAGCAAAGGAATTGCTGCTTTGTGTGTGTGTGCAAACAGAAGGGCAGTCACAATTCTCCTCTTATTTTTTAACCTTGTCACCTTTTGTCCTGCCTTTGAGGGCAAATACACATAGCAGGAGCTGCCTGAAGCTCTCAGTCCTCCAGGCACCCTTGCATTTTCAGGCTGGGATGATTATTTCCATTGCAGCACAGTCTGGAACAAGAGGGTGGAAAATACCTCTGAGGTCATCAAGTCCAACCATCAACCCAGCACTACTATGACCAATAAATCTGAAGTGTCCCCAGGTGCCACATGTTCCTTGAACACCTCCAGGGATGGGGACTCCACCACCTCCCTGGGCAGCCTCTCCCATTCATCAAGAGAAGTGTGGCCAGCAGGTCAAGGGAGGTGATTCTCCCCCTCTACTCAGCTCTGGTGAGACTCCACCTGGAGTACTGCATCCAGTTCTGGAGCCCCTATTACAAGAGGGATATGGACATGCTGGAAGGTGTCCAGAGAAGGGCCATGAGGATGAGCAGAGGGCTGGAGCTGCTCTGCTATGAGGACAGACTGAGAGAGTTGGGGTTGTGCAGTCTGGAGAAGAGAAGGCTCTGAGGAGACCTTCTTGTGGCCTTCCAGTATCTGAAGGGGGCTCCAAGAAAGCTGGGGAGGGACTTTTTAGGGTGCCAGGGAGTGACAGGACTGGGGGGAGTGAAACAAAGCTGAAAGTGGGGAAATTGAGACTGGACCTGAGGAAGAAGTTCTTCCCCATGAGAGTGGTGAGAGCCTGGAATGGGTTGTCCAGGGAGGTGGTTGAGGTCCCATCCCTGGAGGTGTTTGCAGCCAGGCTGGATGAGGCTCTGGCCAGCCTGCTGTAGTGTGAGGTGTCCCTGCCCATGGCAGGGGGGTTGGAACTGGCTGAGCCTTGTGGTCCCTTCCAACCCTGACTGATTCTATGATTCCCTGACCACTCTTGCAGCAAAGAATTTTTTCCTCATCTCCAACTTAAACCTCCCCTGGCATAATTTCAGGCCAATTCCTCTCCTTCTATCACCTGATCCTAGGGAGAAGAGCCCAACCCCCACCCACTGCAACCTTTCAGAGAGTTGTAGAGAGCAATGAGGTCTCCCTTCAGCCTCCTCTTCTCCAGCTGAACACCCCCAGCTCCCTCAGCTGCTCCTCACCAGCCCTGTTCTCCAGACCCTTCACCACTTCAACCCTACAACCCACGAGGAACCTGGGCTTTGTGTTTCAGATGCTCCAAAGGAAACGTTTGGTTTAAAAAACAAAGGAGATAAAAACCTCAGGCCCTTGCTGAGCCCTCCCCACCCTTCCCCCACCCTCCCTCCTTGTTCCTGAGGCTGCAGCAGATAACTAAGTGGCTTGTTAGTGTTTGAGGCAGGTTTTCCCATGAATATCACATAACCTTAGGCTCTTGGAGCAGGGTAATGGAGACTGCTAAGCTTTCTTGCTCGGCCAGGCTACAGAGAAGGTTGCTGAGCAAGGGAGATGACATTTGCATGACTTACAGAACTTCCACATTCCTGCTGTGGTGGAAAGACTCTCTCAGATTAGCTGCAGGTCTTCATGCCCAGCTCAGTCACAGCCCTTCCTCTCTCCCATGGCCACAGCCCTGTGTGGGGAAGAGTTTCTCAGCAGGGTAAGCATCAACATTTTCATCCATCTGTACTGAGGAGGAGCTTGGTAGACATCAAAATGTCATAAAGCTGCTGGTGAAAAGCTCATCCTTGGCAGACTTCTCCTCTGTATTGCTACCTGTTGGTTTCAATTGTTCAGCTTTAGCAACCTTCAGACATTAGAGCTGAAACTGAGCATTTCCAGAGCTTTAGCGAAGAGGTTAAAGTGTAGCCTGGCATGTCTGTCCTACCCAGGCTGAGTGCCAAGTGCCCACTAGCAGCTCAATTTCAGAAGCTGCATCCATCAGGGAACAAACAAACTTCAGTATCTACCTACTGGTGGGACTGGAGCTGCTCATTCTCAACTCCCTTCCCTATTCATAGGAGAGAAATCAGCTCTTCCAGAACTTGTCTGGGCAGGCAGTGCCGGCACAACAGCTTGTTGATCAGCACACAGCCTGGCCTCTCTTGTGCTAATTATAGAATCAGAGAATCACAGAATGGTTTGGGTTGGAAGTGACCTCACAGATCACCTAAAGATCAAAGAGCAGGGAGCCCTCCCACCAGCTCAGGTTGCTCAAGGTCCCATCCTGCCTAGCCTTGAACATCTGCAGGGAGGAGGCATCCACAGCTTCCCTGGGCAACCTCCACCCTCACCACCCTCACTCTAAAGAGTTTCTTCCTAATCTCCAGCCTCAATCTGCCCTTTTCAAGCTTCAGTCCAATCCCTCTCATCCCATCACAACAAGCCCTTGTGCAAAGTCCCTACATGGGTCTTCTGTAGCCTCCTTCAGGTACTGGCAGGCTGCTCTAAGGTCACAGTCTCACAGTGTATCAGAGGTTGGAAGGGACCTTAAGAGATCATCAGGTCCAACCCCTCTGCCTCACCCAGGGGAGTCTGCACAGGAATGCATCCAGGCGGCTTTGGAAAGTCTCTAGAGAAGGAGACTCCACAACCCCCCTGGGCAGCCTGCTCCAGGGCTCTGTCACCCTCACACCAAAGAAGTTTCTCCTCATGTTGAGCTGAAATCTTCTGTGTTCAAATGTGAACCTGTTGCTCCTCATCCTATCACTGTGAACCACCCAAAAGAGCCTGGTCCCCTCCCCTTGCCCCCCACCCCTCAGCTATTGATAGACATTGATCAGATCCCCTCTCAGCCTTCTCTTCTCCAGACTAAACAGCCCCAGGGCTCTCAGTCTCTCTTCACAGGGGAGATGCTCAAGTCCCCTAAGCATCCTCCTGGCTCTCCCTTGGATTCTCTCCAGCAGGTCTCTGTCTGTCTTGACCTGGGGAACCCAAAACTGGACGGAAGACTCCAGGTCTACCTGGAGCCTTCTCTTCTCTCTGACATGTGCAGCTAACACCCCTCTTCCATGGTCCCCAAAAGAGCCCTTATCCATCCCACCTACCTTGAGCAGCCCCTGGCCCATGCAAGCCTCTAAATGCTGCCAAGTGCCTTCAGGGTACTGTGTGGTGATTAAACAGCCCCACACCCACTAAGCCTACCTGTGCCTCTCTCCTGGAGTGAAAAATAAGCTGGAAGCAGGAATAACCATCAGCAGTCTCTCCTCATAGGTTTAGTGCCAAGCCTTGTCCAGCCTAGTCCTGGATCTCAGCTGAGGCTACCCAAAGCCTCCTCACAGCTCAGGGAAATCAAATACCCCTCCAAGATCAATGTGCTCCCCTGAATTGAGCTTTCTTTTCAGGGAGGAAATCAAGGTTGAACAACTCTGGTGAGCTGTGAAAAAACAATAACAGAGCTGCTCTCGAGGGGATGGAGCTTGCACCTCAATAAAGGAGCTCACAGAACTTGGTGTCTTTAGCAGGTTTGCTTCTCACAGGTGGGAAATCACTCTGAGCTGAGCAGAAGGCTGCAAATTGGCAGGCAGAGGCTCCACTCCCACTGATAGTTCACCTTTGCTTCCCGGGCTTAAACTGCTTTATAAATGACCAAAATAACATTTTGGACTAAAACTTTATGTTCTGCAAATTACTGACTTGCAACCTTTCTTCAAAGCATTAAGAGAATTTCCTGAGGCTGCAGTAGCTGAGAACAGCTGCTACATGGTGCAAACCCACAGCAGCCTCATTAACAATTCCCATTTTCCTTGCCTTCCCTTGCATTCTCTTCGCCTCCCCTCCCGCTCCTCCCTTCCCCACACCACCCCTGCACTCCCCTCACTTCCCTTCCCCACCCCATCCCTCTCCTCCCCCTCCTCCCTTCCCCACCCCACCTCTCCCCTCCCTTCACCACCATTCCCCACCATTTCCTTTCCTTCCCTTCTCCCTTCCCCACTCCTCCCTTCTGCTCCCTTCCCTCCCCTTCCCCTCCCCTCCTTTCCCT
The DNA here is from genome assembly GCF_027791375.1 of Indicator indicator. NCBI lineage: Eukaryota > Metazoa > Chordata > Aves > Piciformes > Indicatoridae > Indicator > Indicator indicator. The sequence goes on along the minus strand of NC_072042.1, from coordinate 1,259,308 downwards.
TCCCTTCCCTTCCCTTCCCTTCCCTTCCCTTCCCTTCCCTTCCCTTCCCTTCCCTTCCCTTCCCCTCCCCTCCTCTTCCCCTCCCCTCCTCTTCCCCTCCCCTCCTCTTCCCCTCCCTTCCTCTTCCCCTCCCTTTCCTTTCCCCTCCCCTTCCTTTCCCCTCCCTTCCCCTCCCTTCCCCCTTCCCTCTTCCTTCTTCCTTCTTCCCTGTTCCTTCTTCCTTCTTCCCTCTTCCCTTCCCCCTTCCCCCTTCCCTTCCCGCTTCCTTTCCCCCTTCCTTTCCCCCTTCCCTTCCCCTTCCCCCTTCCTTTCCCTTTCCCCCTTCCCTTCCCCTTCCCCCTTCCTTCCCCCTTCCCCATTTCCCCTTCCCTTCCCCCTTCCCCATTTCCCCTTCCCTTCCCCTTCCCCCTTCCTTTCCCTTTCCCCTTTTCCCTTCCCCCTTCCCCATTTCCCCTTCCCCCTTCCTTTTTCCCCTTCCCCATTTCCCCTTCCCCCTTCCCTCTTCCCCCTTCCCCATTTCCCCTTCCCCCTTCCCTCTTCCCCCTTACCCATTTCCCCTTCCCCATTTCCCCTCCCCCCTTCCCTTTCTCTTTCTTTTCCCTTCCCTTTTCCCTTTTCCCCCTTACCCATTTCCCCTTCCCCATTTCCCCTCCCCCCTTCCCTTTCTCTTTCTTTTCCCTTCCCTTTTCCCTTTTCTCCCCAAAGTTTTTTCCATGGAAAAACTGAGCTCCAGCACGACGTTGCAGCTTCTGCCATGGTACTAAACAAACCACAAAGTCCTTTTCCTCCCTGGCCTGAGGGCAGAGAGGGCTGTCCCCAGGGCCATCAGGTCTGCACTGTCTCCTCTTGGGCAGTGCATCCTCTCAGGGACTGAGATGGAGAAGCCAGCAGGGTGCTGCTGCTGCTACTGGCATTAATTAGGCAGCCCAGGAAGTGGTTTCATCCTGCTTTCTGTTTGCTTTTTAATCAAAGCTCTGTGGGCTGGCACGGGGGGGAGGAGGGAGGGGGGAGGGAGGGCAGAGGCTTCTCTAATGTGTGCTCAGAAGCAATCTGGAGGGCTTTGAAGCACTTTGCTTGGTGGCAAAGAGAGTGGCTTCTTGATTCACAGCTGCAAAGGAGAGCTGCAAAGCTACAAAGCTCTTCTGTCAGGCCTGACTTGCCCTGCTGGAAAAAGCAACAGCATTCAGCTGTGTAACTCAGTTGTGCCTGGGCCTCTGTGCCATCATCTCTGCCAAAGCAAAGTGGATGAGAAAATGTCACCAGCCACATGTGCTGGGGTTTGGTGCTGCCCCTTCACATGGCCTGGAGAAGAGAAGGCTGAGAGGGGAGCTGATCAATGCCTATCAATATCTGAGGGGTGTCAAGGGCAGGGGACCAAGGTCTTTTAGGTGGTGCACAGTGATAAGACAATGAATAGTGGATACAAACTTGAGCATGGAAGGTTTCACCTCAGCATGAGGAGAAACTTCTTCACAGGGAGGGGGAGGGAGCCCTGGAGCAGGCTGCCCAGGGGGGTTGTGGAGTCTCCTTCTCTGGAGAGATTCCAAACCCACCTGGATGCATTCCTGTGTGGACTACCCTTGCTGATCCTGCTTTTTGACTGGGTAATCTCTGGAGGTGCCTTCCAATCTCTAGCATTCTATGATTCTATGGGCATAGACATACCTGCATAAGGTGTTGGACAGCACTAAAATAAGACCTCTGTGGTGCAAGATGTTCTTGAAAATCCTGGGTTGCAGCATAGAATCACAGAATCATTAAGATTGGAAAAGACCTCTAAGATCATCAAGACCAACCAACAACCCAACACTGTGATCATGTCCAACCAACAACCCAACACTGTGATCATGTCCAACCAACAACCCAACACTGTGATCATGTCCAACCATCAACCCAACACCACCACGGCCATTAAGCCATTAAACCATGCCCCAATGCCATGTCCATGTGCTTTTTGCACACCTCCAAGGTTGGTGCCTCCACCACCTCCCTGGGCAGCCTGTTCCAGTGCCTGACCTCTCTTCCAGTAAAGAAACTGTTCCTCATGTCCAACCTAAACCTCTTCCTGGTGCCACTTGAGGCCATTTCCTCTCACCCTTATTCCTCATACCAGTGCCAGTCACCTTGGAGAGGCCTTATGCTTGCCCATGGATGGCACAAGCAGAAGGAGGAAGACCTCTCTGCCTGCCAAGGCACCCAAGCCCTCACCAGGCATCAAACAAACATACCCAGATAGGAACTGCAGCTCCTGGTTCTCCATGAGCTCCAAGGAACCCTGCAGAAAACCACCTTCAGGCACACACACGCATACACACAACACAAAACACATCACTGACATCAGTTTGGTTTCTTTAAGTAATAAATCAAGGCAAAAGTCTGTCTAAAGAGAAGAATTAAGGCTGATGAACCCTCCTGGAGTGACAGTGAGACACCTAATCACTTCCAATGGTGCAAGAAAACGCTGATCCCAGAGGGAGAGCCTGCAGTGGGAAATGAAGTGGAGTCACTACAGCCTCCCTCCTCCCCCCCAAACATAAATCACAGCAGAATTTATTAATCACACCAAATTGCAACAGTCATAAATCGAGCCCAAACAAGCAGGCCAGGCCATCCAGGGGAGCCCAGGAAGAGAAAGTGGAAAGCAATCGAGGAAAAACAAAAAAGCAGCAGTAAAAAATGGGGAGAGTGAGAAGGCAGGGAGAAGAGAACAGTGCCTTGAGCTTCACACTTCACAGCGGAGCGATTTGAGCCTTTTCTCCTGGTCGTTAACGTCAGCTTTTGTGTGAATGCCCTCTCGTTCACAGCTGCTCCCCCTGGTTTTGGTCACCTCTTACAGATTGTGATGGTCACAGCTCCCGGGGACCTGGGCTCCTGGAAGCTGGTGTGGTGTCAGATGGGGACTTTCTCACCCTGAGCCCAGACTGCTGCCTATGAATCTGGGCTAACACATCCCTGCTGGCTGGAGGGAGCTCTGAGACCGTGGCAGTGTCACATGTGGGCTCAGTGAGGGGCAGCAGAGTCTCAAGGGTCTTCATTGCCCTTGATGCAACAACAGTGATAACAGCCTGGGAGGAATCATGGAAGTGACCTCAGAGATCATCAACTCCAACCTCCCCACCATGCCCAGGGACACCTTTCAACTAGACTCAGCTGCTCCAGACCTCATCCAGCCTTGAACACCCCCAAGGTGGAGGCATCCACAACCTCCCTGGGCAGCCTGTTCCAGAGTGTCACCACCCTTCTACTGAAAAACTTCTTCCTAAGATCCCTCTGAACCTGCTTTCCTTCAGCTTCAAACCATTCCCCCTTGTCCTGTCTCTAGACACCTTCATGAGAAGTCTCTCTGCAGCCTTCCTGTAGAATCCCTCCAGGTATTGGAAGACAGCTCTGAGGTCTCCCCAAAGTCTTCTCCTCTCCAGGCTGAACACCCCCAAGTCCCTCAGCCTGTGCTCATAGCAGAGCTGCTCCAGTCCTTGGGTCATCTTTGTGGCCTCCTCTGGACTCATTCCAACAGTTCCATGTCCTTCTTATGCTGGGGACACCAGAACTGGATGTGAGAGGACAAATGAACCTCAAATGATGCAGCAGGCTGCAACTTCCACTGAGAGCACTCTAGGCAGAAGGTGGTTTTTAAGGAAAATGTTGATCTGCAGAAAAGCTTCGCCTTGAAATTCATGAGAACTTGAAATACATTCAGCAAATTGTTTTGGAAGGTGAAAAATTAAGGTGGGAGGGTGAAGGGGTGTGGAAGAGCTGCTGAGTGTGGGTTGTCCTTGCCCCTGAGTGATGCAGGGGGAAGCTTGGCACTGGGAGGTGTGAGCCCAACACCCTCACCCCAGGGCATCTGAAAAGAATTTTCACTTTGGATTCACAACTAAACCCAAAGATGCTGAGGGGACTGGAGCATCTCTGATGAGGAAAGGCTGAGAGAATTGGGGCTTTTTAGTCTGGAAAATAGCAGCCTGAGGGGGAATCTCCTCATTGATGATCAGCACTTAAAGGCTGGGTGTCAGGAGAATGGGACCAGGCTCTTCTCAGTGGTGTCCAGAGACAGGACAAGGGGTAACAAGCTCAAACCTGAACATAGGAAGTTCCATCTAAATATGAGGAAGAACTTCTTTAATTTAAGGGTGACAGAGCCCTGGAGCAGACTTCCCAGAGCAGTGGTGGACTCTCCATCTCTGGAGACATCCCAAACCCACCTGACTGTGTTCCTGTGTGACCTTCTCTAGGTGACTCTTTCCTGGCAGGGGCATTGGACAGGATGATGTCCAGAGATCCCTTCCAGCCCCTGCCTTTCTGTGAATCTGTGAGTGTGTGATTCACAGTAGCACAGGGTCACAGGATCACAGGATCACATCAGAGGTTGGAACGGACCTCAAGAGATCATCAGGTCCAACCCCCCTGCCAGAGCAGCATCACCCAGGGGAGTCTGCACAGGAATGCATCCAGGTGGGTTTGGAAAGTCTCCAGAGAAGGAAACTCTACAACCCCCCTGGGCAGCCTGCTCCAGGGCTCTGTCACCCTCACACCAAAGAAGTTTCTCCTCATGTTGAGCTGAAATCTTCTGTGTTCAAGTGTGAACCTGTTGTTCCTTGGCTTATCACTGTGCACCACCCAAAAGAGCCTGGCCCCCTCCTCCTGACACCCACCCCTCAGCTATTGATAGACATTGATCAGATCCCCTCTCAGCCTTCTCTTCTCCAGACTAAACAGCCCAAGGGATCTCAGGCTCTCTTCACAGGGGAGATGCTCAAGTCCCCTAAGCATCCTCGTGGCTCTTGCTTGGACTCTCTCCAGCAGGTCTCTGTCTCTCTTGAACTGGGGAGCCCAAAACTGGACACAGGATTGCAGCTGTGGTCTCAGCAGGGCAGAGTAGAGAGGTAGAACTTCCCTCAACCTGCTGGGCACAGGAGGATGGATATGATCTTGCCATACACTGTCTTTGGGGAGGAAAGTTCTCCTCTTACTGCCACATTTAGGAATTGTTTGTGGCAGAAGAGCATCTGTCTACTCATCCCACATCCCCTTTCTGAGGGATGATCCTCCAGGTGGTTTTGGATTTTGGTTGTTTGTTTTGGTTTTTGTTTTTCCTCTCTCAGTGTTCACTTTTTCTCTGAGGCATGCAATCAGCTTGGAGCCACAAGCTGGCCTGATGCTGTTTTGCAAGTCATGCCTCAGAAAAAGGTTTTCTGCATTTCTGTGGGACACATTCAGTCATCTTTGGTTTTACTCAGCCCACAACTCTTCCTTTTAGGACAATTGCATCACATCCCCTGCCTCCCAGGGTGGGCATCCTTGCTTTTAATCTCCAGGGTATCCTGCTGTAAATCTTCTCCAGCCTCTCCACTGCAGCAAAATAAAGAGACTAACTCTGCACGTTGACTGAAAGGGCTCTTTGTTCTCTCCCTGTCCTGTGGGGCTGAAGCACAACTTTCCAGACCTCTAGTCACCACTACAAGTTTTACTGTTTTTTTTTTTTTCCTCTTCTCTTTTTGGGACCATTTATCAATTTTAGTAATTCCCATCTACTTGCAGTAACTATTTTGAGTGTGGAAAGTTTTAAAAGCAGCAGACCGTGAAAATTTTCACCCAGGAGTCTGAAAATAATTGGCTAAGACAAACTCTGGCCCAGTTTGTGGCTAATTTTTCATCATCTTGGATTCCTGGGAAATCTGGAGGAAATTGAACTGGTGCCAGTGGTGGGCTGGTGTTCCAAAAGAGTCTGTGGGACTTGGATGTTTGCTGCTCTGTTAAATTCTCCTAGTCCCTGCAAACTAAACAGTTAAGGACTCAAAGGAGGACAAACAAAGTCCTGTGAGGAGCAGCTGAGGGAGCTGGGATTATTCAGTCTGGAGAAAAGGAAGCTGAAGGGAGACCTTCTGGCTCTCTAACACTCCCTGAAGGGAGGTTGGCACAAGGAGGGTGCAGCCTTTTCTCCTTAGTAGGAGAAATAAGAAGTAGATGTAAGCAGCACCAGGGGAAGTTCAGGCTGGATATTAGGAAATATATCTTCACTGAAAGGGCTCTCAAACATGGGAGTGGTCTGCCCAGGGCAGTGCTGTAGTCACCATCCCTGGAGCTGTTTAAGCAGTGTATGGACCTGGTGCTTAGGGACATGGTTTAGTGGTGACCTTGCAGTGCTGGGTTGAAGGTTGGGCTGGATGATTCCAAAGGTCCCTTCCAACCAAAGGTATTCTGTGACGTGATTGACACCAGTCAATACCATCTGCTGTTTGCTCCTTTTCCTTCCTTTTTGTCCTGAAGTTGCTCTTGTAGAAGGAAGGGCTGATTTCTGCTCATCTTTGGTGCTACCCTGCTGCACAACATGAGCCAAATGAGCAGAGTGGATGTTAAATGGGCTGGGGCTGGCTTAGCTGACAGCCCTCAAAACACAGCAGCAGGGGGAGGCTTTGCTGAATGGGGATGGGACTTGTGGACTCTGCCAAGGCCACTTCCAGGCCAAATTATTCAATATTTTTAGCAATGATCTGGAAGAAAATCACTGCTGATAATTACAGACGTCACAAAGATCGGCAGAGCGATTAGGAGCTGTGAAGATTATGCAGAGCCACCACATTGCCTCCAGAAATCTGATCCATTCAATGCACCCTTTGAAAAACAACAAATCTGAGGTCGTTTATTGAAGAAAAAGCAAATACTAGAATCACAGAACTGTTTGGAGGAGGATGAAGGACTCATTGCCACTCCATGCTCCTTCACAGCTGGGACAGCTCTAGGACTTCTTAAGTCTAGTATAGAATTGTTTGGGTTGGAAAAGAACTTTAAGATGATAGAGCCCAACCCTTCTCTAACTCTTCCAAGGCTGGGGCTAAGCCATGGCCCTCAGCACCACATCTCTGCCTCTTTGGAACACCTCCAGGCATGGGGATTCAACCTCCTCCCTGGGGACCCTGTTCCAGTCTTTGAGAACCCTTTCAGTCAAGAAGTTTCTTCTAACGTCCAACCTAAACTTCCCTGCTGCAACTTGAGACCATTTCCTCTTGTCCTATCACTTGTTACCAAGGAGAAGAGCCTGACTCCCACCTCACTCCAAGGACTTCAAAAAGAAGCTGTTTGTGGGAGCACAGCTTCCAGCCTAGCTGTGGGAGTGAATCTCTCTGAGGGGCAGCAGGGCAGGAGGCCCCATGGCAGCAGCCTTGAAAAATGACCTTATGACAAGCCTGGAATGGGTTATCCAGGGAGGTGGTTGGGGCCCCATCTCTGGAGGTGTTTAAGGCCAGGCTGGATGAGGCTCTGGCCAGCCTGCTGTAGTGTGAGGTGTCCCTGCCCATGGCAGGGGGGTTGGAACTGGCTGAGCCTTGTGGTCCCTTCCAACCCTGACTGATTCTATGATTCTATTCTATGTGATGCTGGGAAATATTGAAAGGGGAAAGAATAAGTGGGAGTTTGGAGCTGACTTTCCCTGTGTTCCTGGCTGGAAGAAGCAGAAATCAGTTTTGGTGCTGACATTTCAAAAAGGTTATTAAAAATTGGAGGGGAGGGAAGTGGTGGTGGTGGTGGAGGGGTAAGGGCAGTAGAAGTCCTTCCAAACACTGTCAGAAAAGGCAGGACTGTCTCCCAGAGGCAGCACACTCAATCTTTTCAGCTCATCCCAGGAAGATCAAGAGGCAACTTGGTTATAAAACACATAAAGAACCACGGCTGGGAGGGGGAGAGGGGGGGAAATAATAAAAAAATCAAGTACCAGAGGGCTCTTTAATCTTACAGGGAGCGACAGAACCGAGACCTAACAGCTCAAAGTTAAGAGGCAGACACATGCAAATGAGAGAGGAGGCCCTGCTCTGGGAGCAGCAGGGCTGATTAGCCACTGAGACAAATGGTGGTCATTTGGGAAGAACATTGTGTCAGCATTCAGAGCACCTACTGCCTGGGTGAAATATCCTCCCCCGTTGCTTTTAGCCTCTGCAAATTGCAGTGCCTGTTTTCCAGCAGGCCAGGAGATGAAGGGCTCTGATCCAGACCATGCAGCATCCCACCACCCTCTCTGCTGGAGAGGGGGATGAGTGGGAATTCCTGCTCCCAAAACTGATGTGTGGCAATAAAAAAATCTCCCCAGTCTGTGTTTGGCAAGGGTGGCTGAGCTCCCCCCCGGGGCCAGGCTGCTGTTTCCTGGCAGCCAGGGCATCCTCAGTTCATCCCCATCACCATATTTCACTGTGCCCTAAATACCAGCAGCGTTCCGCAGGAGAGCCGAGCAGGGAGCAGTCCTCTAAGATTTAAGGTCAGATTTGTAGGTACAAGATTGGAAGCAAAAGGTGAGGAGTAAAACAAATACAAAACACAAAGGGAGCTGAGGTTTAACAAGCAGATACCTGCCCTGACATGGCTCCAATCCCGGAGCTGGCAATAAGCATTCACAGCAACAATTCATCTTCCAGGGGTGATCCTCAGCTCCAGACACTTCCCTCTGCCACCAAGCCTCAGCTACAGCTCCTTGGAGGTTTGTTTTGTAGATTCATAGAGTGATTGGGGTTGGAAGGGACCTTAAAGCCCATCCAGTTCCAACCCCCACACCATGGGCAGGGACACTTGCCACCAGCCCAGGGTGCTCAAGGTCTCATCCAGCCTGGCCTTGAACACCTCCAGGGAGGGGACGTCCACAGCCTCCATGGGCAACCTCATCCAGTCTCTCACCACCCTCACTGTCAAGAATTTCTTCCTCATCTCCAGTCTAAATCTGCCCTCTTCCAGCTCCAAGCCATTGTCCCTCATCCTGGCACTCCCAGCCCTTGTCAAAAGTCCCTCCCCAGCTCTCCTGGAGCCCCTTCAGGTACTGGAAGGCTGCTTTACGGTCTCCCTGGAGCCTTCTCTTCTCCCTGTCCCCAGAGGTGAGGTTCTCCAGCCCTCTCATCATCTTTGTGGCCTCCTCTGGACCCACTCCAGCAGCTCCAGGTCCTTCTTGTGCTGGTGTCCCAGAGCTGGAGGCAGTGCTGCAGGTGGGGTCTGAGCAGAGCAGAGCAGAGGGGCAGAATCCCCTCCCTGTGCTGCTGCTCTCCCTGCTCTGGATGCAGCTCAGCACAGCCTTCTCTTCTCCAGCCCAACTCCCTCATCCTGTACTCATATGGGAGGTGCTACTTTGGTTATCTTCATGGCCTCCTCTGGACCCTCTCTAACAGCTCCAGGTCCTTCTTGTGTTGGGGGCACCAGAACTGGATGCAGTGCCTCAGGTGGGGCCTCACCAGAGCAGAAGGGCAGAATCACCTGCTGGTCACACTGCTTTGGATGCAGTTCCACATGTGAATGGACTCATCCTTCTCTGCCCTACGTGGAGCCAGGTCTCCTGGGTCCTTAAAGGATGCCTGTACTCAAAGCCTATCTCATCAGCAGCTCAAAAGCTTGTGATGACTCTTCTTGGACTGAGAAGTGAGTGTTTTAGAAGCAATTCCCACTTTGTTTCTAGCTGGCATGCTGGTGTGACTGCCACCCACCCAGCTGGATGGTTGTTTTAGCATGGGTTGCTAAGTTGCTCACACTAAATATTATATGAGCCATCAGGTACCCAGACGTCTCCAAAGCACATTTTGGCTCATTACCAGCTTCTTGCGTAGACCACACAGCAGGTTCAGCAATGCAGATGGCAGCAGGGCAACAAGTGGTTTCCCCAACCCTTGCCTGCACCAGGAACACAACAACACAGCCAGGAAGCACAGCCAGAAAGTCCTGTCTGGGTGCTCAGGGGACTTGAGCATCTCCCCTGTGAAGAGAGACTGAGAGCCCTGGGGCTGTTTAGTCTGGAGAAGAGAAGGCTGAGAGGGGATCTGATCAATGTCTATCAATAGCTGAGGGGTGGGGGGCAAAAAGGGGGGGCCAGGCTCTTTTGGATGGTGCATAGCAATAAGACAAGAAACAAGAGATTCAAGCTTGAACAGAGAACATTTCAGCTCAACATGAGGAGAAACTTCTCTACAGTGAGGGTGACAGAGACTTGGAACAGGCTGCCCAGGGGGGTTGTGGAGTCTCCTTCTCTGGAGACTTTCCAAAGCCACCTGGATGCATTCCTGTGCAGACTGCCCTGGGTGATGCTGCTCTGGCAGGGGGGTTGGACCTGATGATCTCTTGAGGTCCCTTCCAACCTCTGATATACTGTGAGGCTGTGATATCCTGCCAGATCCTTCGATGGAGGACACCAGACCTGAATGAGAAGCCTCTTTGCAGATCCCCTCAGGGTACTGGGGATCTCCCAGATGTGAGTGGCAGGGTCAGATTACTTCTCCTCCACACATTGCCACATTGCCAAGCACTAGGACCCTTTGGCCAGAGAGCTGTCCTCTGAGCAAGGAGCACCTGAAGACCTGGAACTGTGTGATGTGGGAGAAAGAGGGCAGATCTTAGCTTCTCCAAACTCTGTAGGATCATGGAATCATAGAGCCATAGGATTATTTTGGTTGGAGGATGCTGCTAGAGATCTCCTAAAGCTGACTGCAAGAGTCATAGGATCACAGAATCATTTTGCTTGGAAGAGACCTTTAGGTTCATCCACTCTGACTGTTCACCCAGCACCACCAGGTCACCAGTAAACCATGGCCCTCAGCACCACATCTACACATCTCTGAAACCCATCCAGGGATGGAAACTCCACCACTGCCCTGGGCAGCCTGGGACAGGCCTTGACAACCTTTTTGGGGTAGAAATTGTTCCTCATGTCCAACTTAAACTTCCCCTGCCACACCCTGAAGCTGTTCCATCTCATCCTGTCTCTTGTTGCTTGGGAGATACTAGGAAAGGGAGAAGCTCTCCAAGAATGAGATGGGAGAGGAGGCCTGGGATGGGGCAATGTGTTGAGGGAGCTGCTTTCCTGCTTCCCCTCATCCTGCACCTTATCAGTGCTTCTTCTGAGCAATGCCATGTGTACCCCACCCAGAGTTTAGATATTTTTGCCCACTCTTCTTCTCAAAGAGTGAAAGCAGAGAGCAGAGAAGAGAAAGCTTGGGGTGGATGGAGGAAATGCAAAGAAGCTCTTGTGGAGATCATGGTGGAGAGCATTCCCCATCTGAGGGAGAGGATCCACCTTGTTGCACCTTGGATTTCTCCTCTTTTGCAGCAGCCACCTCCTGCACTCAGAATATCATTCCTTTCCTACCAGGACTCACAAATGAGGAGAAGGAAGGAGTGGAGGAGGGAAGTTTGGAGTACAGAAAGCAGATTTTCCACAAGCTTCAGCTGAGTGCAATTTATTTGCTCTAATAAATCAAACATTCTGAGGGACCACCTTCCTTCCCTGCACAGCACTTGGGGGTTGGGGGCTGTTTGGTTTTTTTTTTTTTGGGGGGGGGGAGGGTTGAGGCTTTTTTGTTTTATTTTTTTGTTTTTGTGGTTTGGTTTGGTTTGGTTTGGTTTGGTTTGGTTCAGTTTGCTTTGCTTTGCTTTGCTTTGGGTTTGGTTTGGTTTGGGTTGGGTTGGGTTGGGTTGGTTCAGTTCGGTTTGGTTTGGGTTGGGTTGGTTCGGTTTGGTTCGGTTCATTTCGGTTTGGTTTGGTTTGGTTCAGTTCGGTTTGGTTTGGATTGGTTTGGTTTGGTTTGGGTTGGGTTGGGTTGGGATGGGTTGGTTCGGTTTGGTTTGGTTTGGTTCGGTTCATTTCGGTTTGGTTTGGTTTGGTTCAGTTCGGTTTGGTTTGGTTTGGTTCATTTCGGTTTGTTTTGGATTGGTTTGGTTTGGTTTGGGTTGGGTTGGGTTGGGTTCGTTTGGGTTGGGTTGGGTTGGTTCGGTTTGGTTTGGTTTGGTTCGGTTCATTTCGGTTTGGTTTGGTTTGGTTTGGTTCAGTTCAGTTTGGTTTGGTTCAGTTCGGTTTGGTTAGGTTCAGTTCGGTTTGGTTTGGTTTAGTACGGTTTGGTTTGGTTCAGTTTGGTTTGGGTTGGGTTGGGTTGGGTTGGGTTGGGTTGGGTTGAGTTCGGTTCGGTTTTGTTTCGGTTTGGGTTCGGTTTGGTTTGGTTCGGTTCGGTTCGGTTTGGCTTGGTTTGGTTTGATTTGGTTTGGTTCGGTTCGGTTTGGTTTGGTTCCTTTCAGTTTGGTTTGGTTTCTTTCGGTTCTGTTCGGTTCGGTTTGGTTTGGCTTGGTTTGGCTTGGTTTGGTTTGGTTTGGTTTGGTTTGGTTCGGTTCGGTTTGGTTTGGTTCCTTTCAGTTCGGTTTGGTTTCTTTCGGTTCTGTTCGGTTCGGTTTAGTTTGGCTTGGTTTGGCTTGGTTTGGTTTGGTTTTTTCCTCTGTTGCAATTATTCCATCTGCCAACACAAACACTAAGTCCTGTCAGCCCTCTTTGGAGTGCATTGTGTGCATCGCTGGCTGGTGCTCAAGGCAGGACTCTCTTCCTTCAGTTCAGCAAAGGCTTTGATTAAGAAATATTCAGGGGTGATGAAGGGCTGGAAGGGAGTGGGGGGAGAGCAACAACACGTCTTTTGCTAGGGCAAGGGGTTGGGGAGGGAGGGTGGTGAAGTACAATGAGAAAGGAAACCTTGTCACTGTGTCATGTTTGATTTGGTTCCTTGCCAGGTTGCTAAATTCAAGGCAGCTGCATGATCACACCTTAATGAATTCAATGGGGAAATTAAAATTTAACTATCTGCTCATGAAATGTTCATTCTGTTAGTTGTGTTTAATGACTGAAGACAGGATGTGTTGAGTCCAAGGAGGGAGAGACCAGGCTGGTTGGCTATCAGGACCCTCTCTGAAAATCATTTGATCCTTTGGGGTTCAATGTTGGAAAGTGAAGATGGGCTTAGACAGAAAATGGCTTCCTAGGAACTTTAAGGACAGGGTTTTTTTTCACAGCTGCTGTGACAGAGATGTGTTCAGGACCTCCAGAAACTCCAGGAGAGTCCATGGGGTGGTGTAGAAACCTGCAGTGTGAGACTTTGGGCTTTAGCTCTGATCTGCACCTCTTGAGTGCCCTTGAACATGGCTTCTGGGCTCACAGGATCACAGGATCACAGAACTATTGAGGCTGGAATAGACCTCTGAGATCATCAAGTCCAGCCTATGACCTAACACTACCACACTGAGCAGACCATGGCACTAAGTGCCACATCCAATCCTGCCTCAAACACCTCCAGGGACAGTGACTCCACCACCTCAGATCCACACTTTGCTGTTTTGCTGCTCAGGAGAGGTTGGCTCATGCTGGCTCCCCTGGTAGAAGAAACCAGAAAAAGAGTGACCCTGAAATGAGATTCCTCTAAAAGCAAAACCCTTCAGGAGTCCACCTTGGAGACACACTGCAGCCTTGCTCTGACCTGCACCCTTCCTACCCCCAGGACACCACCCTGATGGCAAAGAGGCCCCAGGGCTGCTCGTGTGGTGATGTGCCCCTGGCTGGGATGAGGGCTGTGACCATGCAGTGGGGGTCAGTCAGGAGTGTTGTCCATTCACCACCATCTTGGAGGACTCAAGAAGGCCCCTGGCAACTTGTGTCACTTCCATGGCAACCTGTGTCCTTTCCATCACCTCATGTCCTTTCCAAAGGTCTCCCATGGTGGTAGGCATCCAACTCATGTAGACTTAGGTCCTTGAATAAATCCTTGCAAGCAGTGATTTTTGAGGCTGTTAAACTCTCTGTGATGCACCCCCACCTTTCCCAGGGAGAACTGCATCTATCTGCTGTGAAGATGAATGCTTGGAGGTGCCTGAGCTCTCAGGCAAAGGAGGAACAGACACAACTGCAGGGGTGGAAACTGAGAGAGCTCAGCTGAGTTGCAACAGCAGAGCACCCAGTCTTCAGCTGCTCTGGGGGCTGGGATCTGAGTTGGATCAGGAACTTCAAAGGAATGTGTAGTGCTCACAGACAGGAGGTATATTTCACAAATCCTAGAAAACCTCTGGCTTCTCCAGCTCCATCAAGCCCTGATGCAGGCTCAGGCCTGGAGACAGAGCCTCTGTTATCAGCTGCATAAAAGCAACAAGCAGTGAGTAAGCCTCTTTAAAGTGCAGTCACACTCAAGAAGCTGTGGTAGATGGAGATGGTTTAGCAACATGGATAAATAAAAGCCATCAGTGCTGGGTTTGCTTTCACTCTGTGTGGCTCACAAAGTTATACAAAAGCTGCCCCGCTGATCACTGAACACTCCATAAAACCAGGAGTGGGAGGCCTGGAGTGTTGCTAAATCCAGGAAAAGAGCAATCTCACTGCAGATGGCTGAGAAAGAAGCACAAAAGGCAAAGAAGAAAAGGTCAGAGAAGAATGGCTGTGGAGGAGGCTCTGAGAGCAACACATCCCAGCCCCCACCCCACTGATTGCTGGAGAAGCTGCAGGATGTTCAGGGAGAGCCCAAACCCTGGAGGTTCATCACTAAGGGCTAGAAGTACCAGAAAGGTCTCCAGATTTCTCTCCTTTTCTGCAGAGACAAGAAATAAGCATTCTACAGCTCCCTGGAAGGAGGCTGGGGTGAGGTGGGAATTGGTCTCTTCTCCCAGTTACCAGGGGAGGCCAAGTCAACAGCCTCAGCAAACCCTCCAGGACTCAGGAGAGTTTCTTAACTGCAAGGCAGCAGCAGGGATGCTGGAGCCAGTGTGGGATGGTGGCAGGGAGCAGGTGAGAGAAGGGAAGAGGGAGAGCCTTGGGGAGAGGGAAAGGGCAGGTTCCCTGTGGCTCTCCCAAACCAGCCCCTGGGGGCCATCCACTCTCCAGCAAAGAGCCCAGGCAGCCCTGCCATGCCTTCCTTTTCCCTGAGGGCAGGTTATTATCTGCAGATATGCAAAATAATGCAAATGAGGCTATAAAGATGTTAATTATGCTGAAGGAATTAGCTGCTCATTAACTTAAACTTCCTGTTCAATTATTTTCATTCCTGACCCTCCTTTTCCAGTGAGAGGAAAGGACACAAAGCAGCTCCAGTTCTCTACATCAGTCCTGCTTTTTGCCAGCCTTCTTGTGGCAGATCCACCAGGCTGCTCAGCTCTTCCTGACCCCACTGGTGGTGTTGATGTGATGTCCAGAGGCATTGACCCATGTCTGGACACATTGGTCCTGATAAGGAAGAGATTGTCCCCCCTCAGCACTGGTGAGGCCACACTCTGAATACTGGGTTCAGATTTGGGTCCTTCACTCCAAGAAGGACTTTGAGAGGCTGGAGGAGGTCCAGAGAAGGGCAACAAATCTGGGAAGGGTCTGGAGAACAGGGCTAGGGAGGAGTAGCTGAGGGAAATGGAGTTGTTTAGTCTGGAGAAGAGGAGGCTGAGGGGAGACCTCATTGCTCTCTACAGCTCCCTGAGAGGAGGTTGCCTGAGGTGGGGGTTGGGCTCTTCTCCCTAGGATCAGGTAATAGAACAAAAGGAAATGGCCTGAAATTGTGCCAGAGGAGGTTTAGGTGGGAGATGAGGAATGATTTCTTTGTTGCAAGAGTGGTCAGGAATTGGAACAGGCTACCCAGGCAGGTGGAGTCCCCATCCCTGAAGGTGTTCAAGAAACCTGTGGCCATGGCACTTGGGGACAGGGTTTGATGGCCGTGGTGGGGTTGGGTTGACAGTTGGACTTGGTGACCTTAGAGGTTTTTTCCAACCTTAATGATTCTCTGAGTACCCCTGCAGACAAGATACACATCAGGCCACATGTCCTGGAAGAGGGCTCTGCTTCCATCTTTGTCACTGCAAGACTTGGATTGAATTAGAGCACAGGATCACAGATCACAAGATCACAGGATCACAGGATGCCAGGAATTGGAAGGGACCTCTGAAGATCATCCAGTCCAACCCTCCTGCCAGAGCAGGACCATAAAATCCAGCACAAGTCACATAGGAACACATCCAGATAGGTCTTGAAAGTCTCCAGAGAAGGAAACCCCACCACCCCTCTGGGAAGCCTGCTCCAGGGCTCTGTGACCCTCACGGTGACGAAGTTCCTCCTCACGTCCCTACACCTCAATATGATAAGGCTTGGAAATCCACTGCTGGAAAAGAGGAATGGAGAGCCTGGAGGGGGGGAAGCTAATATCCAAATCAGATTTGGCAGCACTTTAGGAAACGTGTCGTGGAGAGTCACTTCACAACAGCCAGCGACACAGCCAAACAATTTAACACTGACAGTTGTTGCCATCCCTTGTTTTTGTCCACAGATCTGCCCAGCCTGATAGCTGAAGTCATTCCTCATGATGGCAACTTTCATCTCTTCCCACTCCAGAGAGCCTTCCAAGCTGCCTGGCTTCAAACCATCACGCGAGGTGCGCGGCGTGGATGCTGACGTTGGCACCAGCCCTGATGGCAGCACTCCGAGATGCCAGCGGTGTCTGCCTGTGCTCTGCAGTCCATCAGGGAGAAGAATCAGATTTCCCAGCCTGTTTGGTTAAAATATTTACATCAGAAGCTTGTTGCACTTCAAGGCAGAGGAAATGTCACCCAAGAATGTATCTGAGGACCGGCAGCTCCCCGTGGCAAGGGGCAGTGGACAGAAACTCCAGCACAGGAGGTTCCACCTCAGTGTGGGGAGGAACTTCCTCACTGTGAGGGTCACAGAGCACTGGAGCAGGCTGCCCAGAGAGGTTGTGGAGTCTCCTTCTCTGGAGACCTTCAAGACCCATCTGGATGCATTCCTCTGTGACCTGTGCTGGGTTCTGTGGTCCTGTTCTGGCAGGGGGTTGGACTTGATGCTCTCCAGAGTTCTCCTCCAACCTCTAACATCCTGTGAGCTGTGATCCTGTGAGCTGTGACACTTCTCAAAGGTCTGGTCTGAAGAGCAAAACACAATCACACAGAATGCATTGGGTGAGACCTCAAAGGTCATCTTGTCCAACCTCCCTGCAGCCAGCAGGGACATCTCCAACTAGGTCAGGTTGCTCCAGGGCCCCATCAAGTTTGGCCTTGAATGTCTCCAGGAATGGGCCCTCCACTGCATCTCTGGACAACCTGTTGCAGTATTTCACTACCCCCACTGTGAAGAACTTACTCCTAATGTCTGACTCAATCACCCATGATGATGGCTTCCTGCAACCTGGGAGATGCCTGACATACTCTGAGACCTGCCACAGAGACACTGGGAAATGTGCTAAATCCAGGCTGGAAATGAAAGGGTAGAAGGAAAGAGGAGGTAACCAATGAGCCATAAATTACCATTAGCCATGAGCCAGCAATGTGGCCTTGCAGCCAAAAATGGCCAAGGTATCTTTGGGTGCATGCAGAGTGTGGCCAGCAGGTCAAGGGAAGTTCTCCTCCCCCTCTGTTCTGAACTGCTGTGGCCACAGCTGGAGTACTGGGTCAGGTTCTGAGCTCCACAGCTCAAGAAGGACAAGGAACTACTGGAGAAAGCCTAATGGAGGCTACAAAGATGCTCAGGGGCATGGAGCATTTCCATTTTCTGCATACAGGTGAAGCCATGCAATAAAATGGAGTGAGGAACTGGCCAAACCTTCCAAAAGTGGATGGCTTTTTATCCTGCCTGGCTCTGTTCTCTGTTCTGGGTCAGCAAGGGATGGCTGCAGCACAGCAGAATCATAGAATCATAGAACTGTCAGGGTTGGAAGGGACCTCAAGGCTCAGCCAGTTCCAACCCCCCTGCCATGGCCAGGGACACCTCACACTCCAGCAGGTTGCTCACAGCCACATCCAGCCTGGCTGCAAACACCTCCAGCGGTGAGGCTTCCACCACCTCCCTGGGAAACCTGTGCCAGTGTCTCACCACCCTTCATGGGGTAAAACTTCTCCCTAATATCCAATCTGAATCTCCCCATTTCTAGTTTTGCTCCATTCCCCCCAGTCCTGTCACTCCCTGATATCTTAAAAAGTCCCTCCCCAGCTTTCTTGGAGCCCCCTTCAGATCCTGGAAGGCCACAAGAAGGTCTCCTCAGAGCCTTCTCCTCTCCAGACTGCACAACCCCAACTCTCTCAGTCTGTCCTCATAGAAGAGCAACTCCAGCCCTCTGCTCATCCTCATGGCCCTTCTCTAGACACCTTCCAGCACCTCACAGGATCACAGGATCACAGGATGTCAGGGGTTGGAAGGAACCCAAGGAGATCGTCGAGTCCAACCCCCCTGCCAGATCAGGACCATACAATCTAGGTCAGGTCACAGAGGAACACTTCCAGAGAGGCCTTGAAAGTCTCAAGGGAAGAAGACCTCCAGATCCTTCTTGTACTAGAGGCTC
Source organism: Indicator indicator (assembly GCF_027791375.1). NCBI lineage: Eukaryota > Metazoa > Chordata > Aves > Piciformes > Indicatoridae > Indicator > Indicator indicator. The sequence goes on along the minus strand of NC_072042.1, from coordinate 1,241,225 downwards.
CAGAACTGGAGTCAGTACTCCAGGTGTGGTCTCACCAGAGCAGAGCAGAGGGGGAGAATCACCTCCCTCTCCCTGCTGGCTCTGCTTCTCTTGCTGCAGCCCAGGATGTGATTTGCTTTCCAGGCTGCAAGTGCACACTGCTGGCTCATGCTGAGCTTCTCATCCACCAGAAGGATGCAGGGAAGCAAAATGAGCAGCCAGAGGTGGGGCACATCCCTCCCATGAGCACTCCCAGCCCAGAAACCCTGTGCTTGGTGATCCCAGCAGATCCAGTCCAGCACTGAAGCCACTGCCATAGAATCACAGAGTGGTGAGGGTTGAAAGGGACCTCTGGAGATCATTGAGTCCAATCCATGAGTGGGACTCTGTGCTGGAGAAGCCCATGGTGAATGCTGCTCACCGAGTCAGAAGTGAGCTGCCAGAAGAGGCTGGGAGCTGGCAAAAAGCAAAGAGCCCTGGGAAGAATACACTTAGCAGAAAGAGTCTGGGGTTTGTTTGTCCTTGTGGTCTGTAATTACCAACAGAGGGAAAAGAGAGTTGATTCTGGGGGATGCTTTCATCCAGCAGACAAAAGCCTGATGAATCCAATGGTTGGAGGCTGAAGTTAGCAACACTGAAATGTAGGATGCAAGTATCTAAGACTTTGGATAATTAACAAGCTCCCCAACAACTGCTGCTCCCTTGGCACAGGAGGACTGCAGGCAGAGAGGATGAGTTGCCTGCATTGGGGTTAGCTGCTTACCTCTGCTTGGTGCTGCCTGACATGTAGACAGCAAGGCAGGACCAGCTCCAAAGCCCTGGAAGCTCAGCTGGGCTTTCCCTGGGTATGAGAAGGCAAAGACAGGTCCTAACCTGCTTGCTGTCCACCACATACTGCACCACAAACTCTTATTTTATCACCACAGGAGGAGCCATGTGGACTCTAACCCTGCTCTAGATCAAGGCAACCTGATCTAGTTAAGGATGTCCCTGCTGGCTGTAGAGGGGGTTGGATTGGATGAGCTTTGGAGGTCCCTTCCAACCCAGACCATCCTATGCTTCTATGATTCTATGACTGGAGACATGGAGAGTGGGATTGAGTGCACCCTCAGCAGGTTTGCTGATGACACCAAGCTGTGTGGTGCAGCTGACAGGCTGGAGGGAAGGGATCCATCCAGAGGGACCTGGGCAGGCTGCAGAGCTGGGCACAAGACAACCTCAGGAGGTTTAACAAGACCAAGGACAAGGTTCTGCAGTTGGGTCAGGGCAATCCCAAGCACAAATATAAGCTGGGCAGAGACTGGCTGGAGAGCAGCCCTGAGGAGAGGGACTTGGGGGTGCTGGGGGAGGAGAAGCTCAGCAGGAGCCAGCAGTGAGCACTTGCAGCCCAGAGAGCCAAGCAGAGCCTGGGCTGCAGTAGGAGAAATGTGGCCAGCAGGGCCAGGGAGGGGATTCTCCCCCTCTGCTCCACTCTGCTGAGACCACTCCTGGAGCTCTGTGTCCAGTTCTGGAGCCTCTGTTCCAAGAGGGATCTGGACATGCTGGAAGGTGTCCAGAGAAGGGCCATGAGGATGAGCAGAGGGCTGGAGCTCCTCTGCTATGAGACAGACAGAGAGTTGGGGTTGTGCAGTCTGGAGAAGAGAAAGGTGTCAGGAAATGACAGGACTGGGGGGATGGAGCAATACCAGAAATGGGGAGATTCAGATTGGATGTTAGGAAGAAGTTTTTTCACCATGAAGGTGGTGAGACACTGGCAGAGGTTTGCCCAGGGAGGTGGTGGAAGCCTCATCCCTGGTCTTGAAGTTTTTGCAGCCAGGCTGGATGAGGCTCTGGCCAGCCTGCTGTAGTGTGAGGTGTCCCTGCCCATGCCCAGGGTTGGAACTGGATGATCCTTGTGGTCACTTCCAATGCTAACAACTCTATGATTCTATGATTCTGCTCACAGAATGTCCCTGGGTAGCACCAACCCATGGGACACAACTTAAATTACAGCTGCTGAGGACCTCCAACTCCCCTCCCTTCATCTATGCTACACAGAGTGGCTTTAATGAGGAGTCTGTCACTAAAGCCTTCACTGCTGAGTGGGCTGTGATGGGTTGTGGGATGTGCCACATCAGTGAGTTTTGGGGGGGTGTAGGTGCCCACTGTGATGACTTTCCCTCAGCTCCTGCCTTGTAGGGAGCTGGAAATCTGCATGGGCCTCCTTGTGCCTGATTAATTTTATGGCTTGCAGTGGGTCAAGGTGGATTCCTTTTCCAAATAAAGTGCCCGTTTAAGAGGAACTCCATGAGCTTGCTAGCTTGGGGACACAGGGTGCCACTTTATTGGCTTGCTGGCTGTCTTTTTATTCCTCAACAAAACCTTTTTGGCAGAGCTGGGGGCTTCTTGTTGCCTATACAATTAGGGAAGAGAACAACCAGTGCTCAACTCTGACACAGAAGTTTATGAAACCAGCAGAGATATGCAAGGAGACCTCTAAGAACAATGAAAGCAGAGCTGCTGGCTGCTAACAAGAAGGAAATGTGTTATTTTTAGCTATCCAAGAAGGTGGAAGGTGGAAAAAAATAAAACCACAACACAAGAACAAAGAAAATCTATAGTCCAATGCAGCAAGCCAAAATCCAATGCCAAACAAAATAACAAGCTGGCTCCCTGGCAGGGTGATTCTGTCACTAATGGGGAGGAGGGACTGAAAGAGAGACATTGAGTTGTTGGAGTAGGTCCAGGGCAACAAGGCTGGGGAAGGGTCTGGAGAACAGGGCTGGAAAGGAGCAGCTGAGGGAGCTGGGGGTGTTCAGCCTGGAGAAAAGGAGGCTGAGGGGAGAGCTCATTGCTGTCTGCCACTCCCTGGGAGGAGGCTGCAGAGAGGTGGAGGTTGGCCTCTTCTCCCGAGATGCTCCATGCCCCTCCGCATCTTTGTAGCCTCCTCTGGACTCTCTCCAGTAGTTCTCTGTCTCTCTTGAACTGAGGAGCCCAGAACTGGACTCAGTACTCTAGATGTGGCCTCACCAGGGCAGAGCAGATGGGCAGGAGAACCTTCCTCAGCCTGACAGCCACACTCTTCTTCATGCACCTCAGGAGATCATTGACCTTCTTGGCCACAAGGACATATTGCTGGCTCATGGGGAACTTGTCCCTGAGCACTCCCAGATCCTTCTCCACAGAGCTGCTTTCCAGAACATGACCAGGAGTGAGAAAAGGAATATTTTTTACTGCAACCAATCCCCAGTTTCTAAGGGGAAATGCTATTTCAGGCTGGAACTGAGTCTCTGCCAGTGGACTGTCCTCCCATGGAGGAGCTGTTGCCTTATCCTGTGCTGTGGGTTAAGCAGTGCCCTCATGGAGGAGCATCCCATGCTGCAAAAGCCTGATCCAGCCCCAGAGAGTGCATTGCCAGCTAGAAGCTATCTCACTGGGAGCACCATGGAGCTGCCAGGCAGTGAGAGAAACTGACACTAATCAGCTGAGAAATAGAGCCTAGGAGCCAAATTAGGAGAACAAAACCTAATTGACTTGTCCAGCAGCTTTGTCAGGGGACTCTAAGGCACATTGCTGCTCTCCCAAGCTGCTCCATCCCATTCCCACGGCACCACGGTGGGGTCTGGAGAGAGCATTTGCTGGGAATCTGGGGCTTTGCAAATCCCCCCAGCTTCTTGGAGCATCTAAAGGAGTCCTGCACAGCAGGAGCTGCAGGCAGACAATGCTCACCCTGCTCTGCCTCCCCCTCCAGTGCCCAGCTGCTGCTTCCTGACCGGCAGGGGATGCTGCGTGGATGGGCACAGCTCCCACTGCCATCCCTGCAGCTCTTGTCCTGCTAGACAGGATCTGCATGAAGGCTGTGGTCCCATCAGCGTGGCCAAACACTCCCTTTCCTCAGAGGGAGGATTTGGTAGGCAGGGAGCTGAAAGAACCCTTAGGATGGGACAGGAGGGGCTTCCAGGGTTGACTTTCTGCCTTCTTTCTTTGTTGAAAATCTTTTTATATGTTGAAAATCTTTTTTTAAAGAGAAGTATTCCCACTTTTAACCCTTTCTTCCTGCTCACACAATTACATCTCCTTGGGTTTTGTGCTGGTCTCTGTGTTCCTGCAACTCCACCAGTTAAGGCTGTACCTGCCCAGCTCTGCTCAGAAGGGGCTGTTGGGGAGGGCACCGTAGCTACTAGCTTCAGCCCTTAGGCTGTTCAATATCTCCTGAAACACAGAAACTGGTCCAGTGGTGCCTGGATTGTTTCTCCCACTCTGAATTAGCTCAAGCTGTGCTATGAATTGCACCAGGGAGACCATTTGCTGTGAGGGAACCACCTGGGGTCTGTGGGTTGTGGGTTTTATGCAGCCCAGCTCCCTGCTCCCCCAGGAGGTTGGATGATTGTGCAAGGAGAGGGTGTGGGAAGGAGCAGCCCATGGCAGGAGGAGGACAGGGCAAGTTCACTGTTGCATTTCTGTCCCCTGACTGCAGCTGATGAAGTCTGAGAAGTTCATTCTGCCTTGGACATGTGCCATGGACATGTGGTAAGGGTGGAGAGACACTGGAACAGCTTGCCCAGGGAGGTTGTGGATGTCATAGAATCATAGAATCAGTCAGGGTTGGAAAGGACCACAAGGATCAGCCAGTTCCAACACCTCACACTACAGCAGGCTGGCCAGAGCCTCATCCAGCCTGGCCTCAAACACCTCCAGGGATGGGGCCTCAACCACCTCCCTGGACAACCCATTCCAGGCTGTCCCTCCTGGAATTGTTCAAGGCCAAGATGGATGGGGCCCTGAGCAACATGGGCTGGTGGAGGTGTCCTTGTCCATGGCAGGGGGTTGGAACTGGATGATCTTCAAGGTCCCTTCCAACTCAAACCATTCTGTGATTCTATGAATCTCTGATAGGACCTTTATCTGGAATTGCATCTTCTCCTTCCCTCCCTTCTCTTTGGGCAGTCCCCATACAAGCTCCAGCTCCAGCTCCTCCTGGCCACCATCTCCCAGCACCTCAACTGAGCTTTCAAACAAGGTTTCACAGGCAGAACATCCACAGACTTGCTGGAAGAGGATTGCAGCTGCACTGGTGAGGAGGGCCAGCTCCCAGCCAGCACACGTGGAGCTGCAGACGTTTGCTTTGGCACTCACCCATCTCACCTCCTGTAGCCTCAGCAAAACAAAAATCATGGTCAGGAGCTGCAACAAGCCCCAGTGTCTGCTTCCTCTCTGCTGCTGCCTGATGCTCAGGGTAATGAGGTGGCTGGTGACTAACAACAGCAGGGTTCTGAGCCAGCCCAGGCACAGCCTGGCAAAGGGGGACTGCAGATCTCTCCCTCTCAGGACCCTGGGGGCTGAGATGTTAATTCATCACCAGCTCAGTGTTAGAGGAGCTGGCAACGGTGAGGATGATAAGAGCTGTGCTCTCCAGCTCCCATTTGTTTCATCCCCAAGGGCCTTTTGCATGGTGGAAGTCCTGTGTTATGACCATGGGCTTGATTGCTCTTTTGTGTGCATGAATTTAACACTTCCTCAGCTCCAGCTGCAGACAGGACATTGTTCCCTCTGCTGGCATCTGCTGCTCTGTCCCAGAATGAGCACGGCGTAGATATCATAGAACCATGGAATTGTTTAGTCTGGAAGAGACCTTCAAGGTCTTCCAGTCCAACCATTAAGCCAACACTACCAAGTCCACTGCTGAACCACCCCCCTCAGCACCACAGCTTTCTTCTTTCCTTCCTTCCTTTCTTTCCTTCTTTTTTTTTTCTTTCTTTCTTTCTTTCTTTCTTTCTTTCTTTCTTTCTTTCTTTCTTTCTTTCTTTCTTTCTTTCTTTCTTTCTTTCTTTCTTTCTTTCTTTCTTTCTTTCTTTCTTTCTTTCTTTCTTTCTTTCTTTCTTTTCTTTCTTTCTTTCTTTCTTTCTTTCCTTCTTTCTTTCTTTCTTTCTTTCTCCTTCTTTCTTTCTTTCTTTCTTTCTTTCTTTCTCTTTCTTTCTTTCTTTCTTTCTTTCTCCTTCTTTCTTTCTTTCTTTCTTTCTTTCTTTCTTTCTTTCTTTCTTTCTTTCTTTCTTTCTCTTTCTTTCTTTCTTTCTCTTTCTTTCTTTCTTTCTTTCTTTCTTTCTTTCTCTTTCTTTCTTTCTCTTTCTTTCTTTCTTTCTTTTTTTCTTTCTCTTTCTTTCTTTCTCTTTCTTTCTTTCTTTCTTTCTTTCTTTCTTTCTTTCTTTCTTTCTTTCTTTCTTTCTTTCTTTCTTTCTTTCTTTCCTTCTTTCTTTCCTTCTTTCTTTCTTTCTTTCTTTCTTTCTTTCTTTCTTTCTTTCTTTCTTTCTTTCTTTCTTTCTTTCTTTCTTTCTCTTTCTTTCTCTTTTTTCTTTCTTTCTTTCTTTCTTTCTTTTTTCTTTCCTTCTTTCTTTCTTTCTTTCTTTCTTTCTTTCTTTCTTTCTTTCTTTCTTTCTTTCTTTCTTTCTTTCTTTCTTTCTTTCTTTCTTTCTTTCTTTCTTTCCTTCTCTTTCCTCTCTTCCTTTCCTTTCTCTCCTTCCTTCCCTTCCTTCCTTCCTTCCTTCCTTCCTTCCTTCCTTCCTTCCTTCCTTCCTTCCTTCCTTCCTTTCTTTTTTTCTCAGGTTGGAAGAGACCTCCAAGATCATCCAGTCCAACCTATCACCCAGCCCTATCCCATCAACCAGACCATGGCACTAATTGCCTCATCCAGGCTTTTCATGAACATCTCCAGGGATGGTGACTCCAGCACCACCCTGGGCAGCACATTCCAAGGGCAAATCTCTCTCTGTGAAGAACTTCCTCCTAACATCCAGCCTAGACCTCCCCTGGCACAGCTTGAGACTGTGTCCTCTTGTTCTGGTGCTGGTTGCCTGGGAAAAGAGCCCAACCCCCACCTGGCTACAACCTCCCTTCAGGTAGTTGTAGACAGCAATGAGGTCTCCCCTGAGCCTCCTCTTCTCCAGGCTAAACACCCCCAGCTCCCTCAGCCTCTCCTCATAGGAAACCACAGTGATAAAACTTAACCTGAGCAACTTGATGTAGCTGCAGATGTCCCTGTGACTGCAGTGGGGTTGGATTAGATGAGCTGAATTTACAGAATTTACAGAATGAACCAGGCTAGAAAAGCCCTTTGAGATCATCCAGTCCAACCTCTCACCCAACACCATCTAATCCACTAAACCATAGCACTAAGTGCCTCACCCAGGCTTATTTTAAACACTTCCAGGGATGGTGACTGTAAAGGTCCCTTCCCCTCACACCACTCTGGGATTCTATGGTTCTGTGATTGTATGAAACTAGCATTTAGCTCTTTTCCTTCCACGGAGAGCTGCTTCCAAGCCTGGAGATGGAAGGCAGTTTGTTTCCTAGCTCTGCCTCCCAGCCCCTTACCACCAGCACAACAACCCAGCTCTAGGTGGGTTCACAGCCCACTCCTCCCAGCTCACAGCTATTTCCTTCTCTTCTCCCAGTCTGACAGTTGTGAAGGCTGAGTGTGAAACAAAAGGTGAAATCATTGTCAGCTAAACTCCTTTCTGTCCTCACCCGTCCACCTCAGATGGAGCTGCTTCTACACTGGTATTTGCACAAATAATGACAATCCCTTGGGAAAATCCTGTTAGCTTCCCTGCTGGGCAGCAGTAGGCCACCAGCAGATGATGAAACACATGAAGGCAGACAAAGCAAGCTGTAACTGCTCCACTTCTCTGGAAATCTTCCCCTTTTTAGTCCTGATAGAACCACATTTTTCCTCTGGCATAAAAAAAGGTGAATGGATTTTTTAATAGAGAGAGAGATGAAGTGGACCAGAAGTGCCCCAGTGCTGTTGAGGGGTTGTGGCTGCCCCATCTAGGACATCTTTGCAGTCATTCCAAGCTTCTGGCTGTTATTTGTATAAAGAGCTCCTCTGGATGGCAGAGCAAGTGTCTGAGGGAAGATGCTTTGATTTTTGGAGGATCTTTGGACGTTTTATAGAATCCTAGAATGGCTTTGGTTGGAAGAGACTTCAGAGATCAGCTACTCCAACCTCCCTGCCATGGGTAGGTAGGGACACCTCTCAACTAGATTTGATTGCACAAGGCCTCATCCAAACTGGCCTTGAACATCCCCAGCTCTTTTGTTCCCAGGGCAGAAATATCAACAGAGAACCACCCAAACCTTACCAAGAGCAGTCCCTCATGGACATCCCTGCATTGCTTTAGACATGACAGCAACCCACAGCCAGAGGAGGTGGTTAGGAGTCTATTGGCCAAGCTCTGCTGTCATTTGCTGCACCAAGCAACAGCTTCCAGGGCTGATGGATGGAAAACAATTAGTCACTTCTTTTCTTTGAGGAGAACCCAGGCAGGAGCACACTCTTTGGCACTGCACAGTGATTTCTGACAATATAATTCATTCAAATGCCTCTGCAAATCAGCTCCAGCCCATAATCACTAAAAAAAAAAAAAAATAACCCATCATGCTGTAGATATAATGAAAACATAATTAGCAATTAAAGGCAGGGGTGACAGCCCTGTGCTGGGGATGAAACTGATGGGAGTGTTGCTCTGCATGTGAAAGCTGGGGGATAGCAGCAGCCTTCCAGGGCAGCTGGTTTAAGTTCTGCAAGACACTAATTGAAGGACTCTTTGGTGGGTGAAGCCTTCAGCATCTCTGGCAGCTAAGGGATGGCAGAAGCTCTGGAGGGCAGGCTAAGCCTGGGTGTTGGCACACGTGCTCCTCTCCCAGGCTCTGTTGGAGGATGGAAAACAAGGCTTCCATGAGCTGTTTTGGACAATGTGCCTGTCCCATGGCTGCCTGCCAACCCAGCAGTGGGAGACCTGGTGACCCAAGAGGTCCCCTTCAGTCCCCCATCATCTCTCTTCCCCTGCTACTGGCCTGCCAGTGAAAACCTTGAGTTTTCCAAGCTAAGAGTTCAAGACTGGAGGACAGCAGATTGTGAAGTATTTAATAGAAACATTGAATGGTGGAGGTTGGAAGGCACCTCTGGAGATCACCCAGTCCAACCCGTCTGCTAAACCAGGGGTACCCACAGGAGCTTGTCCAGGATGACAATGGCCAGCTGGGTTTGGAATCTCTCCAGAGGAGGAGACTCCACAACCTCTCTGGGCAGCCTGCTCTAGTGGTCATCACCCCCAAAATCAAGAGGTTGTTCCTTATGTTCAGAGATTCTCCTTCAGTTCATTTGAGCCTGATCTCAGTGAGGAGCAGGACACAAAGATCTCCCCCTGGGATGGAGGAGTCTGTAAAGATTTATTCTCCTCTCCACCTTCAGCAACATAAAGAAAATGAGGAATTTAAATGCAGAACATTCAATACCAGAACATTCAATACCAGATTTCCACACCTTGGCCTCCTCCCCATGCTCAAAACCCTCCTTCAGCTGGGAGCAGCAACTCACAGAGTCACAGATTGCATCAGGTTGGAAGGGACCCTCAAAGGTCATCTTGTCCAACCCCCTGTACACAGCAGGGACACCTCCAGCTAGATCAGGCTGCCCAGGGCCACATCAAGTCTGACCTTGACTCTCTCCAGAGACAGTCTCAACCACATCCCTGAGCAGTCTGTCCCAGTGGTAGCTCCTGCCTCCTCCACAAGAGCAGTGAGGAGTGTAATTAAGCAGGGCATGATTTTGTTGCCAGTTGTGTGCCTGCTCCTCACACTAGAGGCAGTGGCAGCTGAAGGGATAATTGAGCCCCTGGTGTTTAGGAAGCACTTTGAGGTCTTTGGGTGAAATGTTTGTGGCTGTGACTGCAAGCACCAGGGCTGCCATCTCAACCTGGGCAGCCCTTTCCATCTCACCAGCACCACTTTCATGCACAAATCCAGTTGTTTTGTTTGATACAGAGCACAAAGGTGATGGTGCTTCTGCACAAAGACCTGCACAAAGGTCACCTGGTGACCTTTTGGGTCTAACGGTGTATGTGACCAAAAAGATCCTCTGGTCCCATACTTTAAAAGCTAAAAGGCTAAACTTTTACATAGGATGGTGATGAGGGAAGGAGGGGAGATGTGTTTTGGTCCACCACACACTGCTACAGCCCTGGTATCTCTCTGAGCTTAGATCTTCACAGAGCAGATGGCAACATAGAATGGCTTAGGTTGGAAGGAGCCTTAACAATCCGCCAGTTCCACCCCCCCTGCCATGGGCAGGGACAGCTGCAATTCCTACCACCTGTCCCCACAGGGAAGGTTCTCCAGTCCTCTGATCATCTTCATGGCCTCCTCTGGACCCTCTCCAGCAGGCCCATTTCTCTCTTATGTTGGTGGCCCCAGAGCTGTCTACGTGGCTCCAGGTGAGGTCTCACCAGAGCAGAGCACAGTGGCAGGACCACCTCTCTCCATCTGCTGGCCATGCTTCTGACAGAGCAGGCTTTCATCCTTTCACCCTTCTCATCCAAGTGCCTGACCTACCTCATGGTCACCCTTCCTTCTCCATTCCCCTCAGTTCAAGAGGACCAACTGCCCACACTCTGTGTCTAATGGATGTCTTTGCTTGGCTGGGTTCCTATCTGATACCCAGATGAATTCCACGCTAAGCCCAGATGACTGGAAACAATTTAAAGAGCTGTGTCCTGCTGTTTGCCACCCAGATCACAGAATCATAGAATAGAATGATAGAATCAGTCAGGGTTGGAAGGGACCACAAGGATCATCTAGCTCCAAACCCCCTGCCATGGGCAGGGACACCTCACACTACAGCAGGTTGCTCACAGCCTCATCCAGCCTGGCTGCAAAAACCTCCAGGGATGGGACCTCAACCATCTTCCTGGACAACCCATTCCAGGCTCTCACCACTCTCATGGGGAAGAACTTCTTCCTAACATCCAGTCTGAATCTCCCCACTTCCAGCTTAGTTCATTCCCCCCAGTCCTGTCACTCCCTGATAGCCTAAAAAGTCCCTCCCCAGCTTTCTTGTAGCCCCCTGCAGATCCTGGAAGGCCACAAGAAGGTCACCTCAGAGCCTTCTCCTCTCCAGACTGCACAATCCCAACTCTCTCAGTCTGTCCTCATAGCAGAGCAGCTCCAGCCCTCTGCTCATCCTCATGGCCCTTCTCTGGACACCTTCCAGCATGTCCATATCCCTTTTGTAACAGAGGCTCCAGAACTGGACACAGAGCTCCAGGAGTGGTCTCAGCAGAGTGGAGCAGAGGGGGAGAATCCCCTCCCTGGCCCTGCTGGCCACACTTCTCCTGCTGCAGCCCAGGCTCTGCTTGGCTCTCTGGGCTGCAAGTGCTCACTGCTGGCTCCTGTTGAGCTTCTCCTCCCCCAGCACCCCCAAGTCCCTCTCCTCAGGTCTGCTCTCCAGCCAGTCTCTGCCCAGCTTATATCAGTGCCTGGCATTGCCCTGACCCAGCTGCAGGACCTTGCCCTTGGTCTTGTTGAACCTCCTGAGGTTGTCTTGTGCCCAGCTCTGCAGCCTGCCCAGGTCCCTCTGGATGGATCCCTTCCCTCCAGCCTGTGCAGGTCCCTCTGGATGGATCCCTTCCCTCCAGCCTGTCTGCTGCACCACACAGCTTGGTGTCAGCAGCAAACCTGCTGAGGGTGCCCTCAATGCCACTCTCCATGGCACCAGCAAAGATACTGAACAAGACTGACTGTTGCAAAATATCATCCAGCCACACTGAAAATTGACTGAATTTGTCCCTCCAAACCTCTGTGGTGTGGAGCTCCTTTGTCACTCCCATGTCTCTGAGCCTGGCATTAAAGCAGAGAGTTACTCTACGTTGCCACAAGGGATTCATATCTAAAGTAATGACTTAACACCATGGCAAATGCTTTGATTCCTTTGGAGTAGAAATTAGCATAGTAATCTGATAATAATGCATTACAGCCTGGGAAAAAATAATAAAAAGACCTTGTGGATGGCTAATCAGGAGAGGAATTGAAAGCAAGACAAAGGATCCCACTGTAATTTGGCTGAAATTTCACAGTCACACACCAGGGAAGGGGAGGGGGAGATGGGTACAGGAACACTGCAGAGGCACCATCAAGGCAGGGGTGAGAACAGCACAGCCAGACTGAACCTGGCTGAGGATTTACTCATCTCACCTCCTGTGGAAGAAGCATTTCACAGAATCCCAGCATGGTGAGGGTGGGGAGAGACCTTTGGAGACCATCCAGTCCAACCCCCCTGCTAAAGCAGGACACCCACAGCAGCTTGCCCACGGTCACTGTGACCAGGGTGGTTTGGAAGCTCTCCATAGAATGAGACTCCACAACCTGGTTGATTCTGTGATTCTGCTGCCATGGTTTAGTTGATTAGATGCTGTTGGGTGTTAGGTTGGACTTGATGGTCTCAAAGGTCTTTTCCAACCTGGTTAATTCTGTGATTCTGTTACCTTTCTGGGCAGCCTGCTCTGGAGCTCCAGCACTCTCACACCAAAGGATTTCCTCCTCCTTTTCAGATGGAACCTCCTGGGTTCTAGTTTGTGTCCCTCATCCTGTCCCTGGGCACCACTGACAAGAGTCTGGCCCCATCCCCTTGCCCCCTGCTTTATCTCTTGCTGAGCATTGCTCAGATACCCTCTGGGGCTGCTCTTCTCCAGGCTCAGCACCCCCAGGGCCTTTCCTCCTCACAGAGATGCTCCAAGCCCCTCAGCCTTTTTGTGACCTTTTGTATCTGGGTCTACAGAAATAAAAGACTTAACATGGGAATGATGCTTAAACCCATCAGGAGCTGGTTCAGTCAACCTATGGTCTGTGAACTCCAGGGAGCCCAGAGGGCAGCAGGAGGTGCTGTGACTGCTCAAGGTTAGTTTAGAAAGCTAAAATGCACACACTGTGGTCTTGCCAAAACCAATTAGACAAAAAGAGGGAAAACAGACACCAGGGACTAGACTGAGAAGTCTGCAGTGACCACAAGGTGAGCTTGACCCCATAAACACATGCAGCTACTGGTGTCCAGGCACCCAAACAGGAGTGTCCTGACCTGGAGCTGGGCCTCATCCTGAGCTGCACAGCAGCCTGCACCCCCCAGCAGCACACCCCAAGGACTGCCCTGACCAAGGACCCAGGACAAGTCCTTCCAGCAGAGCAAGAGCTCCATCAACAAGGTAATTAAGCATCAGAAGTGATTGCCAGGAGGTAGAGAAGGGATCTGCATCCCAGGAAATCCTTCAGGCCAGCCAGAGCAGCTTTTGCAGAGCCACGTTGTAGCTCAGCCTGTAATTATGGGCTGGATGCTCATCAGGAGAGAAGATGCTGCACTCTGTGTTTATGCAGGATGATCTCAGGCTGCTTTCTGTGCTGCTGGGAGACCCAAAGCAGTGCCAGGAACGTGCTTGTTTGCCAAGGTGAGCACAAGAGGAGGTTGGAGAGCTGGGATCTTTGCAAGGGTTGGGGATTTTGGGGGTTTTTTGAAGAGTCTCTCTAAAAGAGTGACTGGGAACTCCATCACACACCTGAGGTGGAGTCTTTGGGCACAAGGAGCAGAGAATCAAACTGGAAATATTTCCGAACATTTTCAGAGAATCGTAGAATGGGCTTGGATGGGAAGAGACCTTTACAGCTCATCCAGTCCAACCCCTTGCAGTCAACAGACATCTGCAATGAGGTCAGGTTGCTCAAACAACCTCACCTGGAATGGTTCCAGGGAAAGGTATCTCCCACCTCTCTGGGTAACCTGGGCCAGGCTCTCAGCACCCTCAGTGTCAAACATTTCTCCCTTCTCTCCACTCTGAATCTCCCTCTTTGAGCTCAAACCATCACCATTTGTCCTGTCACAACAGGCCCTGCTCAAAATCTGTCCCCAGCTTTTTGATCTGCCCTTTAAGTGCTGAAAGATCACCCAAAGGTCACCCTGGAGCCTTCTCTTCCCCAGGCTGAACAACCCCATCCCTCTCAGCCTGGCCTCACAGCAGCTTGCCCAGGATCACAATGGCCAGGGGGGGTTGGAAGCTCTCCACAGAAGAAGACTCCACAACCTCTCTGGGCAGCCTGCTCCAGGCCTCCAACACCCTCACACCAAAGAAGTTTCTCCTTCTGTTCAGATGGAACTTCCTGGGTTCCTGTTTGTGCCCTCTGCCACTTGTCCTGTCCCTGGGCACCACTGATAAGAGTCTGGCCCCAGCCTCTCACCCCCTACCCTTTAGCTTTTGCTGAGCATTGCTCAGATCCCCTCTGGGGCTGCTCTTCTCCAGGCTCACCAGCCCCAGGGCTCTCAGCCTTTCCTCCTCACAGAGCTGCTCTAGGCTCTTCAGCATCTTCCTAGCCTCTGCTGGACTCTCCTGTAGTTCCTTGTCTCTGGACTGATTTACTTGAGCTGAAGATTTACTTAGTTACCAATAAGGCCTTAAATATCTGTATGGCCGTGGGAGATGTTTAGAGGCCAGAATATTTAAGGCAGAAGAGGAAAGAAGGGAAATGAGCCTTAATGCAATGGGCAAAGACATCAAGATGCAACCTGAGTGAAAGTCAAAGAGTAGGTCAGAGCCAGCAGTGATGCTGAGGTCAGAGCCAGCAGTGATGCTGAGGTCAGAGCCAGCAGTGATGCTGAGGTCAGAGCCAGCAGTGATGCTGAGGTCAGAGCCAGCAGTGATGTTGAGGTCAGAGCCAGCAGTGATGCTGAGGTCAGAGCCAGCAGTGATGCTGAGGTCAGAGCCAGCAGTGATGCTGAGGTCAGAGCCAGCAGTGATGCTGAGGTCAGAGCCAGCAGTGATGTTGAGGTCAGAGCCAGCAGTGATGCTGAGGTCAGAGCCAGCAGTGATGCTGAGGTCAGAGCCAGCAGTGATGCTGAGGTCAGAGCCAGCAGTGATGCTGAGGAGAAGCATCCACCAGCTTTGCACTGCTTTTTCCTTTCCTTTGAACAAGAGGTGAGAAAAATCCAATGGCTAGCAATCCCCCGCAGCTGAGTGGCTGCAAGATCTCTTCTCCTTCTCACTGTGAGGGCATTGCTCAGGCAGAATCACTCTCACCTTCACTTCCAGAGCTTTTGTCCCTGTTCTGCAGACCCAAACCAACCTGCCACCTGTTTTGCTCCGTGTTGCTATGGCAATTGGAGAGGTGCAAACTGCTGCAGCCCGGCACAGACAAACTGTCTTGCAGAAAGGAGAGTTCTGAGCTGGCCTTAGGACTAAGCCAGGCTGCAATCCCGACAGCTGTGCTTGGCATGTATCACATCTAACCTTCCCACTGCTAAGAAGAAGGACTTCAGATAGCCACAAGTGAAGCAGATGGATAAAATGTACCAAGTCAAGACCTTGGCTTCAAAATTCAGCTGCAGAGGCAGCTGCTTCATGAAAGGAATGTGAAAGCTGCTTTCTGAAAAATTAAGAAGCAAAGAGGCAAAATATCACAGGAGAAAGAGCTCTGAGGTGCTGCTGAGGTGAGCAATTCATCTGATGGAAAACACATCGCCTGCTGCAGGATTCCAGAGTGCACTTCAGAATTCCAAGGGCATCAGAAGAGACTCTGATGACCTGAGCCTACTCCTTTGAACTATCCTCCTGCTTTAGATTCCAAATCCTAACTCTAAATTCCCAGGCAGTGCAGAAGATCTGGGTGTTTCTCTCCAAAGCCTTCCACCACTTCAGTGCACAAAGCTTTCCCCAGCCCTCCCAGATTGTGTGGGGATTTTTTTTCCACCAGAAGAGATGAGTCCCAGCAGGATGCTGCCTGCCAGTGTTCTGCCTGCAATTGCCTGGGCACAACGAGTTGGCAGTGATGCCAACTTAATTTCCAGCTTGACAAACCAAGCTGCTGTCTTCCTTTTGAATATTCTCCAGAGCTGCACCTCAAATAAATAAATAAATAAAAGAAAATAATCTTGATGCCTGTAAAACTCCTGCAAGCTGGAGATCCCTTGCTAGTTCCTCACTGCTCAGCCTTGTCCCACCACTCCAGATGAAAGCATAGCAACACTGGTCCCAGCTGGCCCCACTGAGTCATCTCCAGGCTTGCCAATTTAACTGGGATTAACATTCATTATCCCCAGCAGCAATCTCAGCCCTGGGAGCTCCCCTGAGCCCCACATTGCCTGCCTCTGACACAGGTTAAATTTACCCAAGGTCATGGAATCCCCCCAAATGCCTGCTACATCTGGCACATCCCAGGCTTTCCACGCTCCCAGGCTCTCAGACCTGTCACAGATGGGTTGATCCCTGAGGATATAAGATCCCTGGGTCAGGACCTATTGATTCTCCAGTGCTTTGTAGAGCATTTGTCAGCGATTAGGGAAGGGGGGAGTGAACCCAGGGTGTGTTGATGAGGGCTGTGTGCATGCAGAGTCAGCCAGCTTGAGGGAGAAGTTAGGTTAAAGGGGTTCTGTGTTTGTCTGCTCCCTCTCTTTGCTGTTTTGGGGATGGAAGGAAGGTGAAAAAAAGACTTTTCTATGATTTCCACAGCACTGCATGAACTCAGGGAATCATAGAACCATAGAATCACAGAATGGTAGGGGTTGGAAGGGACCTCTCAAGATCACTGGGTCCAACCCCCCCTGCCAAAGCAGCATCACCCAGGGCAGCTCACAGAGGAGCATTTTGCTGTCTGGTCATGGAGTGTCCTTGAAGGCTCTGTGCTGGAGTCAGCAAGCAAAAAGCCTTTTCCATCCCTGGCTCTACAAGTGAGGGCTAAGGTAAGTCACTGTCACCACCCCTGCTGTGCTGGGGAAACTGAGGCACAGAGCACTAAGGCTTCCTAAATAACATCCAGCTGGCAAAGCTGCAGAGTGGGGACTGAAATGCAGCAGCCTGAGGCTCTCCTTGTCATTTCTCCTTGTCATTTCTCCTTCTCATTTCTGGGCCATAAAGCATGTGGCACAGCTGGTGCAAGAGGAGGTTTTAAATAGCATTGAAGGCTCACAGGCCCTGCTGAGCACTGCTGCCTCTCATGGAGATACCTACAGACCTCATGGAGATACCTGCTGATCTCATGGAGATACCTGCTGATCTCATGAATATCTACTGACCTCATGGATATCTACTGACATCATGGAGATACCTACAGACCTCATGGGTATCTACAGACCTCACAGAGATACCTACAGACCTCATGGAGATGCCTACTTAGCTCATGGAGATACCTATTGACCTCATGGATATCTACTGACCTCATGGATATCTACTGATCTCATGGAGATACCTATTGACCTCATGGATATCTACTGACCTCATGGATATCTACTGACCTCATGGAGATATCTGCTGACCTCATGGAGATGGATACACACCTCATGGAGGTGCCTACTTATCTCATGGAGATGCCTACTGAACTTCCAGTCTTGGAAATCATGGTACCTCCATACCTTGCAATGCTCTCATGGCCTTCACCACACCCTGGGTGCACACCAACCTGTCACAGGCTGCTGAGGAATTCACCCTGCTGGAGAAAACTGCTTTGGGTCTGTCTGGAGCACCTTGGAGCAGCAAAAGGCACTGGAAGGGAATAAATACACCCTGCAGGGGGACAGCTCTGCATCACCTGATGCTCCTGTGAGGAGCTTTTATCTGCTCTGGGAAGGTTCCTCAGTTAACAGCCACACCACTTTTGCATGGCATAAAAGCTTCTGGAGGAGGGCAAGCCTTGAACCAGACCTTCACTCCTCCTGCTGCCCCCTCCAGAGCATCCCTCCCTCCCCTGGCTGGCCCTGCCAAGGCCATCAGCAGCATCTTGATGTCCTGCTGTGACTAATGGTGCAAGCTCCCAGGCTCTCAGCTGGGGCTAACTGACAGGAGGTGAAGCATGGCAGTGAATAATGGCAAGACCTTTGGAAGTCCAGGAGAAATTAAATCAAAGCAACAGTATTTGTTTGCTTTTTTTTTTGGTGTGCTCCTGGTCCTCCCCTCTCCCCACCCTCACCCCCCTCCCCATCCTGATGGCATTTCAGGCTGTTTGGCTGCATTCCCCACCTCATAAACCAGGGCTCAACATCCCTGAGAGCAGTGACTTTAAAGCTGCCACTGATGGGCTGTTGGCTGCAGTGGTGCTGGGCTTTAACCCTTTCCTCCTGCCAGAAGCAGAGCAAGCCCTGCTGTTAGGGACCTGCTGCAAAGTCACTGAGACAAACCTGGGGTTTATTTTTAACTGCCTGTGAACTTTGGCTGTGCCCAAAAGCCTCAGAGACTGAAATATCAACAGCCCAGGGCAACACAACCAGCAGGAGCATTCATTTGTCATCCCTGCCTGCTGGAGGGAGAACATCACGCTGCATGCATGGACCTCTGTCTCCCCAGCCTCATCAGTCCTTAATGGCTCTGCTCTTGGCAAGGGCATGGACAGGACCAGCTTCACCTGGAGATGCCCATCCCTGTCTCAAGGCAAACAGAGATCTCCCAAACTCATCCCCAGCTCTGACAGCAACACACAGCAACAGCAGAAGCAGCCTGGGTTTGAATCCTTAGCTCTCTAACAGGCTCACAGATCTCCCAGGGCAGCTTACTGAGCATCAGGGACTTTAGAGCTGGGAGGAAGAAATTTTCTCTGCATTTGGTGGGGTTTGATTTTTTTTGTTTCCTTCTGTTTTGTTTTGCCATTGAGCTGCAGGGTTTGTTTGGAGGGGGTGGTGGTGGGTTTGCTGGGCTCTTGCAATCCAGTCTCTTGTTCTGTGGGGGACTTAGCTGAATGAAAGATGTACTTGGAGTAAAAAAGGAGGGTGCTGCTGCTTTGGGGGACTTTGAGCAGTGTTGCAGGGCCACCAAAGGGATGCTTCAGCCAGCAGCAGCAGTTTTCCACATCTTGGTGTCATTTCACAGGCTCAGGATCAGAGGATGTTAGGGGTTGGAAGGGAACTCTGAAGGTCATCTAGTCCAACCCCCCTGCCGGAGCAGGACCATAGAATCCAGCACAGATCACACAGGAACACATCCAGATGGGCCTTGAAAGTCTCCAGAGAAGGAGACTCCACAACCTCTCTGGGCAGCCTGCTCCAGGGCTCTGTGACCCTCACAGTGCAGAAGTTCCTCCTCATGTTGAGGTGGAACCTCCTGTGCTGGAGTTTCTATCCATTGCCCCTTGTCCCACGGTGCAAGTGAGCAGAGCCTGTCCCCTCCCTCTTCACCCCCAGCCCTCAGATATTTATTAAATCCCCTCTCAGTCTTCTCTTCTCCAGACTAACCAGCCCCAGGGCTCTCAGCCTGTCCTCCCCAGGCAGTGCTCCAGTCCCTTCAGCATCCTTGTAGCCCTCCCTTGGACTCTCTCCAGCAGATCCCTCTCCCTCTTGAACTGGGGAGCCTGGAACTGGATGCAATATTCGAAGTGAGGTCTCAGCAGGGCAGAGTAGAAGGGGAAGCTGTTTGGTTCCATTCCCCTGGGACTCCCCAGCACAGGGCTAAACTCCACCCTTTGCCATTAAACATCCCAGTGCTTAAGTCATGTCTAAGAGCATCCCAGTCCATCACTGGCTTCTTCTCAGGAGGAGAAATGCATTCAGATCACAGACACTCTCTCCCCAAGGGGAATCAAAACTGAGTTACCTAAGTATTAGAGGAGCTCCACAAGTGCAGGCAGACTGAATAAGGAGGAGATAATACATCTTGGGCCTCCAGCTTTGTTACATTACCCTGTAAATGAAAAGAGCTACAAGCAGCTGAAACCCAAACATCTTAGATCTTCTGTTGCTTACAGCCACATTTTAATTGATCCTTCATGTGTTTTGCCCTCATCTTCTAATCGTTTTCTTTCCCATGTAGAAAAGAGCCAACTGCAGAGCAAAGTGATGATTTAAGGGTTAAAGGGAAGGTTTTGAGAGATCAGAGTAAAGGCTGGAGCACAGGTTGCCTGGTTCAGCTGCTGTGGCTCCAGGGACACCTAATCTGCTGGGACCTGTGTGTAGAAGTCCAGCCTAGAGATGCCAAGAAGTCAAAGCCAGCACTTTCTCCAGGTGTCCCCTGTCACAAGCAGAGAGTTGTTGTTTTCTTTTCTCCTCTGTAAAAAGCAGCTGGCACAGACTAGAAATAGCTCAGGGTTGCAACAGAGAGGCTCCTGGTGGAAAGCCATGCCTGGAACTGGTTGTGGTCTGCAACAAACCCCTTAGAACACCAGCTCTGAGCATGTGCTGTGCTCCAGGCTGCTGAGCTGTGCTGGGCATGGGTCTGCCCCCAGCTCTGAGGCAGTACAGAGCAGCTGGGAGGCATCAGAGCCACAGCAAACCTCACTCCTCCATGCTGCAGGGAAATGGAGATGGGTTTCAAGATGGAGCAAGCACCTGAGAGCACAGGAAAGCTTGAAAACCCTCAGTGAGACCCTTGAAGCCAATCCAGCACTGCTGTTCATACATCTCTCACAGGATCACAGAATCAACCAGGTTGGAAGAGACCTCCAAGATCATCAAGTCCAACCGATCACCCAATCCTAACTACTCAACCAGACCATGGCACTAAATGCCTCATCCAGGCTTTTCTTAAACACCTCCAGGGATGTCAACCCCCCCCACCCCCCCACCCCGGGCAGCCCAGTCCCGTGGGCAATCTCTGTCTGTGAAGAACTTCTTTCTAAGACCAAGTCTAGACTTCCCCTTGCACAGCTTGAGACTGTGTCCACTTGTTCTGTTGCTGGTTACCTGGGAGCAGAGCCCAACCCCCATCTGGCTACAGCCTCCCTTCAGGTAGTTGTAGACAGCAATGAGGTCTGCCCTGAGCCTCCTCTTCTCCAGGCTGAACACCCCCAGCTCCCTCAGCCTCTCCTCCCAGGGCTGTGCTCCAGACCCCTCCCCAGCCTCATTGCCCTTCTCTGGACACCTTCCAGCATCTCAACATCTTTCTTGAACTGAGGAGCCCAGAACTGGACACAGCACTCAAGGTGTGGCCTGACCAGAGCTGAGCACAGGGCAGAATGAGTTTCCTGCTCCTGCTGGCCACACTATTGCTGATGCAGGCCAGGATGCCATTGGCCTTCTTGGCCACCTGGGCACACTGCTGGCTCCTGTTCAGCTGCTGCCAACCAGCACCCCCAGGTCCCTCTCTGCCTGGCTGCTCTCCAGCCTGTAGCAGTGCCTGGGGTTGTTGTGGAAAATGTGTAGAACCTGGCACTTGGACTTGTTAAATCTCATGCCACTGGAGTTTGCCCATCTGTCCAGCCTGGCAAGGTCCCTCTGCAGAGCCTCCTACCCTCTAACAGATCCACACCTGCCCCCAGCTTGGTGTCATCTGCAAACTTACTGATGATGGACTCAATCCCCTCATCCTGATCATCAGTAAAGATATTGAACAGGATTGGGCCCAGCACTGATCCCTGGGGGACACCACTAGTGCCTGGCTGCCAGCTGGCAGTGGCACCATTCAGCACCACTCCCTGGGCACCATTCACCACCACTCCCTGGGCACCATCAATCTCTGGGCTTGGCCTTCCAGCCAGTTCTCAACCCAGCACAGAGTGCTCCTGTCCAAACCAAGGGCTGCCAGCTTGGCCAGGAGTTTGCTATGAGAGATGGTGTCAAAGGCCTTGCTGAAGTCCAGGTAAATCAGGACAGCTGAGGTAAATCAGGACACGTGTTTCACACTCTTTTTCAAGAGAGAGAGAGAGAGATGTGACTCCCTGACCCTTCAGGGACAAACGTTCCTCCTGGCCACAGCTACCTGCATGGCTGCCTGCAATTACACAGCACATTAGCAGTGTTATTGAGATCATCTTCTGCCAGCTACACAGAAGAGCTGCTCTCCTTCCAGCAGTCACAGCAGCAGAGCACCCTTCAGAGGTGGCTCAGTGAGTAAGCCATACAGTGAGAGCTCCCAGGCTCTGATGAGAATCAGATCCCAGAATTCCACAATCCCAGCATGATGGGGTTTGGAAGGGACCTCTGGAGATCATACAGCCCAACCCCCCTGCTAAAGCAGAGTTACCTACAGCATGCTGCCCAGGATCACAATGGCCAGAGGGGGGAGCGACTGCCAAGGGCTTGTTGTGACAGGACCAGGAGCAAGAGTCTGAAGCCAAAGCAGGGGAGATGAAGGTTGGGCATTAGAAAGAAGTTCTTTACTCTGAGGGTGGTGAGACACTGGAACCGGTTGCCCTGGGAGGTGGTGGAGGCCCCATCCATGGAGATATTTGAGGTCAGGTTCTGCACAGCCTGCTCTACTTGCAGATGTCCCTGCTGACTACAAGGGACTCGGAGTAGTGACCTTCAAAGGTCCCTTCCAACCCAATGCATTCCATGATTCCATGATCCCTGTGCCCAGGCACACCAGTGTGTTCATGGCACAGCCAAGGGGGACAGCCTTCTCCCCATCCATGTCCCTGTTGCAGGAGAGAGGCCAAAGCCTTCTCATTACCCTGCAGCAAAGCTTTTGTTTCCCTTTGGGCAGCTTGGCTGCTTGACTGGGAAGCCCAAGCTGTGCTTTGGGGAGCAGCAAGGGGCTGTGTCTTCAGCAAAGTCTAATGGAGCAGAAGGCAATTGCCAGGGAAATTACATCTTGTGGAAGCAGGTAGCTGTGCAATGAGGTGAAAAGTGCTTCCCTTCCAGTGAGTTGTGTGCCTGCTGCTGGCTTTTGGGTGTTCTTTCTTTTTCTTTTTTTTTTTTTTTTTTTTCCCTACAAGGCAGATCAGGATTCAATGTTCACAGTTTGCTGCAGGGAAAATGGTTTCACAGGGCTGCATGGCTCTACATGCCTGCCCAGGTGTGGGCACCTCCTTCCCCACCATAGTAGGAAAATCCTTACTCAGAGATGGGGGAACTGGTGGAGGTCACTGGTGCAAATATCAGGGCAGTGCCTACAAAGATCTCTGCATCCTTCAGGCCAGGGAGATGGTATTTGAGGAGGGAAAAGCTGGGTGTGGGGAGCAGCTCTTGCCATCCACAAGCCTCTGCCTAAAAACAGAATCACGGAAACATAGAATCACTGGATGGGTTGGGTTGGAAGGGAACTTAAAGCTCATCCAGTTCCAACCCCCATGGCAGGGACACCTCCCACCAGCCCAGGTTGCTCAAGGCTTCATCCAACCTGGCTTTGAACCACCTCCATGGAGGGGGCAGCAGCTTGTGCCTGTGCTGCCTGCTTTGTGAAGAAAAGCTTTTCCCTCAGCACCACATCCAATTTCTCCCTGTGTTTTCCTTCCAGAAACTTTGAGCATCACTAATGCATCCCACCTGCCTAGTGCCCAACTCTCTTCCCTGGTTTCTTTAACTTTCCATTGGGATTGGAGGAGGATTGGGAAGGAGGAAAGGGCAGAGCCACCTGCAATCACAGTAACCCAGTTACAGCCCTCACTTGAGGTGGCCACAACCTAATTTCCAACCTGTAACTAAAACTTCCCTTTCCCAGGTGAAAAAAAAACCCAAACAAAAGTCATTTGCTGAGCAGCTCCTGGCCTAAGCACACTCATTGGGGATCTATGGGCCTGGATCTCTGTATCCAGGTGTGAAAACTATCAGCACTGGGTTCTAAACCACTCTGTCAACCCTGTGGGGCAGGAGATGCCCCAGAAAGTTGAGTTGTGATTCTATCACTTTCTCAGCAGGTCAGGTCCAGCCTCTGCAAGCTGATTGGGACCCAAGAAGGCACTAAGTGAGTTTTGTGCAGTGCACAGCTCATCAAGGATTCAAATGCAATAACAGCATTTATAATGGATTTAAGGGGGAGAAAAAAAATATATTCCCTTCATGCATAATTTATTTATTCCATAGATACATAAATATAGCTGAAAATGTGCTGTGTTAGCTGTGAGAACTGCTCAGCTAGCAAAGGGGGGAGAGAAAAATCCCCACCCATGCTCTTCATCTGGTGGGTCAAAGAGCCATGGCAGGTTGTCAGGCACTCCTGGCCTTCCCTGGATGGAAATTGCAGCCCTCAGGAACAGATCCCATCTCTGATTTCCAGGTCAGGTGCTCCATGTGCCATGTGTCATGCTGAAGCAGTCCCCAGCCCAGCCAGTATCCCAGAATCCCAGCCTCTGGAAGGGGCCTCTGTGGACTATCCAGTCCAAGGGTCATTGACAGCAGCTTGCCCAGGATCACAACAGCCAGGTGGGGTTGGAATCTCTCTACAGAAGGAGACTCCACAACCCCTCTGGGCAGCCTGCTGCAGGGTTTCAACCCCCTCACACCAGAGCAGTCTGGTGGTGGTGGTGGTGGTGGTGGTGTTTCAGGTGCCCATGTGTGTCTGTGGGGATCCAGTGCTGGGCAAGTTCAACCTTTATCTAACTCTGCCAAGCCTGCTTCTAAACCGAGGCCCTCAGCACCACATCTCTTTGAAACACCTCCAGGGATGGGAATTCAACCACCTGCCTGGGCAGCCTGTGCCAGGCTTTGAGAACCCTTTCAGGGAAAAAGTTCCTTCTAATTTCCAGCCTAAACGCCCCTGGTGCAACTTGAGGCTATTTCTTCTCATCCTATCACTCACTGCTTGGGTGAAGAGTGGAGCCTTACAGTAGCATAGAATTGTTAGGGTGGGAAGGGACCTCAAGGATCATCCAGTTCCAACCCCCTGGCTGTGGGGAGGGACACCTCACACTAGATCAGGTTGCTCAGAGCCAGTGCTGGTGGAGATGTCACTGCTGCTGAGAATTCCACCTGTCAGATGGAGATGGAATCCAGGGTGGGGGAGAGCTGGGGACCAGAGGCTTCAATGCTGGTCTTGCCCTGACTCTTTGTTGCACAAATTAATCTTCTCCTCCCTTCCTTCCTTGCCTGGCAAGATGTTGAGTTCATTTCTTTGGGGGCTTAGTGACCTCTCTCTGACCTGGTAGCTGGGTCTCAACATGCCCCAGGGGAAAAAGGCTACCATAAATTTACCTTCACTCACTAAAATAAATTACAAGAAATTAATGTACCATAATGAGACAATTTGTCATTGCTGCTAGGCCTGGCTCTAACAGAGGGTTTTAAACCAGCACTATTAATTTCTATGGCTTTGCTATTTAATATTTAAAGGGGATGAATCTTGCTCTAAAGTGCAGTTTACTTGGAAAGCAGGAGGAGAAAAGGACCAGGGGTGTAGACTCCTACACCTGGGGAGGAGTAAGCCCCTGCAGCAGTACAGGGGAGGGGTTGGCTTACTGGGAAGCAGCTGTGTGGAGAACAACAACTTGGAAGTGCTGGGGGACAAGAAGTTCACTGTGAGCCAGCAACCTGGCCAAGAAGGCCAATGGTATTCTGGGGTGCATGAAGAAGAGCGTGGCCAGCATGTCTGGGGAGGTTCTCTTCTCCCTCTGTTCTGCCCTAGTGAGGCCACATCTGGAGTATTGGGGCCAGTTCTGGGCTCCTTAGTTCAAGAGAGACAGGGAACTGCTGGAGAGAGTCCAGCAGAGTAGCCTCCTCCATCCCTCAAAGCTGCTGAGGGACCTGGAGCAGCTCCGTGAGGACCAAAGGCTGAGAGCCTGGAGAAGAGCAGCCCCAAAGGGGATCTGAGCAATGCTCAGCAAGAGCTAAAGGGTGGAGGACATGGCAATGGGGCTGGGCTCTTTTCAGTGGTGCCAAAGGATGGGTCAAGGGGCACCAGGCACAAACTGGAGCCCAGGAGGTTTCACTGGAACTTAAGGCAAAACTTTACTCTGAGGGTGCTGGAGCCCTGGAACAGGCTGCCCAGAGAGGTTGTGGAGTTTCCTTCTCTGGACAAGGCTGAACCCTGTACTCAAGGTGTGGCAGGGGAACAATCACTTCCCTCCTCCTGCTGGTCACACTATTGATGATCCAGACCAGGATGCTGGTGGCCTTCTTGGCCACCTGGGCACACATTGGCTTATCTTCAGCAGCCATCAACCAACAGCCTCAGGTCTTTCTTTTCTGGGCAGCTTCCAGCCACTCTTTCCCAAGCCTGGAGCTTTCATGGGGTTGTTGTGATCCAAGAGCCTGGACCCAGAACTTGGCTTTGTTCCTCTGTGGATTTTCTGCCACCTTTATCAGAGCAATATCTCAACATCAGCCTCATCCTGCTGCAGTATCCTCCCTATAGCAAAAGCCCAGCAAGAGACTTCCTCCTGCTCAAAGGTGTTTCATCTGAGAACCATCCACACAGAGGGATTCTCCAGATGGGAAGAGACCTTTAGCAAACTACCTTTTGCTTTCTCTCCTGATCCTCTGCCTTTCAAAGAAGGACATTTAGCAGCTCCTGTGCTGCTTCAGGCATTAGGAGAGGACCAGGGGTGGCTCATCTAAACATCCCAGCAAGCTGGCTTAGACCATCCAGGAACTGCTGAATTCATTTCCCAGTTAGAGTTCACTGAAAACAAAGTCCTGGGACCACTGTGGTTTGTGAACCTGATTTAATTCTGCACTAGATGAAAGGAAGAATTTTGTTGTTGTTTTTTGGGGTTTTCTTTGTTTGTTGATGGTGGTGGGTGGTTGGCTGGGGTTTGGGGGGGGGGGTTGTGTTATTTGGGAGGTTTTTTGGGGGTTGGGGTTTTTTTGGGGGGTTGGGATTTTTTTGTTTGTTTGGTTGGGTTTGGGTTTATGTTTTTTATGTGTTTTTCTTTGTTTGGTTTGGGGTTTTTTTGTAAAAGCAATGGTGTCAGAGCTTCTGGCTTGGAATTCAGAAGGCCAAGACTTTATTTCAGTTCCTTGTGCTTCTCTGGAGAGGAAAGAAAGAAAAAAAATCACCCTGGGCTTTAGAAACCTTCCCCTCAGAACACAGCAATATTCTTATCACCTATTTCAGCTGGGACAAAGAGATTTATTGCCAGGAACAAGGAATTGGGTTAAAACATTCTGGTTGGCTGTTTGGCTGGGACAGGCATGGAGCTGTTTCATTTCTGCTCACAAGTTTTTCTCTGATCTCAACTTGATCTCCCTCCCAGTGATGGCCACCACACCAATGCAGGGTGTGAGCCTTGTGCTGCATGCATCAGGAAGGCTTTGCCCTCCCAGCTGTGCATTCCATGGGAGATTACACTCTCAGTCTGCTGCTGGAACAGGCACTGCTTTTTGGGGGGCCAGCAGGTTGTTTGAGGCAGGACTCATCTCACCTACATCCAAGTTACAAGGAGAGCAATCTGCCAGTATAAGGTCTGCACTTCACATTTAGGGCTCAAATTAAACTGGATTAAGGTATCACAGAAGAGTAGAGGGACCTCAAGAGATCATCCAGAGCAGGATCAGTCAGGGGAGTCTGCACAGGAATGCATCCAGATGGATTTGGAAAGCCTCCAGAGAAGGAGACTCCACAACCCCCCTGGGCAGGCGGCTCCAGGGCTCTGTCACCCTCACTGGAAAGAAGTTTCTCCTCATCTTGAGGTGAAGCCTTCTCTGTTCAAGCTTTTACCTGTTGTTCTTAGTCTCATTATTGCACACCACCCAAAAGAGCCTGGCCCCCTCCATTTGTCACCCACCTCTCAGATATTGATAGACATTGCTCAGATCCCCTCTCAGTCTTCTCTTCTCCAGGCAAAACAGCCCCAGGGCTCTCAGTCTCTTCTCATAGGGGAGATGCTCACAGGGGAATGTGCTGGGTTTCAAGGGACCTTTAAAGTTCATCTTGTCCAACCCCCCACCCTGCAGTCAGCAGGGACATCCCCAGCTAGATCAGGATGCTCAGACCCACATCAAGCCTGACTTGGAGTGTTTCCACCAATGGAGCCTCCACCACCTCCCTGGGCAACCTCTTCCAGTGCTCCACCACCCTCATGGTAAAGAATTTCTTCCTAATGTCCAACCTGAATCTTCCCTGCTCTAGTGTAAAGCTATTGGCCCTTGTGCTGTTGTTAGACACCTTTGCAAACAGTCCCTCCCCAGCTTTCCTGTAGACCCACACCCAGATCTCCAGAGGTCTCTTCCAGCCCCCACCATGCTGGGATTCAGGGTGGCCAAGCAGTGCCAGCTCAAGGCACTCCTCTTCCCCCTCAAATTCAGTGCTGCCCCAGTGGAGAGCCAGATCAAATCCCTCATTTCCTACCTGGAATAGTAGGAGTGGTTTTTATGGCAAAGCACAATTAAAATGAAGATCTCTCCTCTGAACTAGCTTAATCCACTTCAATTTCCTGTGAGGGATTCAGAGGCTTGTAACTACCCACAGGGAATTCCCAAGCACATCTGGTATCCTGCTTGCACAGCTCCTTTCAGGTGGTGGTTAGGGCTTGTCCTGGCATCCTGCATGTGTCTTTAGCACATCAAATACTTCAGGAAGCTTAGCAAGTCCTTCAGGACCTCAGTTTTCCTTGTAAGTTTGGGTGGGTAAATTGATACCTGATCCTGCTCTATCAGAAACAAAGGCAGCAGGTCTTAATCTGCTTTATGCTGATGTGATTTTTATGGCATGCACCCAGACAGGGACCCTTTGCCATTTTCTCTTCAAACTGCACACCAACTCTATTATTCTTTGGGGCCAAAGAATCAATGAGTTTAATGGAGCAGGCACCCCATTTATTTTTTTATGGGATTTAACCCAGTGAAAACCACACTTTCAGGTAGTAAAATTCCACACCTGACCAAAACATTTTCTCCTGGGTTCCAGCGTCTTCCTGCCCAAAGTGCAGCTGAGGCCTGAAGCTTCAGAGCTTCATAATGTGCTTAGCTGGGCTGCTCAATGGGCAAAAGCAAATCCATTCCTCTTCCCTTGCAAGTGTTGTGATGTCCTGAAGCATGAGGTTTCATTACCCTTATCACAGGCTTAGTTTGCAGAGCATCAAAGGTTATTAATGGTCATAAAATTACCTCTTGCTGCTTCATCTGTAAGCACTGCATTTCTTTTTATGGCAAGCTTGTTCCACACTTTGATTACCCCCAGCACTTGCAGAACAATGCTGTAATCCTTTCAAGTTGGCTCAGCAGTCATTTTATTCCCATTATCTGGGTCCACAATATCATATAAGCAATAATCTTTGCCTATTACTCTGACAACACCAAATCCCATTAAGGTCAATGGTTCAAGAACTCATTTGACTTTGGTGGAACATGAGCTCATTCAAACGAGGCACAAACGTCACAGGAGAGGTGACTCAGGAGAACTTTGGAAATGGGAGCAGAATTATAGAATGGTAGGGGTGGGAAGGGACCTCTGGAGATCATTGAGTCCAACCTCATTGAGTCACAACTTCATTTGAGACCTTTCTCAGGCTCGCAGAATCCCAGAATCCCACCACAGTGGGATTTGGAAAGGACCTCTGGAGATCACCCTGTCCAACCCCTCTGCTAAAGCAGGTGTGGTGGTTTTAAGGCTCTGTCTTTAATTTTTCTTCACACCCACAGCCCACCACAGCAGGGCACCCACAGCATCTTGCCCAGGATCACAATGTTCAGTGAGGTTTGGAAGCTCTCCACAGAAGGAGACTCCACAACCTTGCTGGGCAGCCTGCTCCAGGCCTCCAGCACCCTCACACCAAAGAAGTTTTTTCCTGAAGTTCAAGTGACACCTCCTGGCTGCCACTTTGTGTCCATTGCCCCATGTCCTGCTGCTGGGCACCACTGAAAATAGCCCAGTCCCATCCTCCTGACCTCCACCCTTTAGTTATTTATATTCATTTCCCTCCCTGTACAAATCAAGGAGGTTCCTCTGTGTCTTCCTACAACTCTGCTGCAAAGAGCAGGACATCTTCTGCTGATGCTGACTCTATGCAATCCATCATCACTCCCTGGGTCTCTTCCACTGAGCAGAAAAGAGCCACTTCCTTCCTGAGTTAGGATTTCAATTACTAGAGTGTAAAATTATCATAGTATTTCAATTATTAATGCCCTGTCCTTAACTAATTGTCTCCATCAGCATTTGTGGCTTCCTCTACACTTAACCTAAATATTCCTAACCTAAATATTCTCCAGGTCACAGTCAGGAAAGAATGCAGCAGGTCCAAGGGAGGTCCCTGCTCAACCTCACACAGCCCAGAGGGTTGTTGGCTGCTCTCTGGACAGGCTTTTGGATGAGCATTTTGTGTTCATTAAGTGGCCACTTTTTTCTCCACACCTTGCTTTGGAGCATGCAGTGTGGGACAACATCCAAAGGACCACAAGAGCTCATCCTCCTCCCTTACACACACAGCCTGTGACCCTGTCATGAGGGGAATCAAACAATCACAGAATTAACCAGGTTGGAAAAGACCTTTGAGATCATCAAGTCCAACCTATCACCCAACACCATCTAACCAACTAACCCATGGCACTGAGTGCCTCATCCAGGAGTTTTTTAAGCACTTCCAGGGATGGTGACCCCTTGCTGCAGCACATACCCTGCTGTTACCATCTCTAACTCTGCAGTCCCACAAGACACTGCCACCTGAACCAGGCTCTGCAAACACAGCACTGTGCATGTTAACCATCAGATCTGTCCCCTCTGTGCTGAGGAGTCCACCAGCCCCTTCTTTGATCTCCCCCTTCTCAATTAGCATCCTCACAGACTCATTTCTTGTTCCTCTTTTATGTTCCTCACAGCCTATTTTTCACTTCCTGCCTTGATATTCCCTTTGTGTGACACCCTCCAGGCAGGGAACATCTTCTCCTCCACGGATGCTCCCTCCTCCCTTGCTTCCAGGGAGTGTCCCTGTTGCTGATGCTCTGCCTTGTTGTTGGGGAAGTGAGGTCTGCATCCCTTTGTGTGTTACATCTCATAAATTTCACAGAATCACAGAATGGGAGGGGTTGGAAGGGACCTCTGGAGACCATCCAGATCAAACCCCCCTGCCAGAGCAGCATCACCCAGGATAGTCTGCACAGGAATGCATCCAGGTGGGTTTGGAAAGTCTCCAAAGAAGGAGACTCCACAACCTCTCTGGGCAGCCTGCTCCAAGGCTCCAGCACCCTCACACCAAATAAATTTCTCCTCATGTTGAGGTGGAACCCAGCTTGTATCCATTGTAGACATCCTGAGGACAATAGCAAGAACTCCCAGTTTAGGTAAGGCCTAGCTGAGTGCCAGGGGAGGATTGGGGGATGCATTAGGGAATATTGCTTCACTGAAAGGGTTCTCCAACATTGGAATATTTGCCCAGGGCAGTGGTGGAGTTACTGCAGCACAGGAGGTTCCACCTCAGCATGAGGAGGAACTTCTTTACTGTAAGGGTACAGAGCACTGGAACAGGCTGCCCAGAGAGGTTGTGAAGTCTCCTCTGGAGACTTTCCATCCCTGTCTGGATGTGTTCCTGTGTGCCCTTCACTGATTATAAGCTTATGAGATCTTGCTCAGATAGGGGGGTTGGACTTGATGATCTCCAGAGGTCCTCCCAACCCCTAACCTCCTGTGATCCTGTGACTATCCCTGGAGGTGTTTAAATATTCTGTGGACCTGGTGCTTAGGGACATGGCTTAGTGGTGACCTTGCAGTACAGGGTTGAAGGTTGAGCTGGATGAAGTTCTCTTCCAACCAAAGTCAGTCTGTGATGTTGCATGGTGGGGGTTGGTCTCTTCTCCCAGGCAACCAGCAGCAGAACAAGAGGACACAGTCTCAAGTTGTGCCAGGGGAGGTCTAGGCTGGATATTAGGAGGAAGTTCTTCACAGAGAGAGAGATTTGCCATTGGAATGTGCTGCCCAGGGAGGTGGTGGAGTCACCATCGCTGGAGACGTTCAAGAGGAGACTGGATGAGGCACTTAGTGCCATGGTCTGGTTGATTGCTTAGGGCTGGGTGATAGGTTGGACTGGATGATCTTGGAGGTCTCTTCCAACCTGGCTGATT